>NC_053431.1:60390493-60762515 GCF_007990345.1 Gossypium hirsutum
TCATTATGCTTATTTTGTGTGACATGAGTATGTGGAAGTTTCATTCCCTATTTACCAATCATGAGAAATTGTTAATAGGATCGATTTGAGACTGGTGAAAATATGATAGTCCAATTTAAATGTCTATAGTGCATGTACCAAAAAGGTGGACTGCATGTCAAATAGACCATTTTGAATGTGAATGGCCGGCCAACATACGCATGCATTATGGTGTTCCCTTGTCTTCATTTTTATATTGGTGGAATTGTATAATAAATTTATATTAGTAGTGGTGATAAAACAGTTCCATCATCTTTTCTATCATCTTGCGAACCATAAGGAAAGAAAGAAAATGGAAGCTAGGACATTCGGCAGTGAGTTTATAGATTAAGGTATGATATCATGTGTTCTTTTGGCATTTTTTTGTGAAGTTGAGTTGTTTGATGCTCATAACATGACCCATGTGTTAAGTTGTTGAATTGTATTCTATCATAGAGTTTTGTATATTTGAATGTTATAGTATATGATTTATTTAGTAATAATTTATGGAGTTATTATTTTTTTTTATGAAGGTCTGAAGGATGAGCAAATTGTAAAATTTATGTTAATGATAATGACAGGAAGGCAATTTAATATGGGTGAAAATAAAAGTGTATTAGTTTAATGTGCATACTTAGTTAAGTGTTGAGGAGTATTCGGCTAAGATAGTTGAATTGGGTTGCCAATTTTAATTTAGATAATGGGAGTGGCTATAATGGGCATTAAGATGTTGAACTTAAGAAATTAGAAGTAATGAACTTGATAGTATTTAAGAGATAGAGGTGATAGATTAATGTTGCACATTCGGCTATGGTTAGGCATGTTGATGATCTTATCTTGATTTAGATAATTAGGCATAAAAGGTGGTAAAGGGGATGAATTGTCGAATGATTAGTTGGTAACAAAAGAAGCATTCGGCCATCACTTGAGAGCTTGTGTGATGTTGGGTTAAAATTAGTAAAGGTAACTTACCTAATGCATGTGCATGTGTGATTAGATTTTGATGATATGGTAGTTGCATGAGGTTATTAGCGAATATACTAACATACATATACATGTGAAATTGGATTGTAAATATTTAGCAAGGTGGTTAAACTAGTTAAATTATTGATTAAGCTCAAGGAGTTAAAGGAGGTGAATCGAGCAAAGGCAAAGAAAAGGTCATCGAGTAGCCGAGTTGGAACCGTCTTACCGAACACGAGGTAAGTCATTAAGCATATAGTTGGTATTAATTCAAATGGTCATAACGTTTATGTAATGATGCTGAATGGATGAATAAATATATATGCATGTACGTATGTGAGATGAAATGTGAATGAAAGAAAGAGGTGAATGTATTGAGTTGATTCGCACTAAATGTGCGAGTATAAACATTATGACACGAGATGCGCTACGTGTGCGGGTTTAAATTGTGCAGCACTAAGTGTGCGAATTGACTATGTAGCACTAAGTGTGCGAGTTTGACTATGTAGCACTAAGTGTGCGAGTTGACTATGTAGCACTAAGTGTGCGAGTTTGATTATGTAGCACTAAGTGTGCGAGTTGATTATATAGCACTGAGTGTGCGGACTTAATATATATTCTTGAATCATTATGGACACTAAGTGTGCGACGCTATTGAGTCGATCACGGACAGCGGATCGGGTAAGTGTCTTGAGTTCATGGCTAATAGGTGCTATGTCTATACTTGGTGTTGAGCTTGGTAAGTTTGAACCTATGTGACAAATATACTTGAAGTCACGTACATGAAATTTATCGTAGAATGGGTGAAAGGCCGTTTAGTTGTATGTTTGTAACGAAAATAAAATGATTTATGAAAATGCCTGAATATCCTATTGATGAGTATGTGGATTGTGAATGCATAAATTGGTATGAAATTAAACCGATAGGTCGGAGGAACTATGGTATGGTTCGGAATGGATGGAGTAATTAGCCTCGTTCCATTTTGTTTTCTCTTGTGATAATGTTATTGATGGATGGTAGTGCATAGCTTATGACTTACTGAGTTATAAACTCACTCGGTGTTTCCTTGTCACCTATTCTAGGTTTCTTGGACACATCTCTTTTTGCGTGGTCGGGCCGTCATCGAAGTCATCACACCGGATAGCAAGTTTTGGTACTTTCTTCTTAGTCGGCTTAGGAGAATATTTCGGCATGTATAGGCTATTATGTTGTGTTTGAACTTTAGTATGTAAACTTTAAGCCATGCGAAAATGGCATGAATGTTCGATTGAGTTGGATCAAGGAGTAGGCATGAAATGGACCTAGTTACTTTCGTAACAGATGCTGGCAGCAGCAGTGACATGAGATTGAAAAATCACTAAAAAATAATAGGAGAGGAATTAATTGATGAATAAATTATGTATTCGAAGCTCGATGAGTCTATTTTCATATAGAAGCGACGAAAAGATCATATGGACAGTATGTTAAGAGATATTCAGGTTCTCGTGAGACAGGGCCAGAACGGTTTCTGGATTCCCTGTTCCGACTTTGGAAATTCATTATAAATCAACCAGAGATAATTAGGAGTCATACCATATATGTATAGATTCCTCTCTGAGTCTGTTTCTATAGAAACAAACGGCATCAGTGTTGAAACTCTGTGCAGGGAGATATCCAAGTCGTAATGCACAAAGGTCAATGTAGTCGATCCTGTAACATGGGAGACTTTGACTAATAAACTGTACTAATTGGTCCGACCAAAATTCTAGAAAAAAATGTGTAGATGGGCATATGAGTCTATTTTCAGGGAAAATTTATGGAACTGGATTTCGAGTTTCAGAACTCGAGATATGATTTTTTTACGACTAGTACGCAGACTGGCAGCTTGTCTGGAAAATTTTTTTTAAGTGGGTTGAAGTCTGTTAACACCTCGTGTTCGACTCCGGCGACGGCCTCAGGTTCGGGGTGTTACATTTGATTGGTATAGAGCTATGGTTTAGTCGGTTCTAGGACTACCATAGCACGTATGAGTCTAGCTATACATGCCGAATGTTAATGTTTAACTGTGTGATGACTTCTGACGGTTAAAATTTATGTTTTGATTAGTAAATGGATCCCGGTGTAGAGAGAACCTTGGCGGATGACATTGAAAGTGTAGCGGCTGCTCCTGCACAAGGGACGCCGCCTGTTGAACCTCAGTCATCTGCGAATAATCAAGGTGAGGGGGCTAAACAAGCCTTCTTTACCATGATGAATGAATGGGTCGCGCAGTATGCCCGAACCAATCCGGCTGTCCAACAATTCCCGAATTTGAATAATCCACCCCCGGAGCCAGTAATGCCATCAGTTGCTGATCCTGTGAGGCTGAGTAAGCCACCTGTAGACTTGATTAGGAAGCGCGGGGCTGAGGAGTTCAGGGCCATAGTTACTGATGATGCTGAAAGGGCCGAGTTCTGGCTTGATAACACCATTCGGGTGTTTGATGAACTGTCATGCACACCCGATGAATGTCTAAAGTGTGCTATATCCTTGTTGCGGGACTCAGCCTACTATTGGTGGAGGACCCTGATTTCCATAGTCCCAAACGAACGAGTAACTTGGGACTTCTTTCAGACGGAATTTCGAAAGAAATATATTAGTCAACGGTTCATTGATCAAAAGCGTAAGGAATTCTTGGAACTTAAGCAAGGCTGTATGACAGTATCTGAATACGAACATGAATTCGTAAGACTCAGTAGGTATGCCCGGGAGTGTGTAGCTGATGAGGTTGCTATGTGCAAAAGATTCGAAGAAGGATTGAATGAAGATTTAAAGCTACTAATGGGTATTTTGGAAATAAAAGAATTCGTAACACTAGTCGAACGAGCCTGCAAGGCGGAAGAACTTGGAAAGGAGAAGAAGAAGGCTGAATTTGAGGCTAGAGACTATCGTAAAAGATCGACGGGTAAAGCTCCATTCTCAGCCGTAAAGAAGTTCAGGGAGGACACTAATAAGTCGAGGACGACTGCGGGAATTTCCATCAGAGCAAGACCATCGACGGACTCCCGAGCTACTTCGGTAGCTAGTGTGGGCAATAATCGTCTAGAGAAACCTAAATGTCCCCAATGTGGAAGACGACACATAGGTGAATGTTGGGGTAAGACTATTAACAGGGCCTGTTACGGATGCGGTTCGAAGGACCACTTCATTAGAGATTGCACGGAGCTTGATGAGAAGAATAAGATTCAAGGTGCAAGACCTAGTGGAGTGACACCTAGAGGTAGACCACCGAGAATTTTAGGAGGTAGGGGTGGTAGTCAGAGAGGGACCTCTGATACGGCTGTTCGAGCCGAGAACCGTACTCCTGCTAGAGCATATGCCATTCGCGCACGAGAGGAGGCATCCTCCCCTGACGTCATCACTGGTACCTTTACTCTCTTTGATACTAATGTGATTGCATTGATTGACCCTGGCTCTACTCATTCATATGTATGTGAAACCTTAGCATCCAGTAAGACTCTACCTGTTGAGTCTACTGAGTTCGTAATTCGGGTGTCAAATCCCTTGGGTCGTTACGTGCTTGTCGACAAAGTGTGTAAGAGATGTCCCCTAGTAATTCAAGGTTCTTGTTTTCCGGCGGACTTGATGCTTTTGCCGTTTGATGAATTTGATGTTATTCTTGGTTTGGATTGGTTGACCGCGCATGATGCGGTTGTGAATTGCAAAAGTAAGACTATCGATTTGAGGTGCGCAAATAACGAGATAATCCGAGTTGAGTCTGCGGACTTAAGGGGGTTGCCAGCTGTAATATCAGCAATGTTGGCCCAGAAATATGTAAGAAAAGGGTGCGAAGCATACCTTGCGTATGTACTTGATGACAAAGAGTTAGAAAAGAAACCCGAATCTATGCCGGTGGTTTGTGAATACCCGGATGTGTTTCCTGAAGAGTTACCGGGTTTGCCACCTGTTCGGGAGATAGAGTTTGGTATTGAGCTTGTACCTGGAACTACGCCAATTTCGATAGCTCCGTATCGTATGGCACTAACCGAGTTAAAAGAATTGAAAGCTCAATTGCAAGAGTTGACGGATAGAGGTTTCGCTCGACCGAGTTTCTCACCTTGGGGTGCACCAGTATTGTTCGTGAAAAAGAAGGACGGAACCATGAGGTTGTGCATTGACTATCGTCAACTGAATAAAGTGACGATAAAGAATAAGTATCCGTTACCGCGTATCGATGATTTGTTCGACCAACTGAAGGGAGCCTCAATGTTCTCAAAATAGATCTGAGATCGGGCTATTATCAGTTGCGAATTCGAGAATCGGACATACCCAAAACTGCCTTCAGGACGAGATATGGTCACTACGAGTTCTTAGTGATGCCGTTTGGGCTCACTAATGCCCCTGCGGTATTTATGGATTTGATGAATCGGATCTTCAGACCATATTTGGATCGGTTCGTAGTTGTGTTCATTGATGACATCTTGGTCTATTCAAGAGATGAGATCGAACATGCTGAACACTTGAGATTAGTGTTGCAAGTTTTACGGGATAAGAAGTTATATGCTAAGTTCAGTAAGTGTGAGTTCTGGTTAAGAGAGGTTAGCTTCTTGGGTCATGTGGTATCCGCATCGGGTATTCGAGTTGACCCGAACAAAATCTCAGCCATACTTAACTGGAAACCTCCGAGAAGTATTACTGAGGTTCGGAGCTTTTTGGGACTCGCCGGTTATTACCGACGATTTGCCAAAGGTTTCTCGATGATAGCCACACCAATGACGAAGCTACTTCAAAAGGATGCTAAGTTTGAATGGACGGAGAAATGTCAGAAAGGCTTCGATCAACTGAAAACTCATTTGACTGAAGCTCCAATTTTAGTGCAACCCGAATCAGGCAAAGAGTTTGTCATTTATAGTGACGCATCCCTACTCGGGTTGGGTTGCGTATTGATGCAAGAAGGTCGAGTTGTGGCCTATGCGTCGAGACAATTGAAGCCACACGAGAGAAATTATCCAACCCATGATCTCGAGCTAGCCGCCATCGTATTTGCTTTGAAAATATGGCGACATTATTTGTTTGGCGAAAAGTGCCATGTATTTTCGGATCACAAAAGTCTCAAATATTTGATGAATCAAAGAGACTTAAATCTGCGACAAAGACGTTGGCTTGAGTTGTTGAAAGATTACGAGCTTGTCATTGATTACCACCCGGGAAAGGCTAATGTGGTTGCGGACGCCTTAAGCCGAAAATCACTGTTTGCTTTACGAGCGATGAATGTGCACTTGTCTGTTCTACCCGACAATGTGTTAGTAGCTGAATTAAAGGCCAAACCATCATTGATTCATGAAATTAGTGAAGCTCAGAAAGTCGACGATGAATTGGTTGCAAAACGGGCTGAATGTATTCCGAATATGGAATCCGAATTTCAAATTGATGATGACGATTGTTTGAGGTTCAGAAGTCGGTTGTGTGTTCCAAGAAATTCAGAACTCATTTCGATGATTCTGAACGAAGCTTATTGTAGCCGAATGTCAATTCACCCGGGGAGTACGAAAATGCACAACGATTTGAAACGACGGTTTTGGTGGCATGGTATGAAACGGGACATCTCCGACTTTGTTTCGAGATGTTTAATATGTCAACAAGTGAAAGCGGAACATCAAGTGCCTTCAGGATTACTTCAGCCGATCATGATACCCGAGTGGAAATGGGATCGAGTCATAATGGACTTTGTGTCCGGACTACCATTGTCAACAAGTAAGAAGGATGCGATTTGGGTTGTTGTTGATAGACTGACTAAGTCGGCTCACTTTATCCCTGTGCGTACGGATTTTTCATTGGATAAACTAGCCGAATTGTATGTTTCTCAGATTGTGAGATTACATGGAGTACCTATTTCTATCGTGTCGGATAGAGATCCGAGATTCACCTCGCGATTTTGGAAGAAATTGCAAGAAGCGTTGGGTACCAAGCTGCATTTTAGCACCGCTTTTCATCCACAAACCGATGGTCAATCCGAGCGGATGATTCAGATACTTGAGGATATGTTGAGATGTTGCATCCTCGAGTTTAGTGGTTCATGGGAACGGTATTTATCTTTGATTGAATTCGCTTACAACAATAGTTTTCAATCAAGTATTAAGATGGCACCTTACGAGGCTTTGTACGGTCGTAAATGCCGTACACCATTGTTTTGGACCGAGCTCGGTGAAAGTAAAATTTTCGGAGTTGATTTGATTAAAGATGCCGAACAGAAAGTAAAGGTAATCCGTGAAAGTGTGAAGGCAGCCACAGATCGTCAGAAATCGTATGCGGACTTGAAACGAAAGGACATTGAATATCAGGTGGGAGATAAAGTGTTCCTTAAAGTTTCGCCTTGGAAAAAGGTACTCAGGTTTGGCCGTAAGGGCAAGTTGAGCCCGAGATTCATTGGGCCGTACGAAATCTCCGAACGAGTTGGTCCGGTTGCATATAGATTGATTTTGCCCCCTGAACTTGAAAGGATACACGATGTCTTTCATGTTTCGATGCTTCGACGCTATAGATCTGATCCTTCGCACATAATTAGTCTGTCGGAGGTTGAAATTCAAGCCGATATGAGTTATGAAGAAGAGCCGATGTGTATCCTAGCTCGTGAAGTGAAGGAGTTGCGGAACAAAAGGGTTCCGTTAGTAAAGGTGTTATGGCTCAAACACGGGATCGAGGAAGCTACTTGGGAAACCGAGAGTTCGATGAAAGAACGATACCCAAACCTATTTACTGGTAAGCTTTTCGAGGACGAAAATTTCTTAAGTGGGGGAGAGTTGTGACAGCCCTAATGTGACCCTAGTCGGAAAGTGGTTTCGGGACCACAAGACCGAGTCGTAAAATAATTAATTGCTATATTCTATGCTTATTATGTGTGAACATGAGTATGTGGAAGTTTCATTCCCTAATTTTACCAATTGCATGAGAAATTGTTAATAGGGATCGATTTGAGACATGGTGAAAATATGATAGTCCAATTTAAAATGGTCTATTAGTGCATGTACCAAAAAGAGTGGACTTGCATGTCAAATAGACCATTTTTGAATGTGAATGGCCGGCCAACATACGCATGCATTATGGTGTTCCCTTGTCTTCATTTTTTTATATTTGGTGGGAATTATGTATAATAAATTTATATTAGTAAGTGGTGATAAAAACAAAGTTCCATCATCTTTTCTATCATCTTGCCGAAACCATAAGGAAAAGAAAAGAAAAATGGAAGCTAGGACATTCGGCCAAGTGAGTTTATAGATTAAGGTATGATATCATGTGGTTCTTTTGGCATTTTTTTGTGAAGTTGAGTTGTTTTGATGCTCATAACATGACCCATGTGTTGATTTTTGAGTTGTGTTGCAAGAAACCTTTGGTTATGTTCTTATATGCCAAATTGATGATGTTTTGTAGTATGTGATTTGAAATGGTTATAGATGAATATGAACTAAGAAACATGTATTATTGAGTAAGTAGAAGATAGAATGGGGTTTAAATGGGAGGTTCATTTGATTTATTTTTGTCCTTGTTGAAAAGTGGTTCTTTGTTAAGGCCGAATGAGTCATGCTAGATTAGTTGAAAAGAATGTTCATGTTATGAGGTAATTTGAATAATTGACCGAAACATGGAAGGAAGGGCAAGATTTATAAATTATGTTTGAGGGTGAAAGGAATAATGAAAGTTGTATTAAGTTTAATGTGCATACTTTAGTTTAAGTGTTGAGGAGTATTCGGCTAAGATAGTTGAAATGTGGGTGTTGCCAATTTTAAATTTAGATAATGGGAGTGGCTATAATGGGCATTAAGATGTTGAACTTAAGAAATTAGAAGTAAATGAACTTGATAGTATTTAAGAGATAGAGGTGATAGATTAATGTTGCACATTCGGCTATGGTTAGGCATGTTGATGATCTTATCTTGATTTAGATAATTAGGCATAAAAGGGTGGTAAAGGGGATGAAATTGTCGAATGATTAGTTGGGTAACAAAAGAAGCATTCGGCCATCACTTGAGAGCTTGTGTGATGTTGGGTTTAAAATTAGTAAAGGTAACTTACCTAATGCATGTGCATGTGTGATTAGATTTTTGATGATATGGTAGTTGCATGAGGTTATTAGCCGAATATACTAACATACATATACATGTGAAATTGGATTGTAAATATTTAGCAAGGTGGTTAAACTAGTTAAATTATTGATTAAGCTCAAGGAGTTAAAGGAGGTGAATCGAGCAAAGGCAAAGAAAAGGTCATCGAGTAGCCAAGTTGGAACCGTCTTACCGAACACGAGGTAAGTCATTAAGCATATAGTTGGTATTAATTCAAATGGTCATAACGTTTATGTAATGATGCTGAATGGAATGAATAAATATATATATGCATGTACGTATGTGATGATGAAAGTGTTGAATGAAAAGAAAAGAGGTGAGATGTATTGAGTTGTTGATCTCGGCACTAAATGTGCGAGTATAAACATTTATGACCACGAGATTGGCGCTACGTGTGCGGGTTTAAATTGTGCAGCACTAAGTGTGCGAATTGACTATGTAGCACTAAGTGTGCGAGTTTGACTATGTAGCACTAAGTGTGCGAGTTGACTATGTAGCACTAAGTGTGCGAGTTTGATTATGTAGCACTAAGTGTGCGAGTTGATTATATAGCACTGAGTGTGCGGACTTAATATATATTCTTGAATCATTATGGACACTAAGTGTGCGACGCTATTGAGTCGATCACGGACAGCGGATCGGGTAAGTGTCTTGAGTTCATGGCTAATAGGTGCTATGTCTATACTTGGTGTTGAGCTTGGTAAGTTTGAACCTATGTGACAAATATACTTGAAGTCACGTACATGAAATTTATCGTAGAATGGGTGAAAGGCCGTTTAGTTGTATGTTTGTAACGAAAATAAAATGATTTATGAAAATGCCTTGAATATCCTATTGATGAGTATGTGGATTGTGAATGCATAAATTGGTATGAAATTAAACTGATAGGTCGGAGGAACTATGGTATGGTCGGAATGGATGGAGTAATTAGCCTCGTTCCATTTTGTTTTCTCTTGTGATAATGTTATTGATGGATGGTAGTGCATAGCTTATGACTTACTGAGTTATAAACTCACTCGGTGTTTCCTTGTCACCTATTCTAGGTTTCTTGGACACATCTCTTTTTGCGTGGTCGGGCCGTCATCGAAGTCATCACACCGGATAGCAAGTTTTGGTACTTTCTTCTTAGTCGGCTTAGGAGAATATTTCGGCATGTATAGGCTATTATGTTGTGTTTGAACTTTAGTATGTAAACTTTAAGCCATGCGAAAATGGCATGAATGTTCGATTGAGTTGGATCAAGGAGTAGGCATGAAATGGACCTAGTTACTTTCGTAACAGATGCTGGCAGCAGCAGTGACATGAGATTGAAAAATCACTAAAAAATAGTAGGAGTGGAATTAATTGATGAATAAATTATGTAGTCGAAGCTCGATGAGTCTATTTTCATATAGAAGCAACGAAAAGATCATATGGACAGTATGTTAAGAGATATTCAGGTTCTCGTGAGACAGGGCCAGAACGGTTTCTGGATTCCCTGTTCCGAATTTGGAAATTCAGTATAAATCAACCAGAGATAATTAGGAGTCATACCATATATGTATAGATTCCTCTCTGAGTCTTGTTTCTATAGAAACAAACGGCATCAGTGTTGAAACTCTGTGCAGGGAGATATCCAAGTCGTAATGCACAAAGGTCAATGTAGTCGATCCCTGTAACATGGGAGATTTGACTAATAAACTGTACTAATTGGTCTGACCAAAATTCTAGAAAAAAATGTGTAGATGGGCATATGAGTCTATTTTCAGGGAAAATTTACGGAACTGGATTTCGAGTTTCAGAACTCGAGATATGATTTTCTTTAGCGACTAGTACGCAGACTGGCAGCTTGTCTGGAAATTTTTTTTTAAGTGGGTTGAAGTCTGTTAACACCTCGTGTTCGACTCCGGCGACGGCCTCGGGTTCGGGGTGTTACAGGCCTTCAAAACGGCCATGTCAAGAAGGCCACATGGGTGTTTCGCCCCTTCTACACTGGCGTGTACCCCTATTTCAAGAGCCATTTTCCAGAGTTCTTTAAAGGACCCAGTTTGGTTTCGAATTATCCTTAAAGCTTGTTTTGGGCCTCATAGGCTGGTAATAATGAATACTAGACAAGGTTTGAAAAGCTTTAAGTTTAATCAAGTTTTTAAGATTTGTAAATGTTGGGATGCATGTGTTTAAGTTTAGTAATGCCTCGTACTCAGTCTCGACCTCATATTTGAGTAAGGCGTGTTACATTTAGTGGTATCAGAGCTATGGTTTAGTTGATTCTAGGGCTAACCTAGCGTGCGTACGAGTCTAGCTATACATGCCATAGTTTTATATCAATAGTGTGATGAATCCTGACGAATATAAATCATGTTTTTATATAGTAAATGGATCCCAATGGAGTTATGGCCGACGATGTGGAAAGTAATGCGCCGGCTCCCGCTAAAGGGACTGTGCTAGTTGAAAGTGAGCCTGTGATGATGAGTCAGGGCGAAGGGGCTAGAGAAGCATACCTTCGTATGATGGATGCTTGGTACTCGAAGTTCGTTCGTGCGAATCCGAACACTTCACCTCCTCCACCTCCTCCGATCCCACAGCCTTCCCACTATAGCTCATCATGGAGTAGAAATGGTTAGAAGAGAGAACCTCTAGTGGACAGAATCCGAAAGCATGGGGATGAGGAATTTCGAGCTAGTGTTGATGATGAACTAGAGAGAGCAAAGTTTTGGTTAGAAAATACCATTAGAGTATTTGATGAGCTGTCGTACACGCCGGAGGAGTGCATGAAGTGTGTAGCGTCACTCCTACGAGCTCGACCTACCAATGATGGAATACTCTCATGTCAGTGGTGCCGACAGAGAGTAATTTGGGAATTCTTCCTGGAAGAGTTTCGTAAAAAGTATATTAGCCAAAGTTTATTGATCAAAAGAGGAAAGAATTCGTTGAACTGAAGCAAGGTTGTATGACAGTGACAGAGTACGAGCGCGAGTTTGTAAGGCTCAGCAAATATACGCAGAAATGTGTATCTACAGAGGCCACCATGTGTAAGAGGTTTGAAGATGGTCTGAACAAAGACATCCGTCTATTAGTTGGCATCTTAGAGTTGAGGGAGTTTGTGGTACTTGTTGAGAGAGCTTGCAAGACCGAAGAATTGGCCAAAGAGAAGAGAAGAGCTGACATTGAGTCTCGTGACTCAAAGAAAAGACAGATGGGAAAATCACACTAGACCTCATCCAAGAGATCGAGAGAGTTTCCTGCTCGATCAAATGTGTCAGTAGGATTCTCGATCAGAAATAAGAACATGCAGCATGTAGTTCTAAAGCTCAAACCACTTCTATCGTGAGTGTTGGTAGTGTTGGACCAAATAGACTAGAATGTTCACAGTGTGGTAGACATTATTTCAGTGAGTGTCGAGGGAATGAAAGAGGTTGTTTCAAATGTGGGTCGCTGGACCATTTATTCGTAGCTGTCTTGAGATGGTCGATAAAGATAAGGATCAAGGTGTGGGATCGGGTAATGCTCCTTTGAGGGGTAGACCACATAAGAACTTGAGAAGTGGGGCTAGCAGTAGAGGTACACCTAGAGATGCTACTGTGAGGTCCGAGGGTAGAGCGCCTGCAGGGACTTATGCCATTCGCGTCCGTGAAGAGGCTGCGTCTCCTGATGTGATTACGGGTACCTTTTCTATCCATGATATACCTGTTGTTGCTTTGATTGATCCGGGGCCTACACATTCCTATATTTGTATGAAATTGATACCCAGTATGAACATGCTAGTCGAGTCCACTAAAATTGTGGCAAAAGTGTCTAACCTGTTAGGCAAACATGTGTTAGTAGACCAAGTATGCAAAAAAAGTTCCTTGACAATTAGAGGCCATTGTTTTCCGGCTAACCTTATGTTATTGCCGTTTGATGAATTTGATGTAATCCTCGGTATGGACTGGTTGATTTCTCATGGTGTCATAGTGGATTGTGGACAAAATGTTATCGAGTTGAAATGTGAAAGTGGGGATGTTATTCTGGTTGAATCAGGTGAAGCCTATAGCTTGCCTGTAGTAATATCATCTTTGACTACAGAAAGATATTTGAGAAAAGGGTGCAAAGCTTATCTCACTTTTGTGTTGAATACTCAAGTATCTAAAGTAAAGATCGAGTCAGTACCAGTGGTATGTGAGTACCTGGATGTGTTTTTGGAAGAATTGCCTGGATTGCCCCCATCTAGGGAAGTTGAGTTTGGTATCGAGTTAGTCCCTAGTGCGGCACCTATCTCGATTACTCCGTATAGGATGGCTCCGACGGAGTTAAAGGAGTTGAAAGTGCAGCTGCAAGAGTTGACAGATAAGGGTTTTGTGAGACTGAGCTATTCTCCGTGGGGTGCTCCGGTACTTTTTGTAAAAAAGAAAGACGGGTTGATGAGGTTGTGTATAGACTACAGACAGCTCAACAAGGTGATAGTGAAGAATAAGTATCCCTTGCCAAGGCTTGACGATTTGTTTGATCATTAAATGGAGCCACGATTTTTTCTAAGATAGACTTGAGATCCGGTTATTACCAGCTAAGAGTTAAGGAGCAAGATGTGCCGAAAACTGTGTTTCAAATGATAAATGGTTATTTTGAGTTCCTCGTCATGCCCTTTGGCTTAACAAATGCTCCCACCGTGTTTATGGACTTAATGAACTGCATTTCCCGACTGTATTTAGATAAGTTTGTTGTGGTATTTATCGATAATATATTAATTTATTCTTATGATGAAGGAGAGCATGTAGAGCATTTTAGATTGTTTTGCAGACCTTAAGAGATAAGTAGTTGTATGGCAAGTTCAGTAAAAGTGAGTTTTGGCTCCGAGAGGTCAGATTCCTAGGACACCTCGTATCGAGTGATGGGATTAGAGTTGATCCAAGTAAGATCTTGGCTATTGTTGAGTGGAAACTACCAAGGAATGTATCAGAGATTAGAAGCTTCCTAGGCTTAGCAAGGTACTACCAACGAATCGTTAAATGATTCTCTATGATAGCTACTCTGATGACGAGGTTGTTACAGAGAGAGGTCAAGTTCGAGTGGATAGATAAGTGCCAACAGAGTTTTGAGACATTAAAGTCTTTATTGACTGAAGCCCCAGTTTTACTGGAACTGGGAAAAGAATTTGTGATATATAGCGACGCTTCTTTGAATGGATTGGGGTGCATGCTCATGCAAGAAGGTAAGTTTGTAGCCTACGCCTCGAGAGTTGAAGCCACACGAGAAAAACTACTTAACGCAAGATTTAGAGTTGGCCGCCGTCGTGTTCGTATTGAAAATATGGAGACACCATTTGTATGGTGAAAAATGTCGAGTGTACACCGACCATAAAAGTCTCAAGTATTTGATGACTCAAAAAGAGTTAAACATACGACAACGACGATGGTTAGAGTTGATAAAAGACTATGAGTTGATAATCGACTACGACCCGGGAAAGGCGAATGTAGTCACCGATGCTCCGAGTAGAAAGTCATTATTCGCCTTGAGGGCCATGATTGCTCAGTTGTTTGTGGCTGATAATGGTTCAATTTTGGTGGAATTAAGAGCTAGACCGACGTTCCTACAAGATATTTGTGCAGCTCAAAAGGGTGATAAGGATTTACAAGCTAAAATGACTTGGGGCAAGACGAACAATGAATCAGACTTTCGGATTGGTACCGACGGCTGTTTGATGTTCTGAGATAAGGTATGTATACTTAAAGACGATGAGTTTATTCTAAGGATTTTGCACGAGACACATAGTGGTTGCTTATCTATCCATCCGGGTAATGTTAAAATGTATAATGAGCTAAAGAAACTATATTGGTGGTCAGGAATGAAAAGAAACATTTTAGAGTTCATTTCTAAGTGTCTAGTTTGTCAGCAAGTGACTGAACACCAAGTACCTTCGGGTTTGATTTAACCCGTAATAGTTCCCGAGTGGAAATAGGACTGGGTAACCATGGATTTCGTGTCGGGTTTGCCTTTTACGCCAAAGAAAAATGATGCCATTTGGGTTGTTGTTGATAGGCTCACAAAGTCGGCATATTTTATCCTGGTGCTACTGACTACTCGCTTGATAAACTAGCCGAGTTGTATGTTTCTAAAATTGTGAAACTTCACGTTGTGCCCTTGTCGATTATCTTGAATAGAGATCTGAGATTTACCTCGCAGTTCTAGAAGAAGTTACAAGAGGCATTAGGGACGAAATTAAATTTTAGCACGGCTTTCCATCCGCAAATTGACAGCCAGTTAGAAAGAGTAATTCAGATTCTTGAGGACATGTTGCGGTGTTGTATTCTTGAATTCCAAGGTGGTTGGGAAAAGTATTTACCGCTGATAGAGTTTGCCTACAACAATAGTTATCAGTCAAGTCCAAAAATGACACCTTATAAGGCTTTGTATGGACGTAAGTGTTGGTCGCCCTTATATTGGACCGAACTTAGAGAGGGTCAAGTTCATGGGGTCGACTTAGTCAGAGAAACCGAAGAAAAATAAAGGTGATTAGAGATTGCTTGAAAGTAGCTTTGGATAGACAGAAATCCTATGCTGATTTTCAAGTTGGTGATAAGGTATTTCTAAAAGTTTCCCTGTGGAAGAAAGTTCTCCGATTCGGTAAGAAAGAAAAATTAAGTCCGCGGTTTATTGGACCTTTTAAGGTGACGGAGAAAATTGGATGGGTAGCATATTGACTTGCCTTGCCATCTGAGTTAGAAAAGATCCACAATTTTTTCCATGTGTCGATGTTACACCGTTATCGTTTGGATCCTTCAC
Organism: Gossypium hirsutum; assembly: GCF_007990345.1. Classification (NCBI taxonomy): domain Eukaryota; kingdom Viridiplantae; phylum Streptophyta; class Magnoliopsida; order Malvales; family Malvaceae; genus Gossypium; species Gossypium hirsutum. The sequence continues at coordinate 60,406,291 of NC_053431.1, forward strand.
ACGTTCTTTCGTCAACTGAGGTTGAGATTCGTTCAGATATAACTTATTGCGAAGAGTCGATTAAGATTTTGGCTCAGAAGGTTAAGCAATTAAGAAATAAGACTGTAGTACTCCTGAAAGTTTTGTGGCATAGACATGGAGTTGAAGAAGCCACATGGGAACCCGAGGAGACTATGAGAGACCAATACCCAAATCTTTTCGCTGGTAAGATTTTCGGGGACCAAAATCCCTAAGGGGGAGAACTATAACAGTTCGGTTTTGGGCCTAGTCAAAACAGTGGTTTCGAGACCACAAATTCAGAGTTAAAGAAATATTTTTTTAAATTATTTTGGTGTTATAGCATGATTATATGTATGCATGAAAATTTTGGTGAATTAATTTTAGCGATTGGAGGCTCAATTACAAAAAAGGACTAAATCGCATAAAGTGTGAAAGTTTTGTTATACTAACTAAAGGTGTCAAATAGCTATGGAGCATTATAGTGGATCTCCTTATTAAGTAAATAGACCAATAAAATGTTAGTGGCTGGATATAGAGCCTTAATTCATAGGATGGTCAAAGGGTAGGTGACTTAATTGATAAATAAATAATAAACCTAAAGGCTAGCTATCATTTTTTTTCTCTTCTTCTCTTCTCCACCAAATTTTTAGCAAGAAAGGGGTTTTGAAAGCTTGAAAATTTTAGCCATTAAGTTCTCTCATAAGTAAGTGTTTTTAATGACTTTTCTTGATAATTTTTGTACTTTTGGGACCCTTGTAGCATAAGCTATCTAATAAGGGGACTATTTTGCAAAATGGTTGAGAGTCTAGGGTTTTTCCATGAAGGAATTTATGTGGTTAGCTGAAATTTTACGGATGAAAACGAATCCTGGTTGTTAAATAAACAACTCTTGTGAAAGGGGTTTCATGAAAACACTTAAATGGGCTATTTTGTAAAGCTTGTAAAATAGGTGGTATTGTTTGAAATGTTTGAAATTGTGAGTTGCTATAGGTATAAAAAGAGTTCAGCTAGGCTTGGTTAATGAGGAAACTCGATAAAAATTGATTTACGAGCCTAAGGGTAAAATAGTAATTTTTGTAAGTCTAAGGGAAAAACTGTCATTTTTTCAAATTGTGAATTGTAGAATATTTTTATTAATGTGGTGAATAAATGAGTGAAATTTTATTGTTATAGATTAAGAAACACGCAATCTGGACCTAGAGCAGGGAAAAGCCAAGCAAGCAGATTAAATACAATTAGTCGCCTACATTTTGTGTACCGAGGTAAGTTGTACGTAAATAATGTAATTTATTTTTATTTATGTACTGTATAATTAATATGACATAAATTGTGGGCTATTGCTGTGAATGTGCATGATGAGAATTGATGTAGTAGAGACTCTCGGTTGAACCTTAGGATAATTTGGATATCCGTGCCATGACATTTGGGTGATGTGTGTGTAAGTGTAAGACCTGTCTGGGACATGGGATCGACATAGATAAGTGAGAGCCAGTGAAAGACCTGTCTGGAACATGGCATCAGCCTCAAGATATGCAAGCTAGTGTAAGACCTATCCGGGACATGGCATCGGCCTCGATGTATGTAAGTCAGTGTAAGACCTGTCTGGGGATCGACTTAGATGTGAGAGCCAGTGTAAGATCATGTTTGGAACATGGCGTCGGCATCGTACCCTATGTTTGAGACTTGGTGATTATCCTAGTATACCAAATGGTTCAATGGAAAATTTACAATTTATGTCAAAATGATAGCGCTTATGACCATGTTGTGAGTGGTACAGGTACATAAATGAAATTAATGATATGTAAACTCTATTCGTGTTGTATGAATAGCAAGGGATGAACATGAGTAAGAATTGTTAGTTTTATTAACTTGAGTATGGCATGTATAAGGATTGAGTCTTTTTGTTATGTGTCATATTGTTAAGTTAGCGAATTGTATTGGCATGGGACGAAAACCTTCTTTTTGTATAAGGCCATGGTTAATGGTTAATATTCATTATTGATAATAGCAAATGATGATACTTCCCTGAATGAACAAATGTATGAATAATCAAGTGCATGTTCGGTCGTTAGAGTGTTATAAGGTTTTCATTTGAATGTCATGTTGTGGTTGATTTAGTCTTATATTGCCATGTGAATTGGAGATATTTATTGTTGTGTAGGTTGGTGCAAGTAAGGGTGGCAAAAAGGCTTGGTAGATAGCCTTGTTTTGTACACACGGGTAGACACACGAGCGTGTGTTTAGGCCGTGTGCGACATACGGTCAGCCCCATGGGCGTGTTGTCCGACCGTGTGTCCCCTGCACCTTATAATTTCAAGTCAGTATGCATGGTAGTAAACACACGGGCAGAGACACGACCGTTTGTCTCAGCCATGTGAAGGACACAGCCTCTAGGCATAGGTGTGTGCCTAGCCAGTGCGAAGTCTGCACCTTAAATGTGGAATTTAAATTCACCACACGGCCTAGCACATGGGCGTGTGCCTTGGCCGTATGCTTCTAAATGGTTGCTGATGTTAGAAACAGAGTGTCAAGGGTTTTGGACACGGGCTGAGACACGGGCGTGTCATGGTCGTGTGAGGGACACGGGCCATGATCACGGGCGTGTGCCAGGCCATGTGAAAACCCCTGAAGGTTCAAATTAGGAATTAATTTTGCATGGGTTAGGGACACGGACGTGTCCCGATGTGTTTAGGCCGTGTGAACTGCACGGGCCTTTAACACGACCATGTCAAGAAGGCCACATGGGCGTGTTGCCCCTTCCACACGGGCGTGTACCCCTGTTTCAAGAGTCATTTTCCAGAGTTCTTTAAAGGACCCGAGTTGTTTCCGAATCATCCTTAAAGCTTGTTTTGGGCCTCGTAGGCCCGTAATAAGGAATATTAGATAAGGTTTGATCAAGTTTTTAAGATTTGTAAATGTTGGGATGCATGTTTTTAAGTTTAGTAATAACTCGTACTCAGTCCCGGCCTCGAACTCGAGTAAGGGGTGTTACAGTTTTACTGTACTTATTGATTAAATTATAAATTTTGAAATTTTTATGGTAGAAAGAAATTTGAGTCTGGTTTCAAAAACATCAAGCAGATCTGAATTTAGAATTCTATAGCTCAAGATATAAATAATTTAGTAATTATGACTCAAGTGGACAACTTTGATATAAACATATAAGTAAATAGTGGAATTATATATACATTAAGGATGTGGAATGGAGAGGAGGAAGAGGAATACATAAATGATGAGTTTACATTAAAAATGGCTAATTTTCATGTTTTAGGCTTAGGGACTAAATTGAATAAAAGTAAAATTTTAGTGGCAATTTTGTAAAAATGTCAAAAATGACCAAATTGCATGACAGGAATTGTTTTATTGTCTAAATTAATATATTGAAATAAATTATTATATCAAGTGAGTTTAGAGCTTTAATTTTGTTGTATGTATAAATTATAAAATGATTTTGTTAAATATTAATGTTAGTATCAAATAGTGAAAATAGTTAAAATATTAGGGTTTGGTATGAAACTTCTATTTTTTTAAGGGCTGTATGATAGCCTAGAATATTTGGATAAATTATTACTACCATGCAGTTCTTATGAGTGTCCCGATATATGGCTCTTCGTGAGCTTCCCATTGATTTGCTCTTGTGAGCTTCTTGATTAATAGCTCTCCGGAGCTTCCCGATATTGGCTCACTTGAACTTCCCGATATATGACTATCTAGAGCTTATCGTTAATGGCTCTACGGAGCTACCTATTATTGGCTCGCATGAGCTTTCTAATTATGGCTCTTATGAGCTTCCCGTTATATAGCCCGGATAAGCTTCCCGTTACATGGCTCACACGAGCTTCCTATAAATAACTTACGTAAATTACTATTCACTTATCGAGATCATTCATAACGTCCCTTGATTGGGCCCTCAAGGCCCAATACGAGCATTAGAATCTAGTCGGGACTTAATCAAGAACTTTAAGAATTTTTTGCGACTTTTCAAATTTTTTTTCCAAGTTGTAGGGCTCACATGGTCGTGTGGTCTAGGGGCAAGCCTGTGTGACCCTGGGACATGCCCCGTGCTAGAGGTTGTGTTCGACCCCGTGTAACTCTCTGACTTGCATACACGGCCATGCCACACGCCCATGTGCTAGGTTGTGTGTTTGATTAATTCAATTTGAAATTAGGTGCAGGTTTCACATGACCAAGACACACGCCCGTGTTTTAGGCCGTGTGGCATACACGACTAAGATATACGCCCGTGTCTCAGCCTGTGTGCTTAATTCTGAGCATTCTATTTCTCAAAATTAAGGTGCAGGGGACACGTGGCCTAACCATATGCCTATGTTACTAGGCTGTGTGTCACACACGGTGTAGACACACGCCCGTGTGTCTACCTGTGTGGACAAAATGAATCCATTTCTAGCTTCATTTCTTACCCAAAATTTCACCCAAGACCTGCACTTGAAACATTCAACTAATACCAGCCAATCCAAGCATTCAAATTAAACAAACTTCATCACTCAACAAGGCATATCATTACATGCACATGTGGTTATAAACTTACCTTGGATTAACTTAGGCAATAGCAACTTTTGATAACATATATTCAACTTAACACATGTATGTATATATATCATAATAATCCAGTTAGTCATACCAAAATGAACCATCACTAGCCATTCCATTGGCTAGGTTACAAAATAACATTTCAAGCCACTATTGGTCAAGCTGTCCTATACATGCCATTATACAAAAATGATTTTACTAAGTATACCAAAATGACTAGTTGATAGTGTGACGATGCTCCAGTGCTCTCCAACCCTCACAAGCTTTCAAGCATTATGAAATAGGGGAAAATAAATGGAGTAAGCATTACATGCTTAGTAAGTTCGTATAACGGAAACTAAACTTACCAATCCTGTTTATTAAATTTAAGTATACAATAACAAGTTTTCCATCCTTTTAGCTAAATTGCCAAAACACATGCATCCTGTAACACCCCAAACTCACCCCTTTATTTTCATCCACGCAGGTAATCCCCAACCATAGTGGGCTTGGAGCTGTGAGGGATTCAGAGTTGCCACACGTCCTACAAGTTTGACTCTCTTCCGGTGAACTGGAGATTTATTTTACGTTTAAGGTTTCGGTTTTTTTTAAATTGTAATAAGGCCGCTTAATTATCTTTGATGGTTTTAATATGTTTTGTTAAGGTAGGTAATACTTATATTTAACTCTTGGAATTGAATAACTTTAGGACGTGTTTTCAAAAACAGTAATTGATTTTAAAATAACACGACAATAAGTAAAGCTTCTGCAATAAAAATATTTACCGAAATTAATCACTTTTCCTAAAAAGGACTTAATCAAATTGGTTTCCTGGAAATATACGTGACGTTAAGGTGTGGCAATGGCAGTGTGCATGTCTAGGATTGGATCTGAAGGGAGCTTGGTACTTAAGCAGTCCGATGGACTCACCTCCTCCTTTCCGATTTCCTACTTGGTGTTCAGCTTCCATTCACCTTAACTTGCATTAAAATTATCTTTTAAAACACTAAGTAAGTTTTCTAGAACAACGACCTAAAATGTTTTTGAACGCTTTGATGTGGCATGTCGGATCCGGCCATAATGTCTAGGCTGGGTTTGGGGTGTTACACATCCAATCAAACATGTTAGTAACAAAGTTTACATATACATCAAGTAAGAATAGATGAGCTCATCATGCAATACTCTTTCAAGACATTATCATTTCATCTCATAATTCTCATGCCATGTCTAGAGTTATATGTCCGATGAATCATTGAAATTCCGATGGATGCTCAAGTAGTACACTCGAGGTGTACGATTCCATAACCCGTCAATTCTTATTTGATGGTACCCATTAGGGGAATTAATTAAGCAACACACTCTTGAGCCACATATCATATAACAGGATTACCAATCCAGGCTAAATCCTTTATATAATGTATGCTCAAAGAGTTCAATTAGGATCACCAATCTAGGCTAAATCCTAATCATAATGTATACTCGAGAGGTATTATATCAGGATTACCTGTCGGGGCTAAATCCTTTCTATAACAAGGTTAATGGGATTACCCGTCCGAGCTAAATCCCAGCCGCAACAAATGCAAGACCTTATTAGTTTCGGAAAGCGTATATAATCATCGAAATTCAATATTTAATCGAGACTTAACCTCTTTTTCATTATTTCAAGCATGTATTAAATTCTCATGATAGCATTCAAGTGATGTACATCAATATAAATCACATTCCATACAACACGACATTCAATTAGACATATTTACATGCCGAATTAAGTTACACGAACTTACCTCGACACTTGTTCATATTAGAAATCTACTAATCTGAAACCTTTTCTTTTCCTCGATATAATCTCAAATTAGTGTTTTTCAGATCTATATAAATGAATTTAACCATCAATTTCACACATTTCATATTTAAATGGACTCAATTTACGTCCTAGGTAAAATTACAATTTTGCCCCTAACTTTTCCATAAATTTCAATTTTGTCCCTAGGCTTGGAAAATGAAACTTGTGTAAATTGCTCCCTATTCCAGGCCTAACCAAAGCCCCATTACAAAATTTACAGTACATGTGCTCATAAAAATTTAGAATTTTTCATCAAATTTTACAACTTTACATTTTAGTCCCTAAATCATATTTTCATCAAAAATCACTTTGTAAAAGTTGTTTATCTATCAATAATCTTTCATTTTCTACCATAAATTTCTAATTTCTAGCATATACATCCATGAATCATTTTTCATACCTTGATAACTTTTCAAATTAATCCCTTGAATACAGAGATTAAGCAATCCCGGTTTCAAAAATATCAAAATTACTAAAACGGGAAAGGAACTTACCCAATTAGGCCTTGAACGTTTCTTTTCTCTCACCTAGGATTTCCATGTGTTTTTAGGTTGAAGATATGAAAATAAGATTATATATTTTCTTTTCATCTTTTAATTAATTAAGTATTTTGCTATTTCCAATTTAGTCCTTGCCCTTTTTCTATATTTCCATGGATGAGTCAACGAGAAAAATCTACATACTTTTCTTTACGGTCTAATTACCATATAAGGACCTCTAGATTTGAATTCATAGCTATTTAATCCTTATAGCTACTAGAATTCAACTTTTGCATTTTATGCGATTTAGTCCTTCTCGTAATTAAGCACTTAATAGATAAATTTTTTGTATCAACATTTTCACACGACATGCCTATTATAATATGGACCATATAATGAAATAAAAATAAACATTATTTTTGGATCAGATTTGTGGTCCTGAAACCACTATTCTAATTTCACTGGAAAATGGGCTATTACAACTCTCGCCCTTTTAGTGATTTTCGTCCCCGAAAATCTTACCAGCAAAAAGATTCAGGTATTGCTTCCTCGTAGTATCCTCCGATTCCCAAGTGGCTTCTTCCATACCATGTCGCTGCCAAAGAAATTTTACTAAAGCCACCTTTTTATTTCTTATCTCTTTCGTTTCCCGAGCTAAGATTTTGATTGGTTTTTCACTATAAGTCATATTTGGATGAATCTCTACCTCTCTCGGAGAAATAACATGTGATGGATCAGATCAATACCACCGTAGCATAGACACGTAAAAACATTACGAATTCGATCAAATTCTGGTGGTAAAGCTAACCGATAAGCAACCGGTCCAATTCTTTCTATAATCTCATATGGTCCAATGAACCGTGGACTCAGTTTTCCTTTGCGACCAAATCGGAGAACTTTCTTCCAAGGCGACACTTTCAAGAATACTTTGTCGCTGACTTGAAATTCTATTTCTTTTCGTTTCAAATCAGCATAGGTCTTTTGACGATCAGAGGCTGCTTTCAAACTGTCTTGGATTATTTTCACTTTTTCTTCGATCTCTCGGACCAAGTCAATTCCATGTAACTTTTTCTCACTGAGTTCTGTCCAATACTATGGAGTTCTAAATTTGTGACCATATAAGGCTTCATACGGTGCCATTTTGATACTAGACTGATATTTTTTATTATAAGCAAATTGAACCAAAGGCAAATACTTTTCCCAGTTCCTTCAAACTTAAGTATACAACATCGAAGCATATCTTCCAAGATCTGTATTACCCGCTTAGATTGACAATCTGTCTGGGGATGAAATGCAGTGCTAAAGTGTAACTGAGTAACCAGAGCTTCTCGCAATTTGCTCCAAAATCGAGATGTAAACCGAGGATCTCTATCCGGAATGATGGAGACAGGCACTCCATGCAATCTGACAATCTCCAAAACATATAACTCAACCAATCTATTTAAGGAATAATCCAAACATACTAGAATAAAGTGTACAGACTCTGTCAACTAATTAACAATTACCCAAATGACATCTTTCTTCTTTGGAGACAGGGGTAATCCCGTTACAAAGTCCATAGTAATTCTTTCCCATTTCCATTTTGGTATCGTAACTGATTGTAATAGTCTAGAAGGCAACTGATGTTCCAGTTTTACTTGCTGACATATCAAGCACTTAGATACAAACTCAGAAATATATCATTTCATTCCCAGCCACCAGTACATCTTTTTCAGATCATTATACATTTTATTACTACCAGGATGAATAGACATGTTACCATGGTGAGTTTTACTCAAAATCTTCTATATTAGTTCTAAACTTTTTGGTACACATACTTTGCCTCTGATTATCAAACAACCATTAGTCCCGATTTGAAATTCTGAGTCAAAAGTCAATTCACTTTGTACCCGTTTTGCTTGTAATTTACTATCAATTTTTTGAGCTTCAGAAATTTGTTGCAAAAATATTGGTCTAGCTTTTAACTCAGCTATAATTGAACCATCATCAGACAACGATAATCAGGTATTCATTACTTGCAAAGTATACAGACATTTTCTGCTCAAAGCATCTACTACTACATTGGCTTTTCTCGGATGGTAGTCAATAATAAGATCATAATCTTTCAATAACTCAAGCCACCTGTGCTGTCTCAAATTCAAATCTTTCTATGACATCAAATATTTTAGACTTTTATGATCGGTGAATATGTGACATTTTCACCAAATAAGTAATGCCACCAGATTTTCAATGTGAACACAATGGCTACCAATTCAAGGTCATGTGTCAGGTAGCACTTTTCTTATGGCTTTAGCTGTTGTGAAGCATAGGCTACTACGTTACCATCTTTCATCAAAACACAGCCTAAACCATTCAGTGATGCATCACTGTAAACTATCCTGATTCTGGCTGAACTAACATTGGTTCTTCTGTCAATAAAGCTTTTAATCTATCAAAACTCTGCTGGCATTTATCAGTCCACTCGAACTTTACATCTTTCGGTAGCAAACAAGTCATCGGAGAAGCTATCATTGAATTTTTTTTTACAAATCTCTGATAATAGCTAGGTAGCCCTAGAAAACTTCAGACTTCAGACACATTCTTCGGTGGCTTCCAATTAACAGTGGCTAAAATTTTATTCGGGTCTACTCTGACACATTTAGTAGATACTATATGCCCAAGAAAACTAACTTCCCGTAGCCAAAATTCACACTTACTGAATTTGGCATACAGTAGTTTCTCTTGCAGAGTTTGAAACACTATTTTCAAATGCTCATCATGTTCATTTTCATTCTTTGAGTTAACCAAAAAATCATCTATAAATACCACCACAAACCTGTCTAAATACGGGCTGAAAATTCTGTTCATCAAATCCATAAACACTGCAGGTGCATTTGTTAGGCCAAATGGCATCACAAGAAACTCATAGTGTCTATACCTAGTTCTAAAAGTTGTCTTTGGTACATTCGATTCTTTTACCCGTAGTTGATAGTAACCAGAACGGAGATTAATCTTTGAAAATACGTGACACATTTTAATTGGTCAAACAAGTCATTGATTCGAGGCAATGGATACTTGTAACACCCCGTACCCGAGACCATTGCCGGAGTCGAACACGAGGTATTTACGGACTTATTTCGTTGTAAAACACAGTTCATTTAAAATTTCCAGACAAGCTGGCTAACTGCGTCACTGTCACCTTAAAAATCATATCTCGAGTTCCAAAACTCGAAAACCAGTTCCGTAAATGTTTCCTGAAACTAGACTCATATTTACATCTACAAATATTTTTCTAGAATTTTTGGTCTGGCCAATTAGTACAGTTTATTAGTTAAAGTCTCCCCTGTTACAGGGTTCGACTACTCTGACCTTCATGCATTACGACTTATAAATCTCCCTGTACAGGGCTTCAATACTTATGCTGTTTGTTTCTAATGAAACTAGACTCAAAAAGGAATCTATACATATATGGAATTACTTCTAATTATCTCTGGTTAATATATAGTGAATTTTCAAAGTCAGATCAGGGGATCCAGAAATCGCTTTGGCCCTGTTCCACGATAACTTAAATATCTCTTAAAATACGACTCACATGTTCGTTTTGTTTCTTCCATACGAAAGTAGATTCATCAAGGTTCAATGACATAATTTTTTAACTATTTATTTCCATTCATACTATTTTTAGTGATTTTTCAACTCCACACCACTGCTGCTGTCAGCATCTATTTTTAAGGTAAACTTTACCTATTTCATGGTTTTCCATGAATCAACTAGAATTTGTCATACATAGCATCAAAATAATCATAATTAACCATTCCCAATGGCTAATCGTTACCAAAAATTTCCATACCTCTCAATGAACAACATACAAGACGATTATAATGCTATGCTCAAAGTGTATATAAGCCATTTTCGCATGGCTATCCAAATTTATACAAAACCAAAGGGCACATGACCAACAACAAAAGGGTAGTCCTATACATGCCATTTTCAGAGTTCAACCAAAAGTGTACCAAAAGGGCTTTGATAGTGTGGACGACTTCGACTTCAACAATCCCGAGTTTGATAGCTGACGAACCAAAATCTATAAAACAGAGAATCAAAGAAACGGAGTAAGCATTTAATGCTTAATAAGTTTTGAGCCATGAAATTAGACACAACTAAAGTATAGCATTCATATGGCTAAACGGATAATTTCTTATGCACAAATTCTCAATATCATACTTACTTCACATTACCAACCCTTATATTCATACACAAAAGATCAACTTAGCCAAAGGTCGGAAGCTCATTAATTGACTGAGCGATTGATATTTCAAGGGAATTTACTACTCCAATGCATATACAAAACATACCTCATCGTTGGGATTTACGAGCGTATCAGTTTAAATTATTACAGCAAGATCACTCATAGCCAAACCAAGTACCTTCGGAGTTTAGCCGGATATAGCTACTAGCTCAAATGCCTTCGGGACTTAGCCCGGTTATAGTAACTCGCACAAATGCCTTCAGGACTTAGCCCGGTTATAGTAACTCGCACAAATGCCTTCGGGTTTAGCCCGGAATTAGTCACTAGCACAAATGCCTTCGGGACTTAGCCAGGGTATCAATCCGAATATCCATGCACAAATCAATAAATCATGACACATCAATATTTCATTTTCATAACTAGAATTCAAACACAATTCAATTATTAAGCATTACATTTTCGGCTCAATAGCCACATACGAACAGCATGATTCGGCTTGCTTCATGACATGATTTCTATGCACATACGGCTACCCATCATACGTATAGACTAATTAACTCACATATGATTCAAGTAGAATCATTATATCACCGTATATTGTTATAATTATACGTCATGACTTAATCAAATCGTAAACTAAGTTTCACTACTCGAAAACTTACCTCGGATGTTGTCGAACGATTTCGATGGCTATTCGATCACTTTTTCCTTCCCTTTATCAGATTTAGTTCCCCTTTGCTCTCGAGCTTAATATTAACAAATAAATTGATTTAATCATTTTGAACATCAAAGAGGAATTTAAGGTACTTAGCCCTTATATATTAGGCATTAGAGTCATATATGTATGAAATCACGAATCAAATTCAACATATTAGCCAATATTCTCCTTAGCCGAATTTTCTAAGTCAAGATAAAGCCATCAATATGCTTACCTATGGCCGAACATACACATCAACCTATGTACTCATTCATGTGGCCGAATATGCATGTCTATGTTGAGGCCGATTGTATACTTAATACATTCTACAAATATGGTCACTTGTATTGACTAAATACCATTTTGTTTCAAGTTCAAAACTCGGCTAATACACATATATACACTAGAAATCAAATACTAACATTTGCACTTCACCTTAATAGCTAGCTTAGCAAACCTTGATTTAACACATAATTGTTCATAACACAATTTAAGCATACTCTCCATTCCATCAATTCCAAAACACATACATTACTCAATAATGTTCAAACTTATATTCGGCCTTAGCACACAACTTGCTAGCCGATTCTTCTCCATCTAGCAACTAATGCACATATGTGCTCATTTGTTAGACTCTACTTCATCTAAGAACAACCATATTTCTCTTCTACCTCCTACCATGGCCGAATGCTCAAGATACCTCAATACCGAAACTTTTAACTTGGGTTGCTTAAAGAACTTGGGTTGCTTAAAGAACTTGGTGATGAGTTAAAATTTATCTAACACCTCAAGCATCATAACACACCCATATAGCCAACATGCTAATAGTATCAAGGCTTCAACTAAAACTTTTGAAGCCTCTTAGTCGAATACTAACTCTCTAATAACCCCAAATCCCTCCATGAGATAGTTAGAATTTAGACTAATCATCCAAGGGATGTATGAACTTTCAAAGCAACATTAAACATACCTTAATCTAGTGAACCACCATAGCCGATTTTCTCCAAGCTCTTTCCCTTCCTTTCTTTCTTCTATTCGGCCAACTTGAACAACATGAGAGCTTTTTCTCTTTTTTTTTTCTTCAAGTCATGGCAATGGGGGGGGTAAGGGGGAGACAACTTTGGTTTCATCACCCCTCCCTTTTCATTACTTAATTTCTAACCCCTTTATTTTATTCTTTCTAACATAACACACTAACACAACATGTTCACAACATGTTTCACCCCATAGCATGGCTGGCCACTAGCTCAAATTTTGGGTAATTTAACATGCAAACCCATCATTTTCATAACATGCATTAATAGGCAACTTTACATTTGCCTAGCACATTTCTAAATTTTCTCACATAAGTCCTATTTAATAAAATTCACTTACAATTAACAAAATTCAAACATGAAATTTTCACACATGCATATATGCATATAATAAGCATCAACTATGACGGTTAATTATTTTTTTATGACTCGGTTTAGTGGTCCCGAAACCACATTCCGACTAGGGTCAATTTAGGGCTGTCACAATACTTGTTCTTTATTGTAACTTTGTTGAGCTATCTATAATCAATGCACAACCTCAATGTTCCATCCTTCTTATTTACAAATAGAACCGGCGCACACCAAGGTGGGAAACTAGATCGAGCAAAACTTCTGTCAATCAATTCTTGTAACTGTACTTTTAGCTCTTTCAATCCAGTAAGAGCCATTCTGTAAGGTGCTATAGATATAGGTGTTGTAATCGGAACAAGATCTATAGAGAATTCCACTTCTTTATCCGGTGGTAAACCAGGTAATTCTTCTGGGAATACATCAGGAAATTCACATACATCCGGCACTGACTGAATCTTTGACTCAGATACTTTAGTATCCAACACATATGTGAGATAAGAGTCATAACCTTTTCTGACATATTTCTGTACTGTCATTGCTGAAATCACATTAGGTAATCCATCCAGTTTATTAGATTCAACATGAAGTAATTCACCATTCTCACATTTCAATACAATATATTTCTGTTTACAGTTCACCACTGTATCATATTGGGTTAACCAATCCATCCTCAAGATCACATCAAATTCATCAAATGGCAATAACATCAAGTCAGTCGAAAAGCAATAACCTTTTACCATCAATGGACAGTTTTTACAGACTTTATCCACCATAACACACTGGCCCAGGGGGTTTGAAACTTTAACCACAAATTCATTAAATTCAACAAGTAAATTTTTAACAGACATTAGGTTTATGCATGCGTATGAATCTGTGGAACCAAGATCAATCAATCCAGGAATATCAATATCAAGTAGAGAAAATGTACCAATAATGACGTCTGGTGCAGAGGCATCTTCTCTAGCACGAATAGTATATTTCCTTGCAGGTGCTCGTGCCTTAGATCTAATTATTGTATCCTTGGTAGTACCTCGACTACCACTAACATTATCGGGGTAATGGGGTGGTCTGCCTCTCACAACAGGATTACTAGGCTTTGAAGCTGGCTCTATCTCCTTTTCAACTCTTTTTGGACAATCTTTGAGAAAATGCTCAAGTAAACCACATCCAAAACAAGCTCCATTTCTAGACCGACATTCCCCGTGATGAAATTTGTTACAATGTTTACATTTCAGTTTGGGTTACCAACACTACCCACACTGGTCATAGATAAAGATGAAGACCTTGGGTTAGAACGTTGAGAGCCCCGCTCTCTTCCAGAATATCCTTTAGAGGTGGTAACACGATAATAATACTTCTTTAATTTCTTAGAAGCAAATGATTGTGACTTACTCATAGTTATTTTTCCAGAAACCCGAGTCTCTCTTTCATCTTGTTTCTTTTCTTTATGCAGTTCCTCAACTTTGTGTGCTCGATTAGCTAACATTGCAAATTCCCTTATTTTGAGAATTCCAATCAATAATTTTATATCCTTATTTAAACCCTCTTCAAATCATTTACACATCTCAGCATAGGTTAGAACCCATTCTCTGGCATACTTACTTAGTCGAACAAATTCTAGTCAGGAACCAAAGAATAAAGACAAGCACAGGTTATGTTTTACCTTTGGGTTTTGTGTGTAGGTTCCTCAATGTGACACCTTTAGCTTAACCCAATTCAGCGGGTCCAAATCTTGGGTGTTACTGAACGATTCAAAAAACTTAACGAAAACATATTACATTTTCTCATTTATTTTAAACCTGTTATTTGGAGTTCAAAAAGGAAAACTTAAAATTTGGAAAATTAAAGTAAAATATATGATAAATAACTCATTATATTAGAATTGTTATAGATCTTAACAAGATAGATAATTATTTTAAGACAAACTAGAAGAGCGTATTCAAGACTGCGCCATTTATCCACCATATGCATAATAGCCCACTCCGCCACCAGCATGGCGTACTTCTGGCGTTGTCTCTCTAGGAGAAGTCCTTTCTCAACATACCTAAGGAGCTTGATTATGAGCAATTCTATTATGTTTTATTTTGTTTTCTATTTTAGTTTCAATTATATAAAAAATGTAATTTGAGTCTTTTTATGACCTTAGAGGTAGAAAGAGGCCTAAGGGAGGACTAACGTACTTAGTGAGTGTGCAAGACACCATTCAAAGGCATAAGGGCTTGAGTCTGGTTGTAATATTGCAACATAAGAGTCCAATGTCGCAACATAGTGGACAGAGTGCCAAAATTCCAAGACTACCTTTGATGTCACGACATAGCCATTGGATGTCACGACATTCCCCTAAAGTTGAACCTGAAGCCAAGCAAACTGCCTTTGAAGTCATGACACAGGTAGTAGATATCGAGACACTAGCCCTGTACATGAAAGAATTATCGAGCTGAGGGCATTGTTATTTGCACAATGAAAATTAATGTAAAAATGTCAAACGACCTAAGGCGAAGGACGATGACCATCCCTAACACTATAAATAGACTTAAAAATGGCACTTGGGAAAGGACAATTTTCATAGTTAAGAATTTTCTTTGTAATTTAGTTTTCAATTTGCAATTATTTCTAGGCTTTAGATTTATTTCCAGTTGTTTTGTTCATGTTCTTTGGAAAATCTGATTTGTCGATTCAACCAACTCTTTGTGGCACTTTAATTGATCAATAATAAGGATTTCTCTTAAACTATTCTTAATGTTTATTTATTCCATCAAGTATACATTGTTTATGGGATCTATGAGGAACTAATCCTCCTTTGGGGGATTAATGAGTGAAAGTGTGATTAATTAATTTCTGGGTAGGGCTCTCTTAGCGAATTAGATGTTTCGAATAAGAAGAACTTAAACCCTAGGGATGACAAGCCTAGGAAGTCATCTGGATGGGAATTAACCCAATATTGGTATTGTCTATCCGTGAACCCTTTAACTATCCAGTTTGGACTGCAACGTTGAGAGATAAGTAGTTCTTGTTGACTCATTAGTTTAGTGGAAGATCGAAAGATCCTACTAGGGTAACGACTAGTTGATTGAGTAGAAACCCAAAACACTAGAACTATAAAACTGATTCATAAAACTATTAATACAGAAAATACGTGTAATGTCTATGAGCACTATGGGTACTCATGGAAGGGGTACTAGAGGCCGCGGCGGAGGTCGTGGAGGTGCTCGGGCTGGGTCTTCGACATCGAGCCATATGCCTAGTATTGAGGCAAGGGAGGCACCGGATTCACCTGTGACTGAGATTAGGTCATAAGATCGTGCAGCTGGGGTCGACACACTGTGCCAGGCTATGTTGCAAATTTTGGAAAGGGTTGCTGGGCCCAATACTAGTACTGTGGGCCGTGGGTCAATAACGGAACGAATCAGATCTAATAGGGCTAAGATCTTTAGGGGTATCACCGGAGTTGCCCCTAATGTGGTTGAATATTGGATATGCTATATTTGACTATATTCGAGCATGACATTTTGCATACACATATATATTATGACATGACAAGTTGCACGGGGGTGCGTTTAATATGTTTGAAGGAAGTGTACTGTACTGGCAGCTCTGCTACATATACTATTTAATGCCACAACTGGTGCTATATTCTGGAGTGTAGGGATGGGTGGGTCGATTTTATCCCCACATAGAGTGTAGGGTTGGACGGAGTGGAGTGTAGAGGATGGATGAGTAGGATCTCTATTTGCATCTCTAATACTGTACTGAGGGCTAAGGCCCACACTGCTACTGTTACCGTAATGGGTTAAGACCCACACTGATATTGCTACTGATAAGGGCTTAGACCCAGACTGTTTACACTGCATGATTTATTGTTTGATAAATAGGGATTACACACTAAGTTTTCATAAACTCACTCTTCTGCTTATTTGTGCAGGTAATTCTCAGGCTGGTCGGTGCTGCGAGGGACTCGGAGATGGCCACACCATGGTTTATGTTTTACGTTTTTGATTTCTAGTAAAGGTAGTTTTATTTGGGTAAATTTAATGTAATAAGGTTGTTTTAAGTTTTTATTTTTATTTGGGAATTTATTTAAATTGACTTAAATCTGTTAGCAGTAGAACTCGGGTTTTCAAAAGGTAAAAGTTTTAAAAGCTTCTACAATGAGTAATGTTTTAAAGTGTAATAACGATTTAGTATGAAACAAGTTTTGCTAGACAAACCTGTAACTTGACAAATGAATAAAATAAGTTAGCTTCTCATAAAGATCACAAACAAGGTTTTAACACAAATGGACTTTTTTAATAGAACTACGCTTTTCCAAACACACTCCAATGTGACATCACAGATTTGGCCATAACGTCTAGGCCAAGTTTGGGGTGTTACATTTAGTGCTATCAGAGTCAAGTTGCAAAACTCGATTGTGGATTTGGGTTTTTCTAAAGAGTAAATTTTCAAAGAAACTATTTCAAATAGTCGAAAAGATTTTTTGAAGTGATTCTTCGAATGTGTGATCTATCCATTCTCCGGTGCTGATCCTGTAAGTTCTCTAAAACTATTGTTTAATTGAAACACTGAGATTACTATATATAATAGACTGTACTGAGACTTTTGTTAGGGTAACCTAAAACTATAGTAAAACTACGAACTACGAAAACAAAAAACTCTAAATTTGTGATACTATTTTTCATAAAATATCCGTTAATAAACACTGGAACTGTAAAACTGATGCATAAAATTGTTAATACAGATAATACAAAAAATTGATAATGAGCACTAGAGGTACTCGTGGAAGGGTACAAGAGGCCATGGAAAAGGCCGTGGAGGTGCTCGGGCTGGGTCATCGGCATCGGGCAACATGCCTAACATTGAGGCAAGAGAGGCACCGGTTCACCTATGATTGAGATTGGGTCACACGATCGGGTGGCTGGGGACGACATATTGTCCCAAGCTATGCTGCAAATTCTGGAAAGGGTCGCTGGGCCTAAAATTGGTACTGTAGGTCGTGGGTCGATAACAAAACAACTCAGGTCTAATAGGGTTGGGATCTTTAGAGGTATCGTTGGAGTTGCCTCTAATGTGGCTGAATACTGGGGAGAGGCCACGAAGAGGATCATGGATGACCTCGACTGCACCCCAAAGTAGAATCTAAGAGGTGCAGTGTCGTTGTCCAGAGATGAAGCCTATCAGTGGTGGTTTACTGTGAAAGAGGGTACTCAGCCCAATCGATTGACTTGGGAGTTTTTCAAGAATGCATTTCAAGGGAAATATGTGGGCGCTAGCTATGTGGATGTCGCAGGAGGGAGTTTCTGTATCTGACCTAGGGGGATAAGTCCGTGGCTGAATATGAGGCAAAATTTTTGCGATTGAGCCGCTATGCTCGAAGCATGGTGACAACTGAGGATGAGCGTTGCATGCATTTTGAAGAAGGCCTCAGAGATGATTTACAAGTTCTAATAGCTCCATAGAGGGAGCAAGATTTTGTTGTGTTGGTGGAAAAGGCGAAGATCATCGAGGATGTGAAACGCGCTGAGTGCTAGAATCGTGAGTCGGACAAGAGAAGGAACAAGAGGGTTTGGGAGCCCTCAAGTTCAACTTTGAGGCCTAAGAAAAACGTCAGAGTTGATGGGCTAGTTAGAGTTGGGCCCTCTGTTGCTACTTTTGGGTCGCAGCCTTGTATTGTTTATGGGAAACGCCATCAGGGCGAGTGCTGGGTATAGATAGGGGCATGTTTGAGGTGCGGATCTATGGAGCACCGTGTCACGGATTATCCACGGAGGCCTGATCAGATACAAGCTACTGGTATGGGTACTATTCAGCCTCAGAGAGGTTTTCAGCTACCATCGAGAGCCCGTGGTCAGGCCAGGGGTGGAAATGGTATGGGCGTGGTCATATTGAGGCGAGGCAACCAACACTAGTTTATGCTACACGTTGTCGAGAGGATGGAGACGCCCCAGATGTTATTACAGGTACGTTCTTTATTCATAATGTACCTTATACTACATTGATTGATGTTGGTTCTACGCACTCTTATATAGAATGTACAGTGTCTAAGACTTCGGGTATAATGGTTGAAAACACTACAAGTGAGGTTACTGTGTTAAGTCTATTAGGCCAGTCAGTGAGAGTGAATAAATTGTTTAAGGATATACCTTTGGAGGTTCATGGAATGGTCTTTTTAGTGGACTTAATGAAACTTCATTTTGGGGAATTGGACATAATATTAGGCATGGACTGGCTGGTTAAGCATCAGGCGAATTTGGACTGTGCTGGAAAACGGGTGTTATTGAGAACTGAAAAGGGTGATGAGGTAGTTGTGATTGGGGAGCATCGGGACTATCTCTCAAAAGTGATTTCTACACTTAGAGCTGAGAATTTGGTTCGTAAGGGTTGCAAGGCGTATCTAGCCGACATTAGTGCTTCTGGTTCTGAGGTTCTGTAACAGCTCAATTTAGACCCTATTTGGAACGTTGGTTTCGAGACCACGAATTTGAGTCAGAAAAATATTTAAAAACTATTTTCTGTGTTTTCTTTCTATGAATTTATATCTGTGAAATTTTCGTGATTTAATTTTATCGTTTGAGTGTCCGATTAAATAAAAGGACTTAATCGTGTAAAAGGAAAAGTTGTGGTTAAAAGTGAAGGTGATTAATTGTTGTTGTCTTTATAAGTGGAGGCATTTATAATGCAATTAGACCAACCAAAATTATGAGTGGTGGACGGTAATGACCTTATGTTATAATGATTTTATATTTAAATTAAAAGGTTCAAAATGTAAATGGAATAATATTATAATATATCATATTATAACATAATTAAAAATCATTGTTCATTATATTTTCTTTTGGCCAAAACTTAAACAAGAAAGAAAACGAAAAAGAAGCTAGGGTTCGGCTTCATTCAAGCTTGATTAAGGTATAAGTTTAGCTCAGTTTTTGATAACTTTTACGTTTTTTAGATCGTTGCTTCGAGTACTAGTAAACCCATGCTTGAATTTTTTATTTTAGTGAATATTTTGAATTATGCCATTGCTAAGAGCTTGTGATTTTTGTTGTTTGATGATGGAATATGAAGGATATGTTTTACACTAACATGTTTTGTATTGGAGTTTTTGATGATTTTGAGTAATTAGGACTAAATTGTGAAAATAATAATTTAAGGGACTAAAATGTGAAACAAAAGAAATATATGGACTTTTATGAATACTAGGAATATTCAGCCAAGCATGGGTATATTGAAATTTTGCATATTTTGTGTTTTGTGCAATAGAGACTAAATTGTAAAAAAATGTAAATGTCAGGGTTAAAATGGTAATTTTCCCATTTATGTGTTTTTGGAATAAATTGAATGAAAATATGTTTGAATGAGCTTAATTTGAATATGTTTAGATCAAGAAGCAAAGAAATCGGATTTGGATAGGTGGAAAACGAAAGTTGTCGACTACCTGTCCCATTCCGTTTTATTTCGTCCGAGGTAAGTTTATAAGAAAAAAATGAGTAGAGAATTTATAAGTACTTATGTGTTGTTGTTTCATATTTTATATATTGTTGTTGATTTTGGTACGAACTTACTAAGCTTTTGAAAGCTTACTTTGTGTGTGTGTTTGCCTTGTTTTATAGACATCGAGGCTACTGTGAGCTCGGGGATCGTTAAGGATCATCACCACACTCCCGAACCTCATTTTTGGTACTTTGAAAATGTATATATTAAAGTATGGCATGTATATGCTAGAAGTTGTGGGATTATCTTTTGTGATGTATATATTTAGCCCTGTGATATGGCTTGGTATGGTTATGGATATGTCATGGTTTTGGTATAAGATATGTGATGCAATATGATATATTTGATATGTTTTAGTTAGACAAAAGAAATGGTAAATGTTGGTAAGTTTTGGAAAGTTTTAGCATGAAATTGAATGATGTATAGAAAGAAATGTTTTGACAAGCTTTTGACTTTATGTTTTGATGTAGATTGGTAAGGGTTAGGAGTATGTATTTGATTGGAATTGATATGTCATGAGTGGTTTATGTTTTGGTTTGGAAATTGGCTGAATTGGTTGTGCATATATGCTTATTTCTTTGCTTGTAGGTTGACCCAAATTGGGGTGGCAATTTGGCTATTCAAATGGCCTATTTTTGTCCACACCGGCAGAGACACGGACGTGTGTTTCAGCCGTGTTCAACACACGGTCATGTTACATGGCCGTTTGTCCACTAGGGTACCCTACAAATTAAAGGCAGTATACCCTCCAGTTTTGACACGGCATAGATAGACGGGCATGTCTATTGGTCGTGTGTGGCACACAGGCGTGTGGTTAGCCGTGTTGCCAAGTCAATAGCCTCCCTAATTTTCACGCGGCCTGGCACACAGACGTGTCTTGTGGCCGTGTGGACAGGTCAGTATGTATTCCCTATTTTGCCACGGCTTAGACACACGGGCATGTCTAATGCCATGTTAGGCACAGGGCCCATTCACACAGGCGTGTGGCCTTTTAAAAGTTGAACATTTTTATAAGTTCTGAAAAGTTCACATGTTATCGATTTATTCCTAGATGCATGGATTAGACCTTGTATGATCAGTTTAAGTTCGTAATGAACATGAATGAATGGTATTTTATTGAATTGGGATAGTATTTGATATTTGATTATTTTGATCTAAGTTATGAGTCCAGTAATGCCTTTTAACCTATTCCGGTGATGGATACGGGTTGGGGGTGTTACAAAAAGAACATCTGGTAAGTCATTCCAGCCGGCACCAAAGAAGTTCCGAGATGATTTTAGCCGTTCTAAAGCCACTTTGGGTTATTCTAGACGGGATTAGAGTAGACCACCTATGAGCTCGAGAGCAACCTCAGTATCTAGTATGGGTAATGTCAGATCAAATCAACCTGAGTGTAAACATGGTGGCAAACGACATCCCGACAGTTGCAGATTGCATGATCAGGCTTATTTTAAATGTGGATAGATGGATTATTGTATTCGTGATTGCCCAGTGTTAGCTGAAGAAAATCCAGTGCAGAATACGAGATCGGGTAATACTGCAGCTCGGGGTAGACCACCCAAAAATGCTGGTAATACGAGTTGCAGTTAGAGAGGAACTAAGGATACAACAATTCAATCTGAGGCTTGTGCACCTGCCAGATCCTATGCTATTCGCGCAGCTATTCGCGCACGAGAGGAGGCTTCATCCCCAGATGTCATTATTGGCACATTCACTCTCTATGATATTAATGTAATTGCATTAATTGATCCTGGTTCGACTCATTCTTATGTGTGTGAGACTTTAGTATTCAATAAGACTTTACTTGTTGAGTCTACTGAGTTTGTGATTAGAGTGTCAAACCCCTTGGGCCGGTGTGTTATGGTTGACAAAGTGTGTAAGAATTGTCCCTTGATGGTTTGAGATTTGTGCTTTCCTGCTAACTTGATGTTGTTGCCATTTGATGAGTTTGGTATGGACTGGTTGACTTTGCATGATGTTGTTGTAAACTGCAAGAGAAAGACTATTGATTTATGGTGCCAGAATGATGAGATTATTTGGATTGAATCTAATGATCTGAATGGGTTGCCAGCAGTGATTTCTTAGATGTTAGCTCAGAAATGTGCAAGAAAAGGCTGCGAAACTTACTTTGCATATGTGCTTGACAGTAAAGTGCCCGAAAGAAATATTGAATCAATACTTGTTATGTACGAGTATCCAGTTGTGTTTCCTAAAGAATTGCCAGGTCTGCCACTATTCGGGAGGTAGAGTTTGGTATTGAGTTAATGCTTGGGACGACTCCAATATCCATAGCTCCATATAGAATGGCACCTACTGAATTAAAAGAATTGAAAGCTCAGTTGCAAGAGTTGACAGATAGAGGTTTTGCGCAATTGAGTTTCTCACCCTGGGGTGCACCAGTGTTATTTGTGTAAAAGAAAGACGGAACTCTGAGAATGTGCATTGATTATAGACAGCTCAATAAGGTGACTATAAAGAATAAATACTCGTTTCAACGGATTGATGATTTGTTTGATTAATTAAAAGGGGCTACAGTGTTTTCGAATATAGATTTAAGATCAGACTACTATCAGTTACGTGTTAAAGACTCCGATGTGCCAAAGTCTACTTTCCGAATGAGGTATGTACACTATGAGTTTTTGGTTATGCCTTTTGGACTTACTAATGCACCTGTTGTTTTTATGGATTTGATGTATCGGATCTTCAGATAGTATCTGGATCAGTTTGTAGTTGTGCTCATAGATGACATTTTGATCTATTCCCGTGATGAAACCTAACATACTGAACATTTGAGGCTGGTTACAGACTTTGCGAGATAAACAGTTTTATGCAAAGTTTAGCAAATGTGAGTTCTGGTTAAGCGAAGTCAGTTTTTTGGGCCATGTTGTACCAGCATCGAGTATTCGGGCTGATCCGAGTAAAATTTCAGCTATACTTGGTTAGAAACCCTTTGAAGAATGTTTCTGAAATTCGAAGCTTTCGGGGGCTTGCTGGTTATTATAGATGATTCGTGAAAGGTTTCTCTATGATTGCAGCTATTGTAGAAAGATGTTAAGTTCGAGTGATCAGAAAAGCGCCAGAAAAGCTTTGGTCAGTTGAAGGCCCTTTTGACCGAAGCTCCAATGCTTGTCTAGCCAGAATCGGGTAAAGAATTTGTTATCTATAGTGATGCATCTTTAAATGGTTTGGGCTGTATTTTGATGCAGGAAAGCTAAGTTATAGCTTATGCCTTGAGACAATTAAAGCCACATGAAAAGAACTATCCGACACACGACCTAGAATTGGCAACTATCGTGTTTGCATTGAAAATTTGGCGTCACTATCTGTTTGGTGAGAAATGCCATGTTTATTCTAATAAAAAAATCTAAAATACTTGATGACTTAGAAAGATCTGAATTTGAGACAACGCTGGTGGTTAGAATTGCTAAAAGTCTACGAGCTCGTGATTGACTATCACCCAGGAAAGGCTAATGTTGTTGCTGATACTTTAAGCTAAAAATAATTATTTTCTTTGCATACAATGAATGCGCATATGGCTATGTCTGATGATGGTTGGATAATAGCTGATTGAAAGCAAGACCATTATTTGTTTAGTAGATTTATGATGCCCAAAAAGTTGATAATGATTTACTAGCAAAACGAGCTCAATGTTATTTAAATATAGATTCAGAGTTTCGAGTTGATACTGATGGTTGTTTGAGATTTAGAAACCGAATATATGTCCCGAGAAATTCAGAGTTGATTCAGACGATTTTGAATGAAGCTCATAGCAGTCAGTTATCTGTTCACCCAGGCAGTACAAAGATGTGCAATGATCTGAAACAACTTTACTGGTGGCATGGTATGAAACGAGACATTTCTAACTTTGTTTCGAAATGTTTAGTCTGTCAGCAAGTGAAAGCCGAGTATCAGGAACCTTCTAGATTGCTTCAGCCAATTATGATACCTGAGTGGAAGTGGGACAGAATCACAATGGATTTTGTATCCGGTTTACCATTGACACTGAGCAAGAAAGATGCAATCTGGGTTATTGTGGATATATTGACTAAATCAGCTCATTTTATTTTGATACGTATAGACTATTCGCTTGATAAGCTAGTTGAATTGTATGTTTCTCAGATCGTGAGATTACACAGGGTACCTATCTCTATTATTTAAGATAGAGATCAGAGGTTTACATCACGGTTTTGGAAGAGACTACAAGATGCACTAGGTACAAAATTACATTTCAGCACTGCTTTCCATCCACAGACAGATGGTCAGTCTGAGCGAATCATTCAGATACTTGAGGATATGTTGAGATGTTACATTCTTGAGTTTGAAGGTACGTAGGAACGATATCTACCTCTGATTGAATTTGTGTATAATAATAGCTTTCAGTCGAGTATCAAAATAACACATTAGGAGGCTTTGTATGGTTGTAAATGTCGTACACCATTGTATTGGAGTGAAAATAAGATACATGGAGTTGATTTGGTTAGAGAGACTGAACAGAAAGTGAAAGTGATTCGAGAAAGTCTAGAAGCAGCATCAGATCGTTAGAAATCATATGCGAACTTAAAACGAAAAGATATAGAGTTTCAGATCGGAGACAAAGTCTTTTTGAAAGTCTCACTGTGGAAGAAAATACTCAGATTCGGACGTAAAGGCAAATTGAGCCCGAAATTTATTGGGCCGTATGAGATTATCGAGCATATCGGGCTGGTTACTTGTAGACTGTTGCTACCACCTGAGCTAGAAAAGATCCATAATGTATTCCATGTTTCAATGCTACGAAGATATCAATCGAATCCCACACATGTGATTATTCCGTTTGAGATCGAGATTAAGACCGATATGACATATGAGGAAGAACCGATTTGTATTCTGGCTCGTGAAATTAAAAAGTTACGAAATAAGAAAATTTCGTTGGTTAAAGTACTATGGCATATACAAGGAGTTGAGGAAGCAACATAGGAGTCAGAAAATACAATTAAAGAGCATTATCTGAACCTATTCACCGGTAAGATTTTTGGATACGAAAATCCCTAAGGGGGGAGAGCTGTAACAGCCCGATTTAGACCCTAGTCAGAACGATGGTTTTGGGACCACGAATTGGAGTCAGAAAAATATTTAAAAATTATTTTCTGTGTTTATTTTCTATGAAATTATATCTATGAAATTTTCGTGATTTAATTTTATCGTTTGAGTGTCCGATTAAATAAAAAAACTTAATCGCGGAAAAGGAAAAGTTGGTGGTTAAATGTGAAGGTGCTTAATTGTTGTTGTCTTTATAAGTGGAGGCATTTATAATGCAATTAGACCAAAATTATAAGTGGTGGACGGTAATGACCTTATGTTATAATGATTTTATATTTAAATTAAAAGGTTAAAAATATAAATGGAATAATATGTTATAATATGATATATTATAACATAATTAAAAATCATTGTTCGTTATATTTTCTTTTGGCCGAAACTTAAAAAAGAAAGAAAAAGAAAAAGAAGCTACGGTTTGGCTTTATTCAATCTTGATTAAGGTATGAGTTTAGCTCGATTTTTGATAATTTTTAAGTTTTTGAGATCGTTACTTCGAGTACTAGTAAACCCATGCTTGAATTTTTGATTTTGATGAATATTTTGAATTATGCCATTGTTGAGAGCTAGTGATTTTTGTTGTTTGATGATGAAATATGAAAGATATGTTTTAGACTAACATGTTTTGTATTGGAGTTTTTGATGATTTTGAGTAATTAGGACTAAATTGTAAAAATCATAATTTGACGGACTAAAATGTGAAATAAATGAAATATATGGACTTGTATGATCCTAGGAATATTCGGCCAAACATGGGTATATTGAAATTTTGCATATTTTGCGTTTTGTGCAATAGGGACTAAATTGTAAAAAAATGTAAATGTCAAGGGTAAAATGGTAATTTTCCCATTTATGTGTGTTTTGGACTAGATTGAATGAAAATATGTTTGAATGAGCTTAATTTTAATATGTTTAGATCAAGAACCAAAGAAATCGGATTTGGATAGGGGAAAACAAAAGTTGTCGACTAGCTATCTCGTTCGTTTTATTTCGCTCGAGGCAAGTTTATAAGCAAATAGGCGTACTTAATTTTAATAAAATGCTAAATTTATATGTTGAAATGAAGTATATGAATTTATATATGCTATGGCCGAATATGAATAATCTTGGCTACTATATTTTCGAATTCGTTTCGACCAAGTTACGACATCCAAAAGCCCCGTATGAACCTTAGGAATAGTTAGGATACATATGTCATGACATAGGATTCTGATATATGTGTGCGAGTGAGACCATGGCATCGATATGTGACTCCTATATATGTGTGCGAGTAAGACCTGTGTGGGACAGTGGCATCGATATGTGGCTACATGTAAGAGCACGTCTGGAACGTTGGCATTGTATGATATGTGTGATTATTCGAGTGTCCTATCCAATTCTGAATGGTTCATTGGGTAAAGGTAAATCGTGTGGGGATGTGTAAAACGAGTTAAATGTCCAGCTATGAATTAGCTTGTTGGCTATTAGTAATAAGGTAAGTTTATAACGTGATATCTGTTACAAGTCATGTGTAATGCGAATGATGAATATATGTGAGAATGGTATGTGTATTCGGCCTTGTGACTAACAATTTGAGTGTTAATGAAATGATTCTTAACTCTATGCATATGTGTGACCATGTATATTTGGCATATAGGTAATATATGTATGTGATGTTATATTATGGTTTTCGAACTTACGTATTTAAGTATATATGTGTTGGTTTCATTATAACTATTTGTTTTTGGATTTTGATTGTTAATATGTTAAAGTAACTATGTGACTATTTGGCCAAGTGGGAAAATTGTCTATGAAAATGTCTTAATTATCTCGTTTGTAAGGTTGAGGTCTAGTATGATAATGTTAAGGTAATTGGGTTAGTTAAGATGAGTTAAATATATCATTGGATTGTTTATTTGCTTATGACTTACTAAGCTATGATAGCTTACTCTGTGTATTCGTGTTTACTCTATTTTATAGATTTTGGAGTCAAGCTACGAGCTTGGGGACTGTCAGCAAAGTTCATCACACTATCTACTATTTTGGTACTTTTATAAGTTAAACTCGAATTATGGCATGTATAGGCTGGAATGTGTTTTGAAATGTTGAATTATGGTTTTGTATAATTTAAGCCATATGAAAATGGTTTTACTTCTAAGCTTGGAATTGGTTATGTTTGGGCATGGTTTAATCTGTTTTGGTTAAAGGATTATATGTTATGAATTGTAGGTT
This sequence comes from Gossypium hirsutum, assembly GCF_007990345.1. Classification (NCBI taxonomy): domain Eukaryota; kingdom Viridiplantae; phylum Streptophyta; class Magnoliopsida; order Malvales; family Malvaceae; genus Gossypium; species Gossypium hirsutum. The sequence continues at coordinate 60,434,225 of NC_053431.1, forward strand.
AAATGTGCTAGGTGTTATATGTGTTGGAATCAATTTGGTGGTGATGATAGTTATAATTTGTATTTGGTTTTGCAATTAGCTCAACTTGGAGATTATGTTCATTGTATATATGTGTGTGGTGTGTTTGGCTAAATAAATCAGTGTGAATAATGCTCTAGTTGGTATATGTGAAACTGTTGTATTCATATGTGTATATTCGAGTGATGCATGTCACTATAATTCGGTTATGACTTGAAAAGATGGCAATAGCTTATTTAGATTGGCAAGTAAATTTAATGAGATGTTGAATCTAAGTAATGAACATGCTAGTGGATGATTTGGCCTTTACACTTATATAGCTATGTATATGATGTCTCGGTCTAATATATATATGCATTTGTATTTTAAATATTTTTTGGGAAGATAAATTTGATGACCGAATATAAACGAATTAATTTGGTTGTTTTTGTGCATTTTAGACATGATAATTATAATGTGTTTTCAGGGGTACTCTAAATCGTTATTTGTGTCTTGAATGGGTAATTATTTGCATGTAGATGATTCAGGTTTATTTACTTTAATGCGTGAGTTAAGCTTGATATGTTTAAGAAATGATGGTTCGGAAATGGTCCAAATTTGATTTAGTTCAACATGTAATACTTGTTTATTGATTCATGAAATGTATACATACTTATATATAATCATTCAATGAAGTTGGTTATGGCATTTATGTTAATGAACAAATTGCCATGAGAATTTTTCTAATTGATTAAAAATGCGCATGTAAAGAATTAAGAAGTGAAATGTTTGATTTTTTATTAGGTATTCGATTATCAGTGGAATGTTGAACATATGATTTGCACATATAATATGATTTCTGTGACACCCCTAATTTGACCCTAGTTGGGAAGTGGTTTCGGGACCACTAAACCGAGTCATAAAAATAATTAACCGTCATAATTGATGCTCATTATATGTACTTGTGCATGTGTGAAAATTTCATGTTTGAATTTTGTTAATAGTAAGTGAATTTTATCAAATAGGACTTATGTGAGAAAATTTAGAAATGTGCTAGGCAATTGCAAAGTGGCCTATTAATGCATATTGTGAAAATGATGGGTTTGCATGTCAATTTACCCAAATTAAGGCATAGTGGCCGGCCATGCTATGAGTGGAAACATGTCACAAACATGTTATGTTAGTGATGGATGTTAGGAACAATAAAATAAGGAGTATGGGATACAAAATATATGCCTTTTATATTAATAAACTAAATGTTAAATGAATAAATAATATGAAATATGAACATATATTAAAAGAAATGGGTGATAAAAACAAAGTTGGTTCATCTTTTTCTTCTTCTCCATTGCCGTGAGTAGAAAAGAGAAAGAAGGGAAAAAAAAAGCTAGAGACACATTTGGCCATTAGCATAGATTGATTCTAAGGTATGATTTTATGTCATTTTTTTTGAAAACTTGTGAAATTGAGTTTGTATCTTAGTTCTATCTTAAACCATGAGTTATTCTCTTAGATTTTTTTTATGGAAGCATGTACGGTTTTGTATAGAAAATCCTATGTTTGAAATTTGTTGTTAGACAAGGGATTAAGAGTACTTAATAGACTCCATGAGGTTAAATTTCATATGAATAGGAAATTGTGAACTTAATTTATGAGCTAGATGCAATCCCTTATAAACCCCACGTTGAATTTCGATTTTGGTCAAAGAATGTGTATTCGGCCAAGTTCTTGATGAGTTAAATTTGATTGCTTGAAGCTTTAATTTGTAATTAGTCATTAGGTGAGTTTTAAACTTGTCAAAGTTGATAAATTTGGGGTTTAAATGGCTTGTTTATATTGTTAAGTTGGTTATGGTGATTTCATCAAATGATGGTTATTAATGATTTTGATAAATTGACCAAAGTGTAATGATAAGTGTGAATTATATTTGACACGTTGCTCATGATTTTGTTGATTCGGTTATGTCATGTATTTAATGGTGGTGGTATAATGTTTGTGCATTATATGCTAAAATGACTTTAGGCTAAAGTGGTTATTGTGTAACTATTTATATATTTTTATTATGATAGCCGAATGTAACATAAATAAGGATGTGAATAAATTGTAGTTTCAGAGGTTGTTAATGAAGACATGAGTGTGGAAGCATTCGGTCAAAGAAGAATGGTTGTATGAAAGTAAGATTATAAATGTAGTAGTGCCTTGTAAAGTGCGTAAATTACATGACTTTGATAAGTGTTGCTTGTGTTTTGAGACTTATCAATGTTTTTTTTTAAATGTGCCGAATGTGATTTTTTTTGAATAATAGAGATGTGATAAGTTGAATTTGTTTAATTAAGCTCAAGGACAAAAAGGGGCACAAATTTCGGATAAGGGAAAGAGAAAGTAGCTGAATAGTCGATTCGTGATAATTCGATAACATCCGAGGTAAGTTTTAAGTGATTCAACGTTGAGTAAATTCAATTATAATAGGACATGATGAGTTGATTTAATAAGATATGATGTGGCCATGATATGTTCTAAGCTCAAATGGTAAGTTCTTAAGTGTTTGAGCTTGGGAATTTAAGGGTAATTTGAAATAGTCTGCTTAGGACAGCAGCAGTAACGTGACTTTAGAAAATCACCATAAATTTATGGATTTGAATTAGAGGCTGAATGAGACATGAAATTAAAGCTTAATGAGTCTAGTTTCTTATAAAAGAAACCGTGAAAGCAAAGGAATTTCCGATAATGAGATACTTAAGTTGTGTGAGACAGCGCAGAATGACACTGTAATCCTCTGTTCTGTTTTTAGAAAATCATTATAAATTGTAAAAAAATGGTTATAAGATAAAATTTATATGCTTAGACTCCTTAATGAGTATAGTTTCAAATGAACCCAAATACAACACATTTTGAATTCTGTAAAATGAGAAATTTGATTCGTAGTGAAGAGTGGTCAGATTAGTCAAACAGTGAAACAGGGGAAACTTTAAGAAAAATCTGGTATTGATTGGCCAAGCCTAAAATTCTGGAAATTTTATGGATGGAAGATATACGAGTCTATATTCAGGAAAAATTAACGGAAAGTGATTTGGAGTTTTGTGGCTCCAGTTATAAATAATTTAGTGACTATTGCTCAGGAAAAACAGCTTGTGCTGAATTTGAGATTGTGTTGTAAACCTTGATAAACTTGTTTTAGTTGCTCATAAGCTATTGATTAAACCCATACGTGAATTCTAAATTGTGATATTGGAAAATGATAGATGTAGATTCAGCCAAGACAGTATGTATACGTGAAAGTATATGTGGTATGTGAAGTATATTTGGATAATTGTGATGTGAATACATGAAAATCTATATTTTGATTTAGGATTCTATGTGATGGATGTGAACATGCATATATGAGATAAGGCCTAATGGCCGATGTGATGAATGTGAAAGTGTATATACATGTGATAAGGCCTAATGGCCGATGTGATGAATGTGAAAGTGTATATATGTGATAAGGCCTAATGGCCGATGTGATGAATGTGAAAGTGTATATATGTGATAAGGCCTAATGGCCGATGTGATGACTGTGAAAGTGTATTTATGTGATAAGGCCTAATGGCCGATGTGATGACTGTGAAAGTGTATATATGTGATAAGGCCTAATGGCCGATGTGATGAATGTGAAAGTGTATATATGTGATAAGGGCTAATGGCCGATGTGATGAATGTGAAAGTGTATATATGTGATAAGGCCTAATGGCCGATGTGATGAATGTGAAAGTGTATATATGTGACAGGGCCGAGTGGCCAACATGATGGATGTGAAAGTGTATAAATGTGATAAGTCCCGAAGGGCATTTGTGTCAGTACTATATCCGGGTTAAAACCCCGCAGGCTTTATGCGAGAATATTATCACTGATTAATGTCCGTAAGCTTCGTGCTCGTACTATATCCGAGCTCTAAAGACCCGATGACTACGTGTGGGGATTTTGTCTGGGTAAGACCCGATGACTACGTGTGGGGATTTTGTCTGGGTAAGACCCAATGACTACGTGTGGGGATTTTGTCCGGGTAAGACCCGATAACATCGTGTGGAGATTATGTCCGGGTAAGACTTTGTAATAAGAATTGCTTATAAATATATTCAATGCGAAAGGTTAAACAGGTATGTACTCCAAGTTTATATGTGAGCTTGATTTGCACTAAATCATAAGGTAGTTATGTGATGCATACGAGAGCAATCTATGAGACTATTCCTATGATTATGTGACATCGGATCAGTGTGAGAGGTTATGTGAAATCATACGATATATCTATGTCACATGAGCTCACTTTTATGTGAAAGTTTATCTGCCTATTGTATATGATGAGATGTGCATATTCGGTAAAGGGATGGTATGCCCGAAGGAAGAGTGAAATAAAAATACGAACAACTATGTTATAATTTGATTGTTATCTGTTGACACTGCTTAAAACTTACTAAGCATTGTAATGCTTACTCCGTTTACTCTATTTCCTCTGTTTTATAGATCTCATTTGGAAGCTACAGGCTCGGGGATCATCAGCAACTAGTCACACTATCACTATCCATTGTTTGGTACTGCTACGTTTTGGATTATCTTATGGCATGTATAGAATAGACTAGTGGCGGAAGAATATTTTTGGTTAATGTATATAAGCCCTGCGAAAATGGCATCTTTCGAATGTTTACTTAGAGAAGTTTAAATTTTATCCCTGGCTGTGCTTAGTACTTATTTAAATGAATGATCTTTATTTCCAGAAAAAGTTCAAAATTTTACTGTTCTGACATGAGTTACAAGTCCGGTAATGCCCCTTACCTATTCCGGTGACGGTTACGGGATAGGGGTGTTACAATTTCTTTTTAATGTATGTTTAATATTTATTTAGTTATATGCTTTGTATATATATGATTTTAATTTGAGTTATTATAAGTATGTTCAGAACTGTGTTTTGTTCAGCAACGCCTCACAACCTCATTCCGGCGGCAGATATGGGTAAGGGGTGTTACAGGTTTCGTTTGTGAAAGATATCAGAATAGTTAAGAACTTTCTGGATGTCTTGCCTAATGAGCTACGTGGATTACCTCCAAGCCGATAAATTGAGTTTGGGATAGAGCTCTTGCCTGGTACAGCCCCGGCGTCTATCGTCCCTTATAGAATGGCACTGAAGGTGCTTGTAGAGCTTAAGGCTTAAATTCAAGATTTATTGGATCGAGGGTTCATCCGCCCTAGTGTGTCTCCATGGGGAGCATCGGTTTTGTTTGTGAAGAATAAAGATGGAACCATGCGTATGTGCATTGACTATCGACAACTGAACAAATTGACTATCAAGAATAAATACCCCTTACCGAGGATTGACGATCTATTCGACCAGTTTCGAGGAGCTTCGGTCTTCTCTAAGATTGATCTCCAATTGGGGTACCATCAACTGAGGGTCAAGGAGACTAATGTTTAGAAGACAGCTTTTAGGACTCGTTACGGTCATTACGAGTTTCTAGTGGTGCCGTTTGGACTGACGAATGCACCAACAGCTTTTATGGATCTGATGAACCGAGTGTTCCAGCCCTATATAGATCGGTTCGTAGTCGTGTTTATAGATGACATTCTGGTGTATTCGAGGACTGAGGAGGATCATGATGCACATCTCCGAGTTGTTTTGTAGATTTTGAGGGAGAAACAGTTATACGCTAAATTCAGTAAGTGTGAATTCTGGCTTCGAGAGGTAACTTTTCTGGGTCATGTAGTGTCTGCTAAGGGGATTAGGGTTGATCCTCAGAAAATTAAAGTGGTTATAGATTGGAAGCCACCTAAGTTGGTATTTGAGATTCGAAGTTTTTTGGGTCTTGCAGGGTATTATAGACGGTTTGTTGAAGGGATTTCGTTGATTACTGCACCTCTGACTAAGTTATTGCATAAAAGGGTACCGTTTGACTGGACTGATAAGCAGCAGGAGAGTTTTGAGAGACTTAAGAAAGTTCTGGCTGAGGCCCCTGTCTTAATACAGACGAAATCTGGGAAGGAATTCACTGTCTATAGTGATGCATCACATGTTGGCTTGGGATGTATGCTGATGCAAGAGGGTAAGGTAGTGGCATATGCATCTCGTCAGCATAAGATGCATGAAACGAATTACCAGACTCATGACTTGGAGTTGTCTGTAGTAGTTTTTGCACTAAAAATTTGGAGGCATTATTTGTATGGTGAGAAGTGTATCATTAACACAGATCATAAAAGCCTCAAGTATCTCCTCACTCAGAAGGAGCTAAACCTTAGGCAGCGTAGATGGATTGAGCTGCTTAAAGATTATGACTGTTCGATTGAATATCACCCTGGTAAGGCTAATGTGGTAGCTGACGCATTGAGCCGCAAGGTTGTTACTGATCTTAAGGAGATGTTTGCTCGTCTTGGCGTATTCGACAATGGTAGTCTGTTGGTCTAACTTCAAGTTAAACCGAGGTGGATTGAACAGATTAAAGGTGAGCAGTTAGAGGATGAGTCACTGGGTTCTCGTTTTCGACAGATAGAGAGTGGGGAAACTTTAGATTTTGGACTAAATAGTGAAGGGGTACTTTGTTTCCATGAGAGAATCTGTGTACCAAAAGATACTGATCTGAGGCAGTCTATACTGTAAGAAGCACATAGTACCCCTTACGCTATGCATCCTGGCGAGAATAAGATGTACCGAGACCTTCGGGAATTATATTAGTGGCCAGGTCTTAAGCGGGAAGTTATCAATTTTGTGAGTAAATACCTGACTTGCTAGCAGGTTAAGGTGGAGCATCAATTGCCTTTAGGGTTGCTTCAACCAGTTAAGATTCTGCTTTGGAAATGGGAGAAGGTAACTATGGACTTTGTTAGTGGGCTGCCCTTGATGCCTACTAAGAAGGGTTCAGTATGGGTCGTTGTTGATCGACTGACTAAATCTGCCCATTTCATACCTATTTGTACTGATTACTCGTTGCAAAAATTGGCTAAGCTGTATGTGTCTGAGATAGTGTGACTGTATGGGGTACTGGTTTCTATAATATCTGATAAAGATCATCACTTTAGGACTCGGTTCTGGAAGAAGTTACATGAAGCATTGGGTACAAGGTTGGACTTCAGTACTGCGTCCCATCCTCAGATAGACGGTCTGTTAGAAAGGGTGATTCAGATACTGGAGGATATGTTAAGGAGTTGTGTGATTGACTTTCGGGGCAGTTGGTAGGCTTATTTTCCATTGACAGAGTTTACGTACAAAAATAGTTACCAGTCTAGCATACAGATGGCACCTTACGAGGCATTATATGGTCGTAGGTGTCGTACTCCTTCGTGTCGGATCGAGTTGGGTGAGTGGTGAGTTTTGGGTCCTGAATTGATTTCTCATAAGAGGATAAAGTTAGACTGATTCAGGATAGACTGAAGGCAACATCTGACAGGCAGAAGTCATATGCAGATCTGAAGCGTAAGGAAATTGAGTATTCTATGGGGGATTTAGTTTTTCTCAAAGTCTCACCCTGGAAGAAGATACCGAGGCTTGGTCGGAAGGGCAAGTTAATGTAACACCCCTCGCCTGTATCCCTCGCCGGAACAGGGTTCGAGGTGTTGCCTGACTTAAACTCAGTCAATCACACAAAAACAGTGCCGAAAAATTTCAATCAATTTAAAACTTTTCTTTTCACATGCAATCTATCCCATATATGGGCTTACGAGGCCCAAAACATCACTAGCCAACACCTTTGGCTAAATTATAATATCACATAATCAACAATAAAAACCTATACATGCCATAAACTCGAAATATTAGGATTTACTTACACCAATAGCGTGAGCTCGACAGTGTGATAATATCTCCGGCGAACTCCAACCCTAGCAGGTAACCGAAGTCAACAATCTATAAAATAGAGGAATGTAACAACGAAGTAAGCTTTCATAAGCTTAGTAAGTCTTAAGCAATGCAAACAAATAAATGCAATTATACTTCGATTATTCAATTTCTTAAGTGGCCATATTCTAGGTATATTGCCATCTGGCCGAATACACACAAACACATAATGCACGTTCAGCATTCTTATCACACTTAATCTGAATTCGTATAACATAATTAAATCAAATACTTTCACATACTTTCACACCTTGACCCGGTGTATCATGATCATAGATATAGTTATAACATTTATTCACGTATGTATCACAATGCACGCTTATGATTCATTGCAGATCAAACTCACATATGAGTACATAATGCGTACCTAGCCCACTTAACGTACTGAATGTATTCATTTGTCAACCTAACACGAGGTACCTTAGTCATGGAATTTTCTCAAATCACCGGCATTTCGCCTGTTAGGCTCGAGGCCCGATATCAGTTCACCGGTATTATAGCCTGCTAGGCTCGAAGGCCCGAATAGTATCTCACCGGCATTATAGTTTGCTAAGCTCAAAGGCCCGAATAATCAAGTCAACAAGTTCCATATAACATATTCATATCAATTAAGTACTAACATCATTCGAACGTATATAATTATACATCTCAAACACTTTTCTTTCATCTCATTTTCACACTTAGCATTTGATAGCTTATGCATAACATTTCACTCACGTTCATTTCAAACTTATCATTCGATTATAAAAGCATATTGCATTTTTACCAACATGTTATACTTGCCATTAGGCCATATAAGCATGATACAATACACTATCATTTCATCTTTAACATTCGGCTAAACCCTTATCTTACAAGGAACACCGAATTCGCATAACATATCATTTCACCGGCATTACGCCTGCTAGGCACGAAGGCCCGAATACACATCACCGGGACGAAGCCTGCTAGGCACGAAGGCCCGAATACACATCACTGGCACTAAGCCTGCTAGGCACGAAGGCCCGAATACACATCACCGGCACTAAGCCTGCTAGGCACGAAGGCCCGAATATAATACCAGCACTAGGCCTGCGGGATTTATCCCGGATATAATACCAACACGAAGCCTGCGGGATTTAACCCGAATACACATCAAATATCATGCATATTTAATCATATATTAATACATCTCATTCAACATATCACATTCGTAGTCATTTGCAACATTCGGGTATAAGCTCCATATGAACACCATCGTTTACATTTCGATTCAAAAGTCATTCATAAGCATCACGTATCCATTTCACCATTCAAACTTAACCCATAGTGACCATTCGACTATAAGTCATATACATAAATTATTTATCGCACAACTTAATTCAAGTAGAAGCAAAAGGTCACGATTCATCTAATATATACATATTGCTCACTGATTCACACACAACCTTTCAAATTAGCAATTATAAGATGGTTCCGCATATAGCCTATCCTTATCGATAATTTACGATGGTTTTACCCTTACTCACATATAGGTCATAGGCATTTTTACCTATGCTTCGCAATTCACATTCATGATTCAATTCCAATCGATTTAACATGCATAAGTACATATCACATACCTTAATAATTTACTTTACAGAACGAATCCACATATCGTATTAGCCCATAGTCTTATAGCACCACACTTTTAATAGTTTACCTCATCGAAGTTCACATTTAATCACTTTAGTGCCAAGCCATATTCGGCTACCACAAAGGACTAATAATAATAATAATTTTATACACATCATGGTTTCCTTTAGGTATTTAATAATCACAAATCGTGATATCTCCACCAGCACATATACGGCACAGTTTATTCATTGTAACACTCATTTAGTGCATCAAATTTCCAAATCCAATTCAACTTAAGCATAATAGCCATAATCAGCTTATAGCCTTAAATCATTACATATTTGGCACATTAACTAAATAAAATTTACATTCCCTTTTCCATATTAATTTAACTCTTGGGCATATAAAAAGGAATCAAGCTTAAACACTTAAGAACTTACCTTGAATGTTGCCGAACGATTACAATGACTATTCTATTACTTTCTCTTTTCCCTTATCCGAATTTTGCCCCTCTATGCTCTTGAGCTTAAATTCAAAGATTTTAAACTAGTCATTATTCGACTATTCGAGCATCACTTTCAAAATATAATATATACATATTTATATATTCGACTTTCACACCTACTGATCATAGTAAGCTTATAAGAAATCAATAAGCAACTCATTAACAAATTTTTGTCAATGTTTACCACATAATCATAATTTCACTGTAAGCTGTCTTCCTGAGCAACAGTCACTAAATAATTTATAACTGGAGCTACGAAACTCCAAATCAAGTGCCGTTAATTTTCCCTGAAGATAGACTCATATATCATCCATCCATAGAATTTTCAGAATTTTTGGTTTGGCCAATCAATACCAGATATTTCTTAAAGTTTCCCCTGTTTCACTGTTTAATTAATCTGACCACTCCTCACTACGAATCAAATTTATCATTGTACAGAATTAAAAATATTTTATTTCATTTGAAACTATACTCATTAAGGAGTCTAAGCATATAAATTTAATCTTATGAACATTTTTGTACAATTTATAACGATTTTATAAATACAGAACAGAGGATCTAGAAGTCATTTTGACTCTGTCCCACATCACTTCAAATATCTCATTATCAGATATTCTTTTGCTTACATGGTTTGTTTTATAAGAAACTGGACTCATTAAGATTTAATTAAATAATTTATTCAGCTTCTAACTCATCTCCCATAATTTATAGTGATTTTCCAAAATCACGTTACTGCTGCTGTCCCAAACAGATTTATTACCAAATCACTCTTTCACACATACCTTGCATGCATGTTATTTAAACATGCATATCACCAATCAATCATCACATATCTATAATTTTACTTAAGCATAATCTTCATTTCATCATTTTAAAGCACAACATGTTAGCCGATTTTTCCCTTAGCATCTAAGGCACATGCATGCTCATTTGCTTGGCTCAACTTCACCTATCTTCCATTTTTCATCAAAACGACATGAAACAACAACCATTTCCTTCATTTTAATTCATGACTGAATGCTCACAACACAACCAAAAATCAAAATATGCTTCATGAGTTAGGGTAGAATCAAGAAGAACTCATGAACATCAAGATAGAAGCAAACTACCATGAACTTACCTTCGATTTTTCTTCCCCAAGTGACCGAACATTCAAGAGCTCTTTTCCTCTCCTTTCTCTTCTATTTTCAGCTTTCATGAACAAGAATGAATAAAAACCTTCCTTTTCTTCCTCTTTGTTATTCTATTACTAAACATTTTATGACACAAAATAACATATATTATTTGTGCCATACTTATGCCATAAATTCAATAAAAAATTTGCACATGTTGTCTACCATTAACACTATGGTCGGCCACTACACATAAAATGGGGAGTTTGACATGCAAATCCTCCTATTTTGCACTACTATTTATTAAGCCACTACATATTAGCCTATGCATTTTCAAAAATTTTCACATAGGTCCTATTTCATAATTTCACTCACAAATGGCAGAATCAAAGCATGGGATTTTCACACATGCACTTTCACATGAAATAAACACATAATATAACATTTGATTATTTTTGGGACTCAGTTTTGTGATCCCGAAACCATTTTCCGACTAGGGCCAAATTAGGGCTGTCACAACTCTTCCCCCCTTAGGAATTTTCGTCCCCGAAAATCTTACCAGAAGAAATAGTTTCCACTCAAAAAACGTTTTAGCAAAATTTTCGGAATCACAATTTTCCATTCTTCACATGTATCTCTTTTTACCAAAAAATCTGGAACTTTGGTCTACACCAACAGATCAAATCATAGATACTTTAGTCACTTCATCAAATAAAACCTTTCACATGCAAACCCCATCTTACCGATCTTTTCTCGTCAGATGATAAATCATAATCCAATAAGATTTCTCTATTAGAAAATAATAAAATTTTTGATTCAATTTGGATAGAAATTCTATCTCACAACCACTTCTATAATACCACTGATTTCTTTTATTCCATATACTTGTATAATCTATTACAACCCAGATAAACAAACATTTCACAATCAGAGTTCATATGAAGATCCTTTACATAACCATTAATCCATCTGTATACTTATTCCATATCAGAACAATAATAACATTAACAGAAATCTTATTTGTCCAGATATCCAAAATCAAATAACTGTTACTCTGAATTCATTTTGAACTATCACATCTCATATACTTTTATAAGATGGAATACCATTCAATAGAAACAGAAGAATAACATCGTATGAATTTATCCTTGAATTTATTCCGATCATACTACAATGAAATCTTATAATAATAACACTGATAAGGGGGTGGGGTCGTTAAGCCTCGAATGGAACTTTCATATTTGTATACACAGATAACTTTATCACTCATCATAATATTATGCACATTGATTCAAACATTTCAAATTTCCGATTCGTTACAGATACAATTTCACATATCTCAGTAATACACGCAACTTTATTTCAAGTGAATATTACAAAAACATAAGTGAATTTATCACAATTCACACTTTCATTTCTCTTACTCAAATTACCAATAATGTCTTATCAAGTTTCCACATTTAGTATTGATTACATGTTAATATTTATCAAATCGGAAAATGTCTTACAGTTTTGAGTACATCGCTTACTTGATGCCATAGTCCAACTATGGTCTTATACTAGTTTTGCTCTGCCCGTGCTGATGCCTATTCCCGATAGGTCATACACTAGCACTCACTGGGCTGTGCCGATGCTTATCCCAAATAGGTCTTACGCTTAGCACAAGTCGGGCTGATGCCACGTCCCCGACGGGTCTTACACTAGTTCATCTGTCTCATGTATTGCCATGGTCCAACCATGATATTTTCTGTCAATTCATTAGTGAACGATCGTGCTCATTCCCTTTCAATTCCGTCATATCACAAATATATCACAATCAGTTCAATAGCATTTTCGGATCAATTAATAATAGCTCAGTTGGAACACATCATTACCTGAGCAAAACAATTTATAAGAGCCGAGAGATATCACACTATCACGCTTTACTTATGGCATGTACATCTAGACTCTTATACTTGCTATGTTAGTCCGAGAACCGACTAAACCATAGCTCTGATACCACTAAATGTAACACCCCTCGCCCGTATCCCTCGCCGGAACAGGGTTCGAGGTGTTGCTCGACTTAAACTCAGTCAATCACACAAAAACAGTGCCGAAAATTTTCAATCAATTTAAAACCTTTCTTTTCACATGCAATCTGTCCCATATATGGGCTTACGAGGCCCAAAATATCACTAGCCAACACCTTTGGCCAAATTATAATATCACATACTCAACATTAAAACACTATACATGCCATAGATTCAAAATACTAGGATTTACTTACACCAATAGCGTGAGCTCGACAGTGTGATAATATCTCCGGCGAACTCCAACCCGAGCAGGTAACCGAAGTCAACAATCTATAAAACAGAGGAATGTAACAACGGAATAAGCTTTCATAAGCTTAGTAAGTCTTAAGCAATGCAAACAAATAAACGCAATTATACTTCGATTATTCAATTTCTTAAGTGGCCATATTCTAGGTATATTGCCATCTGGCCGAATACACACAAACACATAATGCACGTTCAGTATTCTTATCACACTTAATCTGAATTCGTATAACATAATTAAATCAAATACTTTCACATACTTTCACACCCTGACCCGTTGTATCATGATCATAGATATAGTTCTAACATTTATTCACGTATGTATCACAATGCACGCTTATGATTCATTGCAGGTCAAACTCACATATGAGTACATAATGCATACCTGGCCCACTTAACGTACTGAATGTATTCGTTTTTCAACCTAACACGAGGTACCTTAGTCATGGACTTTTCTCAAATCACCGGCATTTCACCTGTTAGGCTCGAGGCCCGATATCAGTTCACTGGCATTATAGCCTGCTAGGCTCGAAGGCCCGAATAGTATCTCACCAGCATTATAGTTTGCTAAGCTCAAAGGCCCGAATAATCAAGTCAACAAGTTCCATATAACATATTCATATCAATTAAGTACTAACATCATTCGAACGTATATAATTATACATCTCAAACACTTTTCTTTCATCTCATTTTCACACTTAGCATCTGATAGCTTATGCATAACATTTCACTCACGTTCATTTCAAACTTATCATTCGATTATAAAAGCATATTGCATTTTTACCAACATGTTATACTTGCCATTAGGCCATATAAGCATGATACAATACACTATCATTTCATCTTTAACATTCGGCTAAACCCTTATCTTACAAGGAACACCGAATTCACATAACATATCATTTCACCGGCATTACGCCTGCTAGGCACGAAGGCCCGAATACACATCACCGGCACGAAGCCTGCTAGGCACGAAGGCCCGAATACACATCACCGGCACTAAGCCTGCTAGGCACGAAGGCCTGAATACACATCACCGGCACTAAGCCTACTAGGCACGAAGGCCCGAATATAATACCAGCACCAAGCCTGCGGGATTTATCCCGGATATAATTCCAACACGAAGCCTGCGGGATTTAACCCGAATGCACATCAAATATCATGCATATTTAATCATATATTAATACATCTCATTCAACATATCACATTCGTAGTCATTTGCAACATTCGGGTATAAGCTCCATATGAACACCATCGTTTACATTTCGGTTCAAAAGTCATTCATAAATATCACGTATCCATTTCACTATTCAAACTTAACCCATAGTGACCATTCGACTATAAGTCATATACATAAATTATTTATTGCACAATTTAATTCAAGTAGAACCAAAAGGTCACGATTCATCTAATATATACATATTGCTCACTGATTCACACACAACCTTTCGAATTAGCAATTATAAAATGGTTCCGCATATAGCCCATCCTTATCGATAATTTACGATGGTTTTACCCTTACTCACATATATGTCATAGGCATTTTTACCTATGCTTCGCAATTCACATTCATGATTCAATTCCAATCGATTTAACATGCATAAGTACATATCACATACCTTAATAATTTACTTTACGGAATGAATCCACATATCGTATTAGCCCATAGTCTTATAGCACCACACTTTTAATAGTTTACCTCATCGAAGTTCACATTTAATCACTTTAGTGCCAAGCCATATTCGGCTACCACAAAGGACTAATAATAATAATAATTTTATACACATCATGGTTTCCTTTAGGTATTTAATAATCACAAATCGTGATATCTCCACCAGCACATATACGGCACAGTTTATTCATTGTAACACTCATTTAGTGCATCAAATTTCCAAATCCAATTCAACTTAAGCATAATAGCCATAATCGGCTTATAGCCTTAAATCATTACATATTTGGCACATTAACTAAATAAAATTTACATTCCCTTTTCCATATTAATTTAACTCTTGGGCATATAAAAAGGAATCAAGCTTAAACACTTAAGAACTTACCTTGAATGTTGTCGAACGATTACAACGGCTATTCGATTAGTTTCTCTTTTCCCTTATCTGAATTTTGCCCCTCTATGCTCTTGAGCTTAAATTCAAATATTTTAAACTAGTCAATATTCGACTATTCGAGCATCACTTTCAAAATATAATATATACATATATATATTCGAATTTAACACCTACTGATCATAGAAACCTTATAAGAAATCAATAAGCAACTCATTAACAATTTTTTGTCAATGTTTACCACATAATCATAATTTCACTACAAGCTGTCTTCCTGAGCAATAGTCACTAAATCATTTATAACTGGAGCTACGAAACTCCAAATCAAGTGCCGTTAATTTTACCTGAAGATAGACTCATATATCTTTCATCCATATAATTTTAAGAATTTTTTGTTTGGCCAATAAATACCAGATATTTCTTAAAGTTTCCGCTGTTTCACTGTTTGACTAATCTGACCACTCCTCACTACGAATCAAATTTCTCATTTTACAGAATTAAAAATATGTTCTAGTTTATTTAATTTGAAACTAGACTCATTAAGGAGTCTAAGCATATAAATTTCATCTTATGAACATTTTTTTGCAGTTTATAATGATTTTATAAAGACAGAACAGAGTATCTAGAAGTCATTCTGACCCTATCCCATATCACTTCAAATATCTCATTATCAGATATTATTTTTCTTACACGGTTTGTTTTATAAGAAACTAGACTCATTAAGCTTTAATTACATAATTTATTCAGCTTCTAACTCATCTCCTACAATTTATGGTGATTTTCCAAAATCACGTTACTGCTGCTGTCCCAAACAGATTTATTACCAAATCACTCTTTCACACATACCTTGCATGCATGTTATTTAAACATGCATATCACCAATCAATCATCACATATCTATAATTTGACTTAAGCATAATCTTCATTTCATCATTTTAAAGCACAACATGTTAGCCGATTTTTCCCTTAGCATCTAAGGCACATGCATGCTCATTTGCTTGGCTCAACTTCACCTCTCTTCCATTTTTCATCAAAAGGACATGAAACAACAACCATTTCCTTCATTTTAATTCATGACCGAATGCTCACAACACAACCAAAAATCAAAATATGCTTCATGAGTTAGGGTAGAATCAAGAAGAACTCATGAACATCAAGATAGAAGCAAACTACCATGAACTTACCTTGGATTTTTCTTCCCCAAGTGACTGAACATTCAAGAGCTCTTTTCCTCTCCTTTCTCTTCTATTTTCAGCTTTCATGAACAAGAATGAACAAAAACCTTCCTTTTCTTCCTTTTTGTTATTCTATTACTAAACATTTTATGACACAAAATAACATATATTATTTGTGCCATACTTATGCCATAACTTCAATAAAAAAATTTGCACACGTTGTCTACCATTAACACCATGGCCGGCCACTACACATAAAATGGGGAGTTTGACATGCAAATCCTCCTATTTTGCACTACTATTTATTAGGCCACTACATATTAGCCTATAGCATTTTCAAAAATTTTCACATAGGTCCTATTTCATAATTTCACTCACAAATGGCAGAATCAAAGCATGGGATTTTCACACATGCACTTTCACATGAAATAAACACATAATATAACATTTGATTATTTTTGGGACTCGGTTTTGTGATCCCGAAACCACTTTCCGACTAGGGCCAAATTAGGGCTGTCACAGTTAAGCCCTAGGTTCATTGGGCTTTATCGTATACTAAAACATGTGGGATCGGTTGCCTATCAACTTGAGTTGCCTTTAGAGTTGGACAGGATTCATGACGTGTTCCACGTCTCAATGTTGAGGCGATATCGTTCTGATCCTATGCACATCGTTTCAACTGAGGAGATCGAGGTTGACCTTCAAGGAAGAGCCGATCTAGATGTTGGACCGTGATGTGAAGGTTCTGAGGAGGAAGTCTATTCCACTGGGTAAAGTGCTTTGGCGTAACCACAGTTCTGAGGAAGCCACATGGGAACCTGAGGAGACGATGCAACAACAATACCCTCATCTGTTTTGACTAGGTAAACTTCGAGGCCGAAAATTTCTTTTAGGGAGGTAGAGTTGTAACGCCCCAAACCTTTAGTGATTAAATTGTGTGTTATGTTGCATGTTGGCTTGCTTGCGTTGTTAGTTAGAGGGGTCCTGGGAAGTGGGAGATGTCCTGGGTTCAAACCTGGGCTTTAGCAAAATTTTTGGGTTTTTACTGAATTAAATCTTTGTTGCTAGATGATAGGTTCTTAATTAATTAAGGGGGAGATATGTCACAAAAAGCTTGCTGGTGCAAGGGATAGTGGCGTGTCACCAATGGTAAGGGACTTGAGTTCGAATCCTACTGCTCGTATAGGGTGTTTATTTTTGCTGCAGTGTCGTGTAGGAGGTTGTTTGTCAGTAGGAATCTAATGCTCATGGGTGGTTGAGAGTGTTGAGGGGAATGGGATGTGTGTAGCCGAAATTTAGGAGTGTGGTAGGGAGGAAAGTTAGAAAATTGAGGGGTTATGGATAAGGTGTTGTTGGAGAAATTTGAGCAGCCTAGTTAGGAGAGTGTTGGTGTCATTTGGGGACTCTAGTTGCAAAAGAGAATTCGGCTTGAGTGTAGTGGGTCTTTTCTCCATTTCGGCTATTACCAAGTTGTTGGTTTTTCTCTTTTTGCTTCTCTGCATATTCAGTTTGGTTGACTTTTGGTTGGTATCTTTTGGGTATTTTGTTTGGCAACCTTATTTTCCCTTTCAGTCAACTAGGTTAGCCAACTTTCTTTGATGCCCTTTCTTCCCAACTCTCTCATAATTGCATTTTTGGTTAGACCGATTCTTGCTATCTCTCCTTCTCTTAATCTCTGACCGATTTTTTCATCTCTTCATCTTTTCCTTTGGTCACTTTTAGTTTTGGATTTTATCTTCCTTTTTTCACAATCGGTTATACCTTAGACCGAATACTTCTTCTCCCCTTTTCTATTCTTCTCTCTGTTCTCTCGGAATCCCTTCCCTATTCATTGGACTATTGGCTGATTATTGTCTGGTAGATCACTATGGCCGTTGCTTTTCGACTTTTCTTCCTTCTTGGTTGTGGCGTTCTTTCGGGTTTAAGTATTTCTCGAGGAGTGAAGGCGATCTCAGGTGCTTCAAAAGCGATCCAAAATTTTTCTCTCATTCTTCATTGGAGGTAATGCTATTCATTTTAATTGATCTGAACTGAGATATTTAGGCTTGGGTTGGCATTAGCCGAATAGTTTTTTCCCTGTTTTGGGGTCACGTTTTCTTTACACTGATATACATTAATTCAACCTATATGTATTGGGCAACATGAGTAATAGTTTCGGTTCTTGTAGATAATCATCAGGAAGTCTATTATCAATGTTTGTTAGTAATCTAAGCAGGCTAAGACCACGCTCGATCTAGCAAGGTGATAGTAAGAAATCTTATAAATAGGTTTCGATTAGGGATTCATTCAACTTGCGTATTAGGTATTTAACCGAAGTTTCTGTTGTAATAGGTTGGGGTGCTCGTGGGTTAATTCGCTTGATTTCGCAACCATGTGTGTAATCATATTGCCATTAGCATAGATTGGCAAAAACTGGAAATGTACGACTGTTGACGCTACACAAGCGGACGCTCACTCGTGCAGTGAGCCGAACTTATAAGCGCAAGCATTTGATTGTAGAGACCACCACAAGCGATTTCGTGGGCTTAGGTCATTTTGGGCCATGTTGGGCCAAGATGGACAGTGTGGGCCCCACGGGCTCATTGGGCCCCGCACGGGTAAACCACACTGTTGTGTGGAGATAATTGGGCCGACTGTGTAGTTTACATGGCCAAGGCTATTATTTGGGCTTATTAGGCCACACGAGCGTGTGGGCCCACATGGGTCGTATTATGGGCTTTGGGCTCATTTCCACTGTTTGACTGCTAAGGTCACATGGGTCACCTGATACGACTGTGGGCCTACTGATGGGTCGATAAGTACACTTAGACCCCATACTGGTGAAATGATTGTTATACCCCTAAAGGTAAAATGGCTGATATACCCCTATGCCATATTTGACTCTATTCGAGCATGACATTTTGCATACACGTATATATTATGACATGTCATGTTGCATGGGGGTGGGTTTGATATGTTTGGAGGAAGTGTATTGTACTGGCAGCTCTGCTGCATATATTGTTTACTGTCGCAACCGTTGCTATCTTCTGGAGAGTAGTGATGGGTGGGTCGATTTTATCCCCACATGGAGTGTAGGGTTGGATGGAGTGGAGTGCAGAGGATGGATGGGTAGGATCTCTGTTTGCATCTCTAATACTGTACTGAATTAGGCTGAAGCCCACACTGATATTGCTACTGATAAGGGTTTAGGCCCAGACTGTTTACACTGCATGATTTACTATTTGATAAATAGGGATTACACATTGAGTTTCCATAAACTCACTCTTCTACTTATTTGTGCAGGTAATCCTTAGGCGGGTTGGTGCTACGAGGGACTAGGAGATGGCCATACCACTATTTATGTTTTACATTTTTGATTTTGAATGAAGGTAGTTTTATTTGGGTAAATTTAATGTAATAAGGCCGTTTTAAGTTTTTATTTTTATTTGGGAATTTATTTAAATTGACTTAAATCTGTTAGCAGTAGGACTTGGGTTTTCAAAAGGTAAATGATTTTCAAGTACCATACCACGTAACTTGTTTTAAAAGCTTCCGCAATGTACAATGTTTTAAAGTGTAATAATGATTTAGTATGAAACATGTTTTGCTAGAAAAACCTATAACTTGACAAATGAATAAAATAGGTTAGCTTCTCATAAAGATCAAAAACGAGGTTTTAACACAAATTTACTTTTCTAATAGAACAACGCTTTCCAAAACACACTCCAATGCGACATCACAGATTCAGCCACAACGTCTAGGTTGGGTTTGGGGTGTTACTTGGGAGCCTGAATATGCTATGAGACATCAATATGCAATTTTTTTCAACGGTAAGATTTTTGGGGACGAAAATCCCTAACGGGGGAGAGTTGTAAGGGAGAGTTGTAACGGCTCAGTTTAGACCCTAGTCGGAACAGTGGTTTCGGGACCAGAAAATTGAGTTAGAAATATATATTAATATTATTTTTCGTGCTTATAATATGTGAATTAATATGTGTGAAAGTTTCCTGTGAAAATTTTATCATTTGTGTGCTTAATTTTGAAAAAGGACTTAATTGCATAAAATGTAAAATTGGCCTTCTATTTGAATAAGTTTTAAATTGCTATGTCTTTATATATGTGAGGTCCTTATGTTGTAAATGGACTATTGAATTCATGAACAGACATTAATGGACATTAGTTGGTGGAATTTTAATGATATTAATAAGGGTTAAATTGGTAAATGGCTAAATAATGTTGATTTAATTAAACAAAGGCATGAAAATAAGCCATTTTATGTTCATCCATTGCCGAAAATCAAAGAAAAATCAAAGAATAAGTAAGCTAGGGTTTCGACACTTATATTGGCTAATTAAGGTATGTGTTTTGATTCGTTTTTGATAATTTCTACGTTTTTGTGATCGTTGTTAAGTGTTCTAACAAGCCCATGTCCCAATTCTAAAATTTTTGATGATTTTGAGTTGAGCCATTGATGAAATTATGAGTTTTATGAAGTTTGATGATAGTATATGAAAGATATGTGTTAGATTATCATGTTTTGTATTGGGATTTTTGATGAATTTTAGTAATTTGGACTAAATTGTGAAAACAAGAAATTGAGGGGATAAAATGTGAAATAAATGAAATGTGTGGGCTTATATGAGCTAGGGTAAAATTCAGCTAGGCAATAGTATAAAGAAATTTTGTGTATTTTTTGATTTTATGAATTACAGACTAAATCGTTAAAATGTGAAAATGTGAGGGCTAAATTGTAAAATTCCCAAAATATGTGTATATGGATTGAATTGAATGATTTGTTGAATAAAAGGGTTACTTTTGAATACATATAGATTAAGAAAAGAGGAATTCAAATTTAGATCTAGGAAAATTGAAGATTATCAAGTAAACGATCCGAATTATCAATTCTAAGTACGAGGTAAGTTCGTACGTGATAAATGAATTTACAATTTGTGTTTTAAGGTTTTCATAATATATGTAATATCCAAAAATTGGGCCTGGTTAGAATAGTGGTTTCGGACCAGAAATCCAACATCAAAATATTTGTTTAATGAAAATTATGATGTCTAGAATATGAAAATAAGCATGTGTTAAAGTTTCATGAAGAAATTTTAACCATAAGGTGTCCAATTGGAAATTAGGGAACAAATTGAATAAATTGTAAAACTTGGGTTCTAGAAGCAATTAGTATGAAATTGCTATGGATTATTAATTTGGAGGCCTTAAATAGCATTTTACCCAATTTCTAATTTTTTGGACAAAAATAGGCATGCATGAAAAATTTTGAAAGGTTATTAAGGAAGGGCATTTTAGTCATTTGTGTAATAGCCCAAAATTGGGTCTAGTTGGAACAAAGGTTTCGGGACCACAAAATTCGAGATAGAAATAATTATTTTATGATTATTTTGAGGTTTATGATATGATTGCATGATTGTGTGAAAATTTCGTGAAGAAATTCTATGCATAAAGTGCTCAATTTGAAGTTAGGGACTAAATTGAATAAGTTGCAAAACTTGCATTCTAGAAGTTTCTAGTATGAAATTGCTTGAAATATTAATTTGGAGGTCTTAAATATAAATTTTACCAATTTTTAAGTGATGGACAAAAATTGGACATGGATGGAATTTTTGAAAGTTTAGTAAGGAAGGGCATTTTGGTCATTTAGTAATTACAAGAAATAAAAAGGGAAAATAAAGCCAAAATTGACTCATCTTTTCATGGAGGCCGAAATTAGCATGGGGGGAGCCATGGCTAGGGTTTTCAAGCTTTCCAAGCTCAATAGTAAGTTCGTTCTAACCCCGTTTTTCAAGTTCTTTACGTTTTTGGAATCCTGGTAATTTGATTAAGCTTATTCTAGCAATAATTTAAGCTAGGGTTCATATTTTGTAACAGCCCGATTTAGGGTCAAAACGGAACAGTGGTTTTGAAACCACAAATTCGAGGTTGAAAAAAATTATTTTGATTAAGTTTTAGTATTTATATTATGATTGCATAATCGTGTGAAAATTTTGTTGCGAAATTTTATCGATTGGGTGTTTAATTTGACGTTTAGGACTAAATTGAAATAGGTGAAAAATGTGTGTGTTCTAGTTCATAAAGTACTTGATTGAAATGGGGGTTTTAAGTAGAGGTCCTTAAATGGAAATTAGACCATTATACTTTATATGGATAAAAATTTGGACATGGATGGAATTTTTAGAAAATTGAGTAGTAAGGGCATTTTGGTCATTTGCATAATAAATGAAATAAAATGGGAAAAATAACACAAAAATGTGTTCATCTTCATTTAGCTTGGCCGAAACTTGCATGTTCTCCATAGCTAGGGTTTGTTTCAAGCTTTCAAGCTCAATAGTAAGTGCATTCAAGCCCCATTTTTAATGTTCTTTATATTTTTAAAATCCTCGTAGCTCGGTCTACCTATTTCTACCATTATTTCGAGTTAGGGTTTATGTTTAAAAATTTACCCATGAATGATATGGATGTATTTTGATGTTTGGTGGTAGAATATGAATGTTTGAAGTTAGGAGAACGATCTTTTCTAAGTGATTTTTAGCGAAAACTAGCAAAATGGCATAATCGGTAAAAATACCTATTGTTCATAACTATGTGTTAGAGTGAGAATTTGATGTTGCCATAGAAGGGAAAAATGATCAGCATGTCATAAAACAAAAGAATAAGGGCTGAAAAACATGTTCTCCATAGCTAGGGTTTGTTTCAAGCTTTCAAGCTCAATAGTAAGTGCATTCAAGCCCCATTTTTAATGTTCTTTATATTTTTGAAATCCTCGTAGCTCGGTCTACCTATTTCTACCATTATTTCGAGTTAGGGTTTATGTTTAAAAATTTACCCATGAATGATATGGATGTATTTTGATGTTTGGTGGTAGAATATGAATGTTTGAAGTTAGGAGAACGATCTTTTCTAAGTGATTTTTAGCGAAAACTAGCAAAATGGCATAATCGGTAAAAATACCTATTGTTCATAACTATGTGTTAGAGTGAGAATTTGATGTTGCCATAGAAGGGAAAAATGATCAGCATGTCATAAAACAAAAGAATCAGGGCTGAAATTAAATTTCCGAGCCTAGGGGCAAAATCATAATTTTGTAAAAGTTAAGGGGCAAAAATGTAATTTTTCCATAATGTGATTTTTGGATTGAAATAAATAGTATGAGTGTTAAATGAGATAAATGTGTTGTTATAGATCAAGAAAGGCATGGAATCGACCTCGAATGGGAGAAGGAAAAGGTTTTGGACTAAATTGCAAAATTTCCATATTTTGCACCGAGGTAAGTTTGTATGTAAATAATACATTAACTTCATTTACATTTTTATATTTAATCCTATTATATATATTTTAGCTGATTTTGAAACATAAATCGACTATTGGAAGAATGGAAATAAGTAATAGAGAGAGAAATCCCTGTTGAACATTTGGAAAGATTGAATAATATAGATGGAGCGTAGCTAGGTCACATGTATGGTGCTGAGTGCACATCATGTGTACAAGAGAGCTATGAGATACTATGTAGTAGCTAGGTCACATGTGTGATACGGGATGTATCCCATGTAGACAAGAGAGCTACGGGAGAGATAAATGTAGCTAGGTCGCATGTGTGATTCCAAGTGAAGGACACCATGTAGACAAGAGAGCTACGAGATAAATTGCCTAGGTCAAATGGGTGGTACTAAGTGTTCACCATGTGTACAAGAGAGCTGAATTATATGAAATATGATGGTGGGGCTGTGTGCTGAAACCATCAAGTATCGAGGATTGATCCGAATTGTTCAACGGGATGGTTTTATGGTGACATTGTAATCATGGACCTATACTTGCGATGTATGAAATGTGGTGAAAATGAATTGTGATATGCATGTAAAAATGAGGTTAATACAAAGAAAGTGTGAAAGAGTGAATTAGCAATAATACTATTTTGGACAGTCGCAGTGACGTGAATTTGTAAAAATCACCAAAAATAGTAAGAATTTAATTAGAGGCTGAATGAGATATGAAATTAAAGCTTAATGAGTCTATTCGCATGTAAATGACATAGAGCAAGTAAAGGAACTCTATATTTTGATATATTTATATTTGTGTTTGACTCGCTTAGAATGACTATGTGATCCCCTGTTATAACTTTGAAAAATCATTAAAAATTATACAAAAAAATTAAGAAATATAGTTTATATTTCTATATTCCTTATTGAGTGTAGTTTTAAATGAAATAGATTTCACGGCTATTTGAATTGTGTACTGGGAGAAATTCAATTCGTAGTGAACAGAAGTCAGATCAGTCGAGCTGTATAACAGGGGAAAACTTTATCTAATAAACTGTACTAATTGGATAAACCAAAAATTCTAGAAAACTTTTAATAATAAGTAATATGAGTCTAGCTTCAGGAAAATTTTACGGATTTGAATTTCGAGTTTTGCAACTCGAGTTATAATTTATTTAGTGAATATGACGCAGGAGAGACAGCTTGACCAAAGTGGAGTAAATAGTGAAATTAAAAGTAGATACACTTGAGTTATTGTGTAAACATATTAAATTCTTTATTCATTATTTATATACTTGCTTAATAAGCTATAAGCTTACTTTATTTTCTCTCTTTTGTCTTATAGTGTCGTCCAGCTTGCACAGGAGTCAAGGATCGTTGAAGATCTGCCTACACTATCAATACTTTTGGACATTTGAACTGAACATTTTGAATTATGGCATGTATAGTAGACTTAGTTATTTTGTTACGTGTCATAATTGCCTAGGTTTAAAATAGTAATTATAGTATCTGACCGATTATTTTGTACGAAACCTTTGAAATTGGCTAGTATTGTTAAAGGCATATGTTATAATGATTCATGATCTAATTGCACGCCATATTTTTGTCTCGGTTTTATTTAATAGTATGTACTATGATTTGTTAATACCTCGTACCCTGTTCTGGCGACGGATACGGGTAAGGGGTGTTACATATTTGGAAAAATAACCATAGGTGAAATGTGTTTATGTTGCTATTTTATGATACAATATGAGGTTTTAAATTATGTTAGACAACTTGTGCTACTCGGTTTTGAGTGAAAACGAGTAAAAGGGCTTAATCGGTAAAAATACCTAATAGTCTTAAGTATATGTTAGAGTGAGAATTTGATGTTTCCATAGAAGGGAAAAGTGATCAGAATGTCATAAAACATAAGAATAAGGGATGAAGTTTAATTCCTGAGCCTAGGGGAAAAAGCGTAAATATGCAAAAGTTTAGGGGCAAAATTGTAATTTTTCCAAAGTTTGAGTTAAGGACTGTTTTGAATAGTACATTAATTAAATAAGTAAAATATGATGTTTTAGATCCCAGAAAATGAGATTTGAACCTAGAATGAGAGAAAAATCAAAAGTTGGGAAAGTTGGTAAAATGGCCGTTTTAGTATCGAGGTAAGTTCATATGTATAATAAGCATTAATTTATGCATGTTTCAATGTAAAATTGATATATTTATTATAATTTTCAAGGTGTTGAAAGTATGTAAGTTGGTATGATAATAATATAGCAATAATGCTGTAATTTATATTTGAAAGTTAAATTTAGTGAATTAATTGAATTATGTTAAATTAAATGATTATGGTTCCAAGTTTATGAATTGATTTAAAAATATGTCTATGGTACATGAAGTGCATTGAATTATCATACATAAATGTGATTTCTATGATTATGGATATTATGGGAAATTGTAAGTTCATATGATTTTTAATAAGGCAATGTGTAATTTAATGTTATTGCCTTGATATTAAATGATATGTAAGTTTATATGTAAGTAATACATCAATATTACTTATATTATGATATTTTATAATAATATTGGAAATATGTTTGTGGATAATTACTTGATTGGTGAAATTGTTGGAAAAGAGAGAGAAATCCCGGTTGAACCTTCGGAAAGATTGGATGATACAGATAGTATGTAGCTAGGTCACATGTATGGTGCTGAGTGCACATCATGTGTACAAGAGAGCTCAAGACATTATGATGTAGCTATGTCGCATGGGTGATACTATGTGTACACCATGTAGACAAGAGAGCTACAGGATATATGTAGCTAGGTCGCATGCGTGGTTCCAGGTGAAGGACACCATGCAGACAAGAGAGCTACGAGATAAATTGGCTAGGTCACATGGGTGGTACTGAGTGTTCACCATGTGTACAAGAGAGCCGAACTATATGATGGGTGGAGCTATGTGCTGAAACCACCAAGTATCGAGGATTGATCCGAAGTGTTCAACGGGAGACTCTATGTATTGCTTTGTGAGTTTTGTGATGAATAAGTGCAGGAACTTGGTTATGTGAATGATATGTTCATTAAGTGACCAGGATGTGGTAAGGTTATAAACAAGTAAGTTATACATGAGGATGATTTTATGGTGACCTTGTGATCATGGGCCTATACTTGTGATGTATGAAATGTGGTGAAAATGATTTGTGATATGTATGTTAAAATGAGGTTAATACAAAGAAAGTGTGAAAGAGTGAATTAGCAATAAAACTGTTTTGGACAGTAGCAGTGACGTGAATTTGAAAAATCACCAAAAATATTAGAAATTGAATCAGAGACTGAATGAGATATCAAATTAAATCTTAATGAGTCTATTTTTATATAAAAGAAACAGAGCAAGAAAAGGAGCTCTATATTTTGAGATATTTATGTTTTTGTGAGACTGGTTTAGAATGATTATGTGATCCCCTGTTCTGACTTTGGAAAATCACAAAAATTTGGATAAAAATAATTAGAGGCTTAAACTTATATTCTTAAAATCCCTAATGAGTATATTTTCAATATAAACCAACAAGAACATTATCCGAGTTCTGTACTATGAGATAATTAATTTTTAGTAAAGAGAGGTCAGAACTATCAGAATGTGAAACAGGGGAAATTTTAATGAATAAACTGTACTAATTGGCTAAACCAAAAATTATGAAAATTTTATGGTGGAAAGATATGTGAGTCTAGTTTCAGGGGAAATTTACAGATCTTAATTTGGAGCTCTTTAGCTCGAATTATAAATAAGTAAGTGACTATGACTCGTGTGGACAGTTTGATGTGAGCATTTATTAGTAAATTGTGAAATCGTACTTACAAGAATGCTATATATATTAAGGATGTGGAATGAAGAGGAGGAGGAGGAAAATAAATATATGTGGAATACATGGAAACTATGGTATATGAAATATTGATATAATGAAATAAATGATATGTGTTTATAAGAAAACAGAAAAAGAATGATATGTATCATGACATGTATATATATATGACTAGTCTCAATGTAATGCTTGTTGGGTATGGAGTTGAATTGAAATGTTTCAGGCAAACATGTTATTTTGCGCATCTGAATTGTTGTATTTTATAAAGATACGATCTAGTTTTAAATATGAATGCTTGACGATTAAGCTGAAGATATTTGGTAAGATGATAACATGGTATAAATGTATAAGTGGTACTATAATAAACAAGGTAAAATGAGTATGAGATACACATGTATGATGACATACAAGTGCTATGTTTGTGGTTTAATTGAGAATATTTAATCATTAAATGAATACTATGTTATATGCTTTTGATTTTGTATAAGTGTATAAGAGATTAAGGTTGACCAAAGCTTGAAAAATAGCCTAGGTATATTCCACACAGGCAGAGACACGACCATGTGTCTCAGCCGTGTATGGAACACGACTTTGGGACACGGGCGTGTGGAGCCTTAAAGTATGAAATTTCCAAGATTTTTGTAAGTTCTCGGTTTAGTCCCGAACCCTTTCTAAAGTATGTTTTGGGCTTTGTAGACTCAAATAAGGGACTATGTGTAAGTGAATGAACATTTTGAAAAATATAATGAAATTTTATGGCCCATATTTTAGTTTAATGTTTGTATGTTTGTCCGGTAACGCCTCGTACCCTATCCCGGCATCGGGTACGGGTAAGGGGTGTTACAATTTGGTAATAAATGAAATAAAAAGGGAAAAAGATAGCTAAAATCAGCCATGATCTTCCTTGTGGCTGCCAAAATTCTCTATAGCCATAGCTAGGGTTTTGGCTCAACATTTCAAGCTTGATAGTAAGTATTCCCTAGCCCCGCTTTTGACGTTCTTTATGTTTTTGAGATCTTCGTAACATGTTCTCTCTATTCCTACCCATATTTCAAGCTAAGGTTCATGTTCAAAAATTTACCCATGCATGAGATGCTTGTGTTTTGATGATCTATGAAGGAATATGAAAGTTTAAAGGATAGTAAACAACTTTTACTAAGTAGTTTTTCATGGAAATGGCTTGAGGGACCATTTTGTAAAAGTTGTGAAAATGGGTAGAAAAATGTGAAATGAAAGAAAATGTGGGCTACTATAAGTAAGAAAAATATTCGGCTAGGCTTGGGTAACTTAGAAATTTCATGCATTTCATTATACAAGCCTTAGGACTAAATTGTAAAAAATGTGAAAGATTAGGGGTAAATTGGTCATTTTGCATGGGGGTGAGTCTTAAGCCGAAAATGAACAATGTGAGGTATTAATAATTTATTTTTACTGATATTGACCCCAAGAAACCAATTCTGGAGGTCGACCGTGGAAAAAGAAAGGTTTCAAAATAACCGAAATACGAACCTGAAGCAATTACCAGGTAAGTTCATGTAACTCGAAGTAAACTCTTAATATACACAAAAAAACAAGTATATATTTGAATGTATGACAATTTAGACATTCATTGCATGATAATCCATGAACTGTGGTAGCATAGTTTAAAAGAAAATTAAAGTTTCCCGTTTGAAATAAAAGGATATTTGATGGATTTTGCTAAAAAGGAATTGACGGTAAAAAGGATCTAGCCCGAGCTGGTGTTCCTTTAGTGATCGAGCCTCCCGAAGAATAAGTGTATTGAAATGATTTAGCCTGGACGGGTAATCCGATTAGGGTCTAAATTTAGCCTGGACTGGTAATTCAGATCTGAGCTCATTAGAGTACATGTCATTGTAAGGGATTTAACCTGGACTGGTAATCTTGCCGTAAGAGTGAGGTTCACAGGAGTGCGTATTGAAAATGATCACTTACACTATTTGACGGTAAATGAGATATCTATCGGGATTCAGAGAAGTTCAATGGGATTAAAATGAGGAATGAAAATAGAAATGCTTGAAATGTTGAGCTCATCTAAGATTAATGTTTAATTGTATTGACATGAAACTAACATGATGATTGAGTGTATGTGATAGGAAAATTATACTATGCATGTTGGCATGAATATCTAATATGGTTGTATGCTAAACAACCGGTAAGTTTACCTTCCTATTATCCGAACTTACTAAGCATGTAAATGCTTACCCCCCTTTCATTTCCCTTGTCTTACAGAGCTCGAGGACTCGTGAAGATAGGAAGACAGTTGGAGCATTGGCAACACTATCAACATGTCTTGCTTGGGTATATAGAAACTTTTATTTTTTTATAATGGCATGTATAGGATTCTTGATCATTTTGTAATATATGTCATTCGGCTAGCCAATGTAAGGGCTTGAATGATATAGTTATTCATTCTGTATATGGCCATGGGATATGGCTCATTTTGATGTTGGTTGTAAACTTACTAATTGTGCATGGTTATGCTTAAATGTTTCATGTGATGGTTAAATGTGGTATATCATGAACGGACATGTAAAAAGTGTTGGAGATGGTTAGGTCATAATTGGCAATGATTTATAAAATGAGCCAAGTATAAGATGTGATTATTGAAGTGGTAATCCTTAATACAAAAAGAATAACCTAGCATGTGCTAAACCAATGAGATGAGGTTAACATGCAGTAGACTATGCCAAGGTGGATTATGGACATATTCAGGCCATGTTAAATACCATTGAGGTTTATAAATGCATATGGATGTTGAGGGTTACCATTGGCTTGGAAAATAGCCTCTAAGAAGGTACACACCGGTAGACACACGGGCATGTGTCTAGGTTGTGTGTGACACACAGCCTGCCCCTTAGGTGTGTTGCTCAGCCATGTGTCCCCTGCACCTTGAATTTTTAGATCAGCATGCATGGTAGTAAACACACGGGCAGAGACATGGCCGTGTCTCAACCGTGTGGAGGACATGGCCTTGTACACGGGCGTGTGTCTTGGCCGTGTGCCCCTAGATGGATGATGACATCATAAATAGAATGTCCATGTTTTTGGGCACGGGCAATGACACGGGTGTGTCTGGGCCGTGTGAGGGACAAGGGCCAAGGACATGGGCGTGTGTTCGGCCGTGTGAAAACCCCTATATGTTCAAAATGAAAAATAAATTCCAATAATTCAACGCGGGTAAGGGACACGAGTGTGTCCGAATACACACGGGCGTGTGAGGCATAAACTTAGAAATTCCCTATAGTTTTCTACAGCCCTCGGTTTAGTCCCGGACCACTTTTAATGCCTATTTTGGACCTCGTAGGTCCATAATTGGGACAATACGATTCTATTTGATTGGTTTTAATTTGAAATGAAATTTTATAGCCCATATTTTTCGGTAATGCCCCGTCCCTCGTCTCGGTCTCAGGTACGGGTAAGGGGTGTTACATTTAGTGGTATCAGAGCTACGGTTTAGTCGATTCTCAAACTAATGTAGCATGTAACAAGTCTAGTTATACATGCCATTATACAAGTTATGATTGTGTGACATCTCTTAACCTTTTTTATTGTATTTGGATATAGTAAATGTCTTCCGATCAAGCCCAAGATGAGTCCGAGGGAGCCGAGAGCCATGCTCCAGCTTCCATATAACAAGCTACTTCTAGTAGTAGTAGAAAGCCTATGTCTGAGGGTCGGGAAGAGGTGAAGGCTGCCTTTTTCGAGATGATGGATGAGTGATTTGGGGATTACTTGAGAAATCGCCCCAATGTACCACGACCTCCTTTGCCCCCTGCTCGACCTGAAGAAGAAGTGCCGCAAGGTATTGCACCTGTGAGAATTGGTAAGGCCCCAATGGATAAGCTTAGGAAATATGGAGCTGAAGAGTTTAGGCCTACGATTGATGACAATCTGGAACATGCTGAGTTTTGGCTTGAGAATACCATGCGGGTTCTCGATGAACTGTCAGCCACTCCTGAGGAAAGTTTGAAATACGCAATGTCGCTATTGAAAGACACTACATACCACTAGTGGAAGACTATATCCTCGATGGCACCGAGAGAGAGTATCACATGAGAATTTTTCCAAGCTGAGTTTAAAAAGAAATACATCAGTCAAAGGTTCTTAGATCAGAAGTGAAAGGAATTCCTAGAACTCAAACAAGGAAATAGAACCGTGTCAGAATACGAAAGAGAGGTCATAAGGTTAAGTCAGTATGCGAATCAATGGGTTCAAACAGAGACAGAAATGTGTAACCGCTTTGAGGAAGGTCTGAATGGGGAAATTAAATTGCTAATTGGGATCCTTGAGATACGAGAATTTACTGCATTAGCTGATCGGGCCAAGAAGGCTGAAGAGATTAATAATGAAAGAAAACAAGCGATGAGAGAAGCTCGAGTTTCAAGTAAGAGATCCAGTGTTAAGACACACTCATTTCCCACAAAGAAATCGTGGAGTCACCAGGAACATTCTACTTCATTGGTGGGATATTTGGGTAGAGCAAGAAGCTTCAAACGTCATAACTCAAAGTCTTCTTCCCTATGGTAACTAGTGTGGGAAATGTAGATGATCAAAAGCCGAGATGTAAAAGTTACAATAAATTTCATTTCGGATAGTGTCGAATAAAGAGTGGAGTATGTATTAGGTGTGGTTCTCTTGACCACATCCTTAGAGATTGCCCGGAGCTAGCTAATAAAAAGGTTGAATTAGCCCCAAAGCCGAACGCTCCTATTTCTCAAGGTAGACCTTCGAGACATCCCATAAGTGCAAGTGGTAGTCTAATTGTTGCCAAAGATTCTACAGCAAAATCAGAGGCTCGAGCTCAAGAGAAAACCTATGCTATACGTGCTAGAAAGAAGGCCTCAGCTCTTGATGTCATTACGGGTATATTTTCTATCTATCATACTCATGTCATTGCCTTAATTGACCCGGGATCAACCCATTCATTCCATTGCATGAAATTGGTGTCTACCATGGATATGTCTATGGAACCTACAAAATTTGTAATTAAGGTGTTGAACCCTCTAGGCAAGTCTGTGTTAGTAGATAAAGTTTATAAGAATTGTCCTTTGACGATTCAAGGTCATTATTTTTCGGCTAACCTTATGCTTTTGCCTTTCGATGAATTTGATGTAATACTTGGCATGGATTGGTTGGCCATTCATGATGTGATAGTAAATTGTGGTAGCAAGTATATTGAATTGAAATGTTCAGATGGCGAAATTCTCCGAGTTGATTCAAGTGAGTTGAATACACCACCAGTTGTGATTACCTCAATGAGGGCTCAAAAGTATATGAGAAAAGGGTATGAAGTCTACCTTGTTTTTGTGCTAAATACTAAAGAATCAGAGTTGAAGATTGAGTCAATACCAATAGTGCGTGAATATCAGGATATGTTTTTGGAATAGTTGCCTAGTTTGCCTCATATTAGAGAAGTAGAGTTTGGTATTGAGCTAGTGCTAGGAACAACATCTATTTCTATTGCCCCATATAAAATGGCACCAAGCGAGTTGAAAGAGTTAAAAGCACAGTTGTAAGAACTGACAGATAAGGGTTTAGTAAGACCAAGTTTTTTGCCTTGAGGTGCTCCCGTACTATCCATGAAAAAGAAAAATGGTTCAACGAGATTATGTATAGACTACCGACAACTCAACAAGGTAACTATTAAGAATAAGTATCTGTTGCTAAGGATTGACGATCTGTTTGACCAATTGAAGGGGGCCACTGTGTTTTCTAAAATAGATCTGAGATTCGACTACTACCAGCTGCAGATCAAAGAGTCAGACGTGCCTAAGACCGCTTTCAGAATGAGCTATGGCCTTTACGAATTTCTTGCGATACCTTTTGGGTTGACGAATGCTCCGGCTGTGTTTATGGACTTAATGAATAGGATATTTCGGCCATACTTAGACAAGTTTGTTGTTGTATTTGTTGATGATATCCTGATTTATTCCAAGGATGAGACTGAACATGCTAAGCATTTGAGGACTGTTTTACAGACTTTACGAGATAAGAAACTATATGCTAAGTTTAGCAAGAGCGAGTTTTGGCTCAAAGAGGTCAGATTCCTTGGTCACATTGTGTCGGGTGATGGCATCCGAGTTGTCCGAATAAGATTTCTACCATTCTTGAGTGGAAGCCGCCGAAGAACGTAACAGAGGTTAAAAGATTTTTGGGCTTAGCTGTTACTACCAACGCTTTGTAAAGGGATTCTCTATGATTGAAACTTCTTTGACAAGGTTGCTGCAAAAAGATGTTAAGTTTGAATGGTCGAAAAAGTGCCAACAAAGTTTCGAGAAATTAAAGACACTACTAACAGAAGCTCCAGTTAGTGCAACCCGAACCGGGAAAAGAATTTGTGATTTACAGTGATGTGTCCTTGAAAGGACCGGGTTGTTTGCTTATGCAAGAGGGCAAAGTAATAGCCTATGCTTCGAGGCAACTAAAGCCACACGAGAAAAATTATCCAACACACGACTTGAAGCTAGCGGTCATTGTTTTTGCCTTGAATATTTGGAGTCACCATTTGTATGGTGAAACCTGCCGCGTATTCACCGATCACAAGAGCTTGAAGTACTTAATGGCTCAAAAAGAACTGAATCTAAGACAATGGAGATGGTTAGAGCTTATTAGAGATTATGAGCTGATAATTGATTATTTCCTGGGAAAGACAAATGTGGTCACCGATGCCTTGAGTAGGAAGTCCTTGTTTGCATTGAGGGTTATGAACTCATGATTGGCGTTGTCTGATGATGGTTCAGTTTTTAGAGAGTTAGAAGCCAAACCAACATTCCTACAAGAAATTTGCGCAGTTCAGAACAATGATAGTGATTTATAGGCCAGGAGACCACAATGTGAGACGGGTGTTGAGCCAGATTTTTGGGTTGATTCTAATGATTGTTTGATGTTTTGAGATAGGGTCTGTGTACCCAAAGACGATAAACTTATTCAAAAAATTTTGCAAGAGGCACATGATAGTCATCTGTTTGTTCATTTGGGAAGTACCAAGATGTACAATGATTTAAGGAAAATGTACTGGTGGAATGGCATAAAAAGGGACATCTCTAAATTTGTGTCGAAATGTTTGATATGTCTACAGGTCAAGGCTGAACACCAAGTACCTTCAGGTTTGTTACAGCCTGTGATGATACCCGAATGGAAATGGGATAGGAGTACCATAGACTTCGTGACTAGATTACCGTTAACCCCGAAAAAGAAGGATGTTATTTGGATTGTGGTGGATAGACTAACAAAGTCGGCTCACTTCATCCCGACACAGACTGATTACTCTCTTGATAAACTGGCCAACTTGTACATTTCCAAAATTGTGAGATTACACGGGGTACTGTTATCGATTATTTTAGATAGGGACCCGAGATTCACTTCGAGATTTTAGAAGAAACTACAAGAA
The DNA here is from genome assembly GCF_007990345.1 of Gossypium hirsutum. Taxonomy (NCBI): domain Eukaryota; kingdom Viridiplantae; phylum Streptophyta; class Magnoliopsida; order Malvales; family Malvaceae; genus Gossypium; species Gossypium hirsutum. The sequence continues at coordinate 60,469,352 of NC_053431.1, forward strand.
GCCTTGGGTACAAAGTTGAGTTTTAGTACGGGATTCCACCCATAGACTGATGGTCAATCTGAGCGGACGGTTTAGACTCTCGAGGACTTGTTACAGTGTTACATTCTTGAATTTCAGGGTAGTTGGGAAAAATACTTAACTTTGGTGGAATTTGCCTACAACAACAGTTTCCAGACGAGTTGAAAAATGACACCTTATGAGGCATTATATGGCCAAAAGTGCTAAACTCCACTGTATTAGACAGAGCTCAAGGAAAGTCAAATTCATGGAGTTAATTTAGTCAAGGAAACTAAAGAAAAGGTTAAATTGATACGGAGTTGTTTGAAAGCAGCATCAGATAGGAAAAATTCATATGCTGACTTGAAGAGAAAAGAGATTGAGCTTCAAGTTAGGGATAAAGTATTCTTGAAAGTGTCTCCATGGAAAAAGGTCTTGAGATTTGGTCGAAAGGGAAAACTGAGTCCAAGGTTTATCGGACCATATGAGATTACCGAAAGAGTTGGACCGCTAGCCTACAGATTAGCATTGCCTTCCAAATTGGAAAAGCTTTATAATGTATTCCATGTGTCCATGTTTTGTAGATATAGATCGGACCCCTCACATGTGGTTTCACCGACTGAAGTTGAGACCGGTTATGACTTATGGTGAAGAACCGATAAAGATTTTGGCTCGAGAAGTCAAACAGTTGAGGAAAAAGAATAGAGCCTTGGTGAAAGTTTTATGGCACAGACATGGAATGGAAGAAGCCACATGGGAAACTGAAGAAGCCATGAGAAGTCAATATTCGAACCTGTTTACTGGTAAAACTTTTGAGGATGAAAGTCCCTAAGGGGGGAGAAATGTAATATCCCAAAATTGGGCATAGTCGAAATAGTGGTTTTGGGACCACAAATCTGACATTAAAATAATTTTTTTATGATTATTATGAGGACTAGAATATGAAATAATCATGTGTTAAAGTTTCATGAAGAAATTTTAAGTATAAGGTGTCCAATTGGAAATTAGGGACCAAATTGAATAAATTGCAAAACTTGGGTTCTAGAAGAAATTAGTATGAAATTGCTATGGATTATTAATTAGGAGGCCTTGAATAGAAATTTACCCAATTTCTAAGTTTTTGGACAAAAGTGGGCATGCATGGAAAATTTTGAAAGGTTAATAAGGAAGGGTATTTTGGTCATTCGGTAATAAATGAAATAAAAAGTGAAAAAGATAGCTAAAATCAACCATCATCTTCCTTGTGGCTGCCAAAATTCTCTATAGCCATAGCTAGGGTTTTGGCTCAACATTTCAAGCTTGATAGTAAGTATTCCCTAGCCCCGCTTTTGATGTTCTTTATGTTTTTGAGATCTTCGTAACATGTTCTCTCTATTCCTACCCATATTTCATGCTAAGGTTCATGTTCAAAAATTTACCCATGCATGAGATGCTTGTGTTTTGATGATCTATGAAGGAATATGAAAGTTTAAAGGATAGTAAACAACTTTTACTAAGTAGTTTTTCATGGAAATAGCTTGAGGGACCATTTTGTAAAAGTTGTGAAAATGGGTAGAAAAATGTGAAATGAAAGAAAATGTGGGCCACTATAAGCAAGAAAAATTTTCGGCAACTTAGAAATTTTATGCTTTTCATTATACGAGCATTAGGACTAAATTGTAAAAAGTATGAAAGATTAGGGGCAAATTGGTTATTTTTCCCAGGGGTGAGTCTTAAGCTGAAAGTGAACAATGTGAGGTATTAATAATTTATTTTTACTGATATAGACCCCAAGGAACCAATTTTGGAGGTCGACCGTGGAAAAAGAAAGGTTTCGAAATAACCAAAGTACGAAGCCGAAGCAATTACCAGGTAAGTTCGTGCAACTCGAAGTAAACTCTTAATATACACAAAAAATTGTTTATATGTGAATGTATGATAATTTAGACATTCATTGCATGATAATCCATGAAATTTGGTAGTATAGTTTAAAAAAGAACTGAAGTTTCCGATTGAAATAAAAAGATATTTGATGGATTTTCCTGAAAAGGGAATTGACGGTAAAGAGGATCTAGCCTGGACGGGTGTTCTTTTAGTGATCTAACCTTGCGAAGAATAAGTGTGTTGAAATGGATTTAGCCCGGATGGGTAATCTGATTAGGGTCTAAACTTAGCCTGGACTAGTAATTCAAATCTGAGCTCATTAGAGTACATGTCATTGTAAGGGATTTAGCCTGGATTGGTAACTGACATTACTCTATGAGTTTACATTTCAGGGGATTTAGCTTGGATTGGTAATCTCACTGTAACAGTGAGCTTTACAGGAGTGCGTATTTAAAATGATCACTCACACGATTTGACAGTAAATGAGATATCCATCAAGATTCAGTGAAGTTCAATGGGATTAAAATGAGGAACAAAAATAGAAATGCTTGAAATGATGAGCTCATCTAAGATTAATATTTTATTATATTGACATGAAACTAACATGATGATTGAGTGTATGTGATAGGGAAATTATACTATGCATGTTGGCATGAATATCTAATATGGTTGTATGCTAGACAACCGGTAAGTTTACCTTCCTGTTACCCGGACTTACTAAGCATGTAAATGCTTACCCCCCTTTCATTTCCCTTTTCTTACAGAGCTTAAGGACTCGTGAAGATTGGAAGACGGTTGAGCATTGTTAACACTATCAACTTGTCTTGCTTGGGTATATAGAAACTTTTATTTTGTTATAATGGCATGTATAGGATTCTTGATCATTTTGTTATATGTGTCATTTGGCTAGCCAATGTAAGGGCTTGAATGATATACTCATTCATTTTGTATATGGCCATGGGATATGGCTCATTTTGATGTAGGTTGTAAACCTACTAATTGTGCATGGTTTTGTTTAAATGTTTATGTGATGGTTAAATGTGGTATATCATGAATGGACATGTGAAATGTGGCCAAATTATTTGGAGATGGTTAGGTCATAATTGGAAATGAATTATAAAATGAGCCAAGTGTAAAATGTGATTACTGAAGTGGTAATCCCTAATACAAAAAGGATAACCTAGCATGTGCTAAACCAACGAGGTGAGGTTAACGTGTAATAGACTATGCCAAGGTGGATTGTAGACATATTTAGGCCATGTTAAATACATCTGAGGTTTATAAATGTTTATAGATGTTGAGGGTGACCATTGGCTTGGAAAATAGCCTCCAAGAAGGTACACACGGGTAGACAAATGGGCATGTGTCTAGGCCGTGTGTGACACACCGCTTGCCCCTTGGGCGTGTTGCTCAGTTGTGTGTCCCTTGCACCTTGAATTTTTAGATCAGCATGCATGGTAGTAAACACACGGGCAGAGACACGACCGTGTCTCAACAGTGTGGAGGACATTGCCTTACACACGGGCGTGTGTCTTGGCCGTGTGCCCCTTGATGGATGATGATGTCATAAATAGAATGTCCATGTTTTTGGGCATGGGCGATGACACGAGCGTGTCTAGGCCGTGTGAGGGACACAGGCCAGGGACACGGGCGTGTGTTCGGTCATGTGAAAACCCTTGTAGGTTTGAAATGAAACATAAATTCCAATAATTCAACAAGGGTAAGGGACACTGGTGTGTCCCAATGCACATGGGCGTGTGAGACTTAAACCTAGAATTTCCTTATAGTTTTCAAAAGTCCTCGGTTTACTCTCGAATCACTTTTAATGCATATTTTGGACCTCGTAGGTCCATAACTGGGACAATATGATTCTGTTTGATTGGTTTTAGATTGAAATGAATTTTTATAGCCCGTATTTTCTGGTAATGCCCCATACCTCGTCCGTATTTTTATAGCGGTCCCGAAACCACTTCCCGACTAGGGTCAATTTTGGGCTGTCACACTATTTTTGTCCACACGGGCAGAGACACGAGTGTGTGTCTCATCCGTGTGCGACACATGGTTATGTTATACGGCCATGTGTCCCCTGGGGTACCCTACGATTTTTAGTCAGTATACCCTACAGTTTTGACACAGTCTAGACACACGGGCGTGTCTATTGGCCGTGTGACCCAATTCAGTAACCTCCCTAATTTTCACACGGGCTGGCACACGGGCTTGTCTTGTGGCCATGTGAGACAAGTCATTGTGTATTCCCTGTTTGGCCATGTCCTAGACACATGGGCGTGTCTAATGTCGTGTCAGGTATATGGCCTGTTCACACGAACGTGTGACCTTTAAAACTTAGAAAAATGTTTAAGTTTTGAAAAAAATTGTATTTGCTCAGTTTAGTCCCGACACCTTTCTAAAGCATGTTTAAGTTCTCATTGACCTATGTAAGGGACTCTGTATTGATGTATGATCTTTGATGCTATGATGGTTGTGAAATGAATGCTAAATGTTTCGATATGTCCGGCAATGCCTTTAACCCTATTCCGGTGACAGATACAGGTTAGGGGTGTTACAAAAAACTTGTCGTGTGTGAATACGTAATGCGAATATGCAAGTATACACATCGAATGTAATTAAGTGATAAGTGAGATCATCTCCATAGGGATTGGAATAGGTAAAAATATAGTAGAGTTATTACTATAAACTATAATAATTAGGCTTATGGCAAAGTAACAGAATAATGATTCAAAGTGAATTATTAGTGTATGAAATTCTCAAAAAAAATCAAATAATGAATAAAATGCTGGCAATTCTTCAAGACAAAGTTGAGAGGATTGATGTTGTTTAATGGGAAGGCTAGAATTACTTGGATTATATCTTAATAACATAATAATGTCATGGTAAAATATTGACCAAATTTACTGCTCAGGGTATAACTACTGCGTTCTGCTTCTTTTGAGATAGAATTTAAGCTATCATTCTAAGTCATTGTATGTCTACAAGTCTTAAGAATACCTAACAATGTTCTTCCTAACTCAGTACAGATCACAACTCTATGTCTAGAATGCTATGAGTATTCGCTCGAGTACTAGCTCATACCATTCGATTATGTTCCAACTTATTTAACCCTTTTAGAATTAAATAAAGTATAAGGATATACCATGCATTCATCTATGTCTAGAGCTTGCGTGCATATATTTAAAATAATCCAAACTGAATAAAATAGTAGATCTATTCAAAATATCACTGTGATTATTAGAAGTATAAAGATATACCTAGTAATTCTGTAACACCCCTAGCCCCTATCTGTCACCGGAATGGGGTTACAAGGCATTACAAATCATAATACAACTTAGAACAAACTTTCATTTCAATGTTAATCATCTAGTAAAATTTTAAACCAATTTAACATGCTTCGATTCTATAATTCATATAATTTCCAAATTTATATTCAATCGATACATCCAAGGAAGCATGGAAATCGAATGATTAACTCATAACCAAGTATATTTCATTTCATATACCAATAATATATGTATACATAACATTTATGGCATTCGAATAATTGAAATATAAAATAACTTATTAACTTATAAATTAAATGTGCATACTTTAAGACATGCAAACATACATAATTTCATTTTATATAAATAACATGTATCATTATGTCTAATTCATCTATCAAATATTAACGTACCATTATAACATTTGTTTACCTAACTACAACAATTGCATAGTATAGATACATATATATAATATTCTACTTAGCATATGCCGAATATATCATCAACTTAACCAATTAAACTACTCAAATAAATTGACCAAAACATTCAAGTAATATGCCATTTGAAACCGACACAAAAACCACATTCATTAATCAAATTTTCATAGCCTAACTTAGTCCACAAATATTCAATACCACAATTATAGCATTAACATATAAGTATACCTATAATGACCTAATTTAAGCACACTTGCCGAACCACAAATATGACACATTTTCAACTCAATATAAAACCTAACATTATAGTCTTTTAGTATCATACCTCAAACAAAGCATATTAACCAAAACAATCATATAACATACTCATTATTTGTCTTTATCGACCATACTTAATTAGCCAACCATTCAAACATAATATATATGCACATACATTGCCATAACAACCGAATCAAAATAACTAACACCTATTCGAATTTATATATATATATCATTATCATTTTACTCCATTACTAAGCTAAATTAATAAACCATTCTCAAAAAAAGAAAAAAACATACCCTACATCAAAGTTACCAAAAGTGAGCTAAACATAGGCTATTTGTGATACCTTAACAAAGCACAACAACCAAGTTCACATATATAATTATCTATTTATGAACCATAGCCGAATCAACCAAACACACATCCAAAATCACCAACCATTTTCAATGCATATAACACATATCATATTAGCCATTTTCATATGGCTTAATATATTCACAACTTCAATCTTAACCAAATATAACCTAGCCTATACATGCCATAGGCTCAGGTTCAAACATATAAAATACAAAAAACAGTCGATAGTGTGATAGACTTTGTTCACATCCCCGAGCTCATAACTTGAATCCAAAATCTATAAAGCAAAGGCAAACATAAACACACACAGTAAGCTATCATAGCTTAGTAAGTCATAAGCAAATAAATAACTCAATGACAATATCAATTCCATTAACCAAAGCAATTCATACTATCATAATCACATTTAATTTCAAACTTACAATGTCATATACAACATATACTTTCATTCAACCGAATATACATATATCCAATATCAAAATATCATTCAATCTCAAAGCAATAATATCATTATATACCCGAATATACATAAACTCATATATATATTCATGGATCATTTCATAAATATTCTTATTTTATATCCATAAGACCGTATATAATCATTTATATATGTTTGCACATTGGTCACAAATATGATATCACTATACATAACCTTTGGCTGAATGTACTTTCCATATGCACATATATTTTTCATTTACATCATATATGATTTACAACATATATCAATTAACTTACTTACATTATTTCAAATAGGTATAAGCTATTACATACCTGATCACTTTAACTCATTTTACACATTCAATCACAACTTATAATTGCCCGTTGAACCATTCGGAATCTAATAGATACTCGGATAATCACATTTATCGTATAATGCCAACGTCCCAGACGTGGTCTTACATGCTATCATATATCAATGCCACTGTCCCAGACATGTAACACCCCTTACCAGCATCTAATGCCGGGACAGGGTTCAAGGCATTACCAGACTTAAACATAAACATTCATACAAAATCGAGCCATAAAATTTCATTCAATTTAAAACCATTCATACACATGCATATCGTCCCTTATACGAGCCTACGAGGCCCAAAACATACACCGGAGATGATTCGGGACTAAACCAAGAATTTTCAAAAATTTTACAACACTTAAGAAATTTCCCATTTTAGAGAGTCACACGCTCGAGTGGAGTAGGCCGCGTGGTTACACACGCCCGTGTGGCTTGGGACATGCCCATGTCCTCAGCCCGTCCAGCTCTTTGTTTATGATGTCATCATTCATTTAAGGGCACACGACCAAGACACACGCACGTGGGGGTAGACCGTGCGTCACACATGGCCTAGACACACGCCTGTGGGTCTACAAGTGTGGACGATTGCAAGGCTAGTTTCCAAGCCATTTTGTCACCCTTACTTGCACAATTTCATATCACATCACATGGCACATTATCAAGCATATAAATGCAATTTAAGCTAACCACATTCATGCACTAACATGTCATTTATATATGATTAAGCATATGATTACCATAAGCCATCATTTATGGCTATGCATGTTCAAATTGAATCAAACTCATTATAGGCCAACACACTTGGCCCTAATAGTAATGACTAATATAAAAAAAGACATAATATCTATACATGCCATAAACTTGAGTACTTGAATACTTATACCCCAGATGGTAGCTTGATAGTGTATAGCATCTCCGACGATTTTCAACCTGAGCTAGCTAAATAAACCTATAAGAGATGGAAAGGAAGGGGAGTAAGCTTAAACCTTAGTAAGTTCATATGAAAACAATAAGCAATTTATTTACATGCTTTTTCCAAATTCTTATAACATGTTCTCAAGGTATCACAATCATATTTGCACATTATTCCACTATTAGCTCAAATTCTTGTTAAGCTGTCTTCTCGAGTCACAGTCACTAAATTATTTATATCTTAAGCTACAGAACTCCAAATTAAGTTCCAAAAATTTTCCCTGAAACTATACTCACATATCTTCTTACTATAAAATTTTAATAATTTTTGGTTTATCCAATTAGTACAGTTTATTCTTCAAAGTCACCCCTGTTCTACTGTTTGACAGTTCCGACCCTTCTTCACTAAAAATTAATTAACTCCTCATATAGGATTCAAATGATGTTCCCATTTTTTTTTAAACTAAACTCATTAACTATTCTAGGAATATAAATTATAACGTATAATTATTTTTGTACAATGTTTTATGATTTTTCAAAACCAGAACAGGGGATGCCAATAACATTCGACTCTGTCTCACGAAAATTCAAATATCTCATAATCTGATATTCATTTTCTTACAACATTTCTTCTATGTGAAACTAGGCTCAATAAAATTTAACTTTATATTTTATTCAGCCTAAAATTCCATTTCCACAATTTTTGGTGAACTTTCAAAGTTGGACTACAGTTACTGTCCAAAATAGTTTTAGTACAAAAATGATGATAACTAAGTTCATCACACCTTCATTTCTTTTAAATTAGAAATCTATGCATTAAAAACATATATCATAGTTCACCAAATTAATACAACATCATTTCACAATACTCATGGACTTACCATTCATGGATTTCGTATTCAATTGAGTTTCTGTACATACCTATACTCATTCGTAATATAACTGAAGTTCATTCTCATCAATGACATACCTCATTGGGACCATCATCAAATCCTTCCTTGAATTACTTGTTGAGCACTTGGATTACCAATGGATACACGGAAACTTACACAAAGTGCCATATACGTAGCTAGAACCAACTCTTAGCACGTAACGTATGTAGCTAAAGCTACCACATATTTTGTAATGCCCGCATTTGAGCTACTCACAGATCTGTACACAAAGTCAGCACCCGACCCCAAAGCATTATCATGTAATGTCCACTCATTAAGCTACTCACGAGTTTATACACAAAGTCAGGACCTAGACCCTAAAGCATTAGCATGATATGCTCACTCAATGAGTTACTCACGAGTTTATACACAAAGTCAGTACCTAGACCCAAATTACATATATCACTTATCTCATGAACTCAGACTCAACTCATGAGTTCAGACCACTCAATTTCTCATGATTTACCTTTTGTATCCTATAATATTTTCGAAGTTCAAACGGGATTTCTTTTTTAGCTCAATGTCGTCGTACTTGCTCATAATGTCATTTAAGCTTCCATCATACATTTCATACTTTCATGATAGTAATAAAACATTTAAATGCACATATTATCAAAGCATTAAAATATGCTACAACGTCACATTATTTGTTTATGTACTTGTCGAATCTTCATCAAGAATATCCGTATAATCAATCATACAATTTATATAATAATAACAACAAAGCATTTAATATTCAATTATAACATTGCATTATCATAATCACAGGAACTTACCTTGACACAAAACCGGCAATTGGACATAACCGTCATATTCTTTGATTTCCCTCGTTCTAAGTTCGAATCTTGTTTTTCTTGATCTAAAATATTAAATTTAGTCTAATTATTAGTCACATAATTCAATGTGATCCAAAAATCATATTTTAGCAAAATTATATTTTTGCCCCTAAACTTTGTCATAATTACACTTTTTCCCCTAGGCTCGTAAAATGAAATGCACTCAATTTCTTTGTACTTTAAGCCTAGCCGAACCATTTTCATAACTATAGAAAACTACAATTCTCATCAAAACACACTTTTATACCATTTTTACAACTTTTACAAAATGGTCGTTTCGGACGTTTTCACCGAAAATCACTTAGTAAAAGTCATTTATTTAACAACAAGGATGCATTTTCCATCATCAAGCATCAAAATACACATATATTCATAAATGAAAAAATTTACGAACTTTACAGTTTTGAAAACGAAGGTAGAAGATAGCTAAATTGAGTTACCACGACTCAAAAAATGTAGAAATAATTAAAAACGGGACAAAAATCGTACCTAGATCAACCATAGAAGCTTGGCCGAATGTATGCTCATCCATGGCTACCCATTTTCTTCATAAACGGTTGAGAAAGAAAGAAGAAAAGATGATAGCTTTTAAATTTTTGTCTTATTATGCCTTTATTAACTTAATTACCAATTTGCCCTTTTCATTTCAAACAACTTTCAAAAATACCAAACAAATATCTTCCACTAACTTATTAATGGGCTAATTATCACATAAAGACTTCTACTAAAAATTCTATAGCTATTTAATACCTCTAGCTTCTAGAACTCAAGTTTTGTATTTTTTACGATTTAGTCCTTTTTACTAATTTGAGTACCTGAACATCGAAATTTTCGAACGAGATTTTCAGGAACTCATTCCGTGAAACAATAGGCCATAAAAATATAATAAAAATAAAATTTTTCTATTTGGATTTGTAGTCTTGAAACCACTGTTCCGACTAGGCCCAAAATCGAGTTGTTATAAGAAAGGTTCTTGCACGAATCAAATACGATGTCGATGTCCCAGACATGGTCCTACACGTAATCACATATCGATGCCAACATCCCAGATGTGGTCTTACATGAGAACACATATCGAAAATCCTATGTCATGACATATGTATCCTAGCTATTCCTAAGGTTCGCACGAAGCTTTCGGACGTTGTCACTCGATCGAATCGAACTCATACACATATATTCCAAGCTTATACATATTCAGATTTCACATATATATTATCACATTATACATTTTAGCATATATAGTTCATATTTAATCAAATAAATAACATCTATTCGCTTATAAAATTACCTAGGACAACGATAATCGGAACGGGACGACTAATCGACAACTTTGGTTTTCTCCCGATCCAAATCCGATTTCTTTGGTTCTTGATCTCAACATATTCAAATTAAACTCATTCAAACATAATTTCACTTAATTTAGTCCAAAAACACATAAATGGGCTAATTACCATTCTACCTCTGACATTTTACACTTTTTACAATTTAGTCCAAATTGCACAAAACACAAAACATGCAAAATTTGAATACACTATGCTTAGGCAGAATGTTCCTTATATTCATACATGTCCATACATTTCATTTGTTTCACATTTTAGTCCATCAATTTATTATTTTTTCAATTTAGTCCTAATTGCTCAAAATCATCAAAAATTTCAATACAAAACATGTTAATCCAAAACATATCTTTCATATTTCATCAACTAACATCACAACGCTCAATTATTCATCAATGGAACAACTCAAAATATTCATCAAAATCAGAAATTCAAGCATGGGCTTTGTACATTACACTGCAATGATCTCAAAAATGTAAAAATTATCAAAAACCGAGCTAGTTACATACCTTAATCAAGCTCAACAATGGTCGAATACCTAAGCTTTGTTTCTTTTCTTTCTTTCTTTTTTATTCGGTCATAAGAAATAAAATATGAACAAATGGCTTTTAATTATGTTTTATTATAACATATATTAACCGATTTATCAATTTACATATTTATCCTTAATGATTTAATAACAAAACTATATATTGCATGCCATTATTGTCCATTCATATAATCAATGGCATAATTGAAACATAAGTACCTCATGCAATAAGGACATCATGAATTCGGCCCTTTTAAAATTAGCCATCAAATTTTCATTTTACGCGATTAAACCCATTTTATTAAATCGACACTCAAATGAAAAAATTAAATCATGAAAATTTCACACATATAAATTCACACATAATAAACATAGAAAATAATTTTTTAATATTTTTCTAACTCAGATTCGTGGTCCCAAAACCACCATTCCGAATAGAGTCTAAATCGAGCTGTTACAACTCTCCCCCTTAAGGATTTTTCGTCCCCGAAAATCTTATCGGTGAATAGGTTTGGATAACGTTCTTTCATTGCATCTTCTGGCTCCCATGTTCCCTCTTCTACTCCGTGTTTATGCCACAATACTTTCACTAATGAAATTTTATTATTTCTTAATTCTTTAACTTCGCGGGCCAGAATACGAATCTGTTCTTCCTCATATGTCATATCAGACTTAATCTCAATCTCTGACGGATTAATCACATGTGAGGGATCAGATCGATATCTACGAAGCATTGAACCATGGAATACATTATGGATCTTTTCTAACTCAGCTGGCAACAACAGTCTATAAGCAACTGGCCTAGTACGCTCTATAATCTCATACAGCCTAAGAAATCTCAAACTCAATTTGCCTTTACGATCGAATCTAAGCATTTTCTTCGATGGGGAGACATTCAAAAAGACTTTGTCCCTTATCTGAAACTCTATATCTTTTCGTTTCAAGTTTGCATACGATTTCTGACGATCTGACGCTATTTTCAGACTTTTGCAGATCATTTTTACTTTTTGTTCAGTCTCTCTAATCAAATTGACCCCGTGTAACTTGTTTTCATTGAGCTCGGTCCAATACAATGGTGTACGACATTTACGACCATACAAAGCCTCGTAAGGTGCCATTTTGATACTTGATTGAAAGCTATTATTATACGCAAATTCAATCAGAGGTAAGTATCGTTCCCACGTACCTTCGAACTCGAGAATGCAACATCTCAACATATCCTCAAGTATCTGAATGATTCGTTCGAACTGACCATCTATTTGCGGATGGAAAGCAGTGCTGAAATACAATTTTGCATCTTGCAGTTTCTTCCAAAACTGCGATGTATACCTCGGATCTCTATCCGAAACAATAGAAATAGGTACTCCTTGCAATCTCACAATCTGAGAAACATACAATTCAGCTAGCTTATCAAGCAAATAATCTGTGCTAACCGGAATAAAATGAGCCGATTTAGTCAATCTATCCACAATAACCCAGATTGCATCTTTCTTGCTCGCTGTCAATGACAAATCGAATACAAAATCCATCGTGACTTTATCCTATTTCCACTCAGGTATCATGATCGGCTGAAGTAATCCAGAAGGTACCTGATGCTCAGCTTTTACTTGTTGACAGACTAAACATTTCGAAACAAAGCAAAAAATGTCTCGTTTCATACCAAGCCACCAATAAAGCTATTTCAGATCATTATACATGTTTGTACTACCCGGGTGAACAGATAACTGACTGCTGTGAGCTTCATTCAAAATCATCTAAATCAACTCTGGATTTCTCTGAACACATATTCGGTTTTTGAACCTCAGGCAACCCTCAACATTAACTTGAAACTTTGAATCAACATTCGAATCGCATTGGTTCCGCATTGCTACCAATTTATTATCAACTTTCTGAGCAACACAAGTCTGTTGAATATATAATCGTCTTGCTTTTAACTTCGCGGTAATCGAACCATCATTAGACAATGCCGTATGAGCATTCATTACATACAGAGCAGACAATGATTTTCAACTTTGAGCATCAGTAACAACATTAGCCTTTCCTGGATCGTAATTAATCACAAGCTCGTAATCTTTTAACAGCTCTAACCATTGACACTGTCTCAAATTCAGATTTTTCTGAGTCATCAAATATTTCAGGCTCTTGTGATCAGAATAAATACGAAATTTCTTACTGAACAGATAGTGACGCCATATTTTCAATGCAAACACAATAGCTGCCAATTCTAGGTCGTGTGTCGGATAGTTCTTTTCATGCAACTTTAACTGCCTGGAGGCATAAGCTATGACTTTGCCTTTCTGCATCAAAACACAGTTTGAACCATTTAAAGATGCATCACTATAGATAACAAATTCTTTACTCGATTCTGGCTGAATTAGTACTGGAGCTTCAGTCAAAAGGGCTTTCAATTGATCAAAACTTTTCTGGCACTTTTCTGACCACACGAACTTAACATCTTTCTGTAATAGCTTTGTCATTGGGGTTACAATCATAGAGAAACCTTTCATGAATTGTCTATAGTAACCAGCAAGTCCCATAAAACTTCAGACTTCAGAAACATTTCTCGAAGGTTTCCAATCAAGTGTAGCCGAAATTTTACTTGGATCAACTGGAATACCAGATGCTGATACAACATGTCCCAGAAAATTGACTTCACGTAACCAGAACTCGTATTTACTAAACTTCGCATACAACTGTTTATCTCACAAAGTTTGTAACACAAGTCTCAAATGTTCAGCATGCTCAGTTTCATCAGGGGAATAGATCAATATGTCATCTAAGAAAACAACCACAAATCGATCCAGATACTATCTCAAGATCAAATTTATCAAATCCATTAAAATAGCAGGTGCATTAGTAAGTCTGAAAGGCTTAGCCAAAAACTCATAGTGTCCGTACCTCATTCGGAACTTAGTCTTTGGTACATCGGAGTCTTTAACTCACAACTGATAGAAGCCTGATCTTTGAAAACACCATAGCCCCTTCAACTGATCAAACAGGTCATCAATCTGTGGCAACGTATATTTATTCTTTATATTCACCTTATTGAGCTGTCTATAGTCTCATAGTTCCATATTTCTTTTTCACAAATAAAACTAGTGCACCCTAGGGAGAGAAACTCGGTCGTGCGAAACCGCTATCTGTCAATTCTTGCAACTGAGCTTTCAATTCTTTTAATTTTGTCGATGCCATTCTATACAGAGCTATCAAAATCGAAATCGTCCCCAGCACTAACTCAATACTGAACTCTACTTCTCGAATAGGTGGCAAACCTGGCAATTTTTTAGGAAGCACATCCGAATACTCGCACACAACTGGTACTGATTCAATCTTTCTTTCAGCCACTTTACTATCAAGCACATACGCAAAGTAAGCTTCACAACCCTTTGTCATATACTTTTGTGCTAACATCCAAGATATCATTGCCGGTAAACCATTCAGATAATTAGATTCAATCCAAATAATCTCATCATTCTGACACCGTAAATCAATAGTCTTTCTTTTGCAATTTATGATAACATCATGTAAAGTCAACCAATCCATACCCAGAATTATATCAAACTCATGAAATGGCAACAACATCAAATCAGTAAGAAAATACGAATCTCAAATAATCAAAGGACAATTCTTACACACTTTGTCAACCAGAACACACTGGCCCAAGGGGTTCATACTTTAATCACAATCTCAGTAGACTCAACAGGAAAAGTCTTATTGAATACTAATGTCTCACACACATAAGAATGAGTCAAACCAAGATCAATCAATGCAATTACACTAGTATCATAGAGGGTGAACGTACCAGTAATAACATCTGGGGATGAAGCCTCCTCGCGAGCACGTATGGAATAAGCTCTGGCAGGTGTGTGAGCCTCAGATCGAATTGCTGCTGTCTTTAGTTCCTCTCTAACTGGTACTCACATTACCTGCATTTCTGGGTTGTCTACCTTGAGCTGACATATTACTCGGTCTCACATTCTGTACTGTGCTTTGTTCAACTAACTCAGGGCATTCATGAACAAAATGATCCATCTATCCACGTTTAAAATAGGCCCGATCATGCAATCTACAACTGTCAGGGTGTCATTTACTGTAATGTTTACACTCGGGTTGATTTGATCTAACATTACCGACACTAGCTACTGAGGTAGCTCTCGAGCTCACAGGTGGTCTCTCTTGATCCCATCTAGAATAACCCACAGTAGCCTTTGAATAGCTAGAATCATCTCAGAATCTCTTTGATACTGACTGAAATGTTTTACCTAACGATCTTTTACGTAAATCTCTAGCTTCAAAGTCAGCTTTTCTTTTATCTTTCTCGAGCTCTTCAGCTTTGCATGCTCGCTCAACCAGTACTACAAACTATTTTAATTCAAGTATGCCAACTAGCTGTTTAATGTCTTTGTTCAACTCGTCTTCGAATCTTTTACACATTATGGCTTCGGTCGAAACACACTCTTGGGCATATCGACTCAGTCTCATGAATTTCCGTTCATATTCTGTCATAGTCATGCAACCCTATTTTAACTTGAGAAATTATTTGTGTTTCTAGTCAATAAATCTCTGGGTGATATATTTCTTACAAATACTCAGTCTAAAAGAACTCCCAGGTCACCCGTTCTTTCGAAACCACTGATACTAGTGTATTCCACCAGTGATATGCGGTGTCTCGTAGTAAGGATATGGCACATTTCAATCACTCATCTAGGGTACAAGATAGCTCATCAAACGCGCGGATAGTATTATCAAGCCAGAATTCAGCTCGCTCAGCATCATCATCAGTAGTTCTGAATTCTTCAGCCTTGTGTTTTCTAATGTAATCTCAATGGATTAATCACTTGAGGTATAGCAGGTATCGGAGAAGGATTAGTCAGGGGTGGAGGTTGTTGTATAGCCAGATTCGTCCAGATATACTGAGTAAACCAGTCGTTCATCATTTGGTAAAAGGCTTATTTAGCCTCTCCCTCTTGGTTACTCGAGGTCGATCAAGAATCAACCAACACTGTTCCTTGCATGGGAGCAAGTGCTATACTATCGACATCATCAGCTACAGCTCTATCAGGATCCATTTACTATACGAAAACACATTTTCAAATGCCAAAAGTCATCACACTATCCCAGTATATAATATGGCATGTATAGCTAGACTCACACACACAACATTAGTCCTAGAATCGAGTAAACCTTAGCTCTGATATCAATCAAATGTAACACCCTTAACCTGTATCCGTCACCGAAATGGGGTTATAAGGCATTAACAATCATAACACAACTTAGAACAGACTTTCATTTCAATGTTAATCATCTAGTAAAATTTTTAACCAATCTAACATGCTTCGATTGTATAATTCATATAATTTCCAAATTTATATTCAATCAATACAACCAAGGAAGCATGGAAATCGAATGCTTAACTCATAACCAAGTATATTTCATTTCATATACCAATCATATATGTAACACCCCTAACCCGTATCCATCACTAGACTAGGGTCACGAGGCTTTACTGAACATAAGCACAGTTCCGAACATTCTCATATTATCAAAAGTCATATTCTTATATACATGTAGAGCATATAACTAATTACATATAAAACATATTGCATATACAAATCACAGGTTAATTTCTTTAATGATAAGTAAATGCCAGGACAAAATTAAACATTTAAGTTATACCAACTCAAACTTTCCAACTTAAGTTAGAAAGTTTACCAAATGCACATCTGCAATCAAATATATATTTGTTACTTATTAACTAACCATTTACTAACAATACATACCTAACACCTACTCAATATTTATCTTCATCAATTGTATCTATTTTACAAATCATATAAGCATAATATATGCATATATATTTCCAAAACAAACCAAAACATAATGACAAGTATCATTCGATTAGACACATATACCAACCATAGTATAAGCGCAAATATACATATACATATATAAGTTTAATTAACAAAGCGTAACTGATTAAATTAGCACATATCTTTTACTATAGCGAACAAATCATGAATTATACATATCATTATACAAATCATGAATTATACCATCAGGGAACACCGAAAACACCTCTTGCATGTATATTAATTGTACCTAACTAGTATATGATATACTTAGCTCATTTAACAACCATTATATATCATGTAGCCAAGACACATAAACAACTTCATAAACATCATATACCATGGATACACTCTCAATGTAAGCTTATTCTAGGACCAAATATTAACACATCCCTTAACATTATAAACTACCACAATTTATAGGAAAAAATATATGTATGTGCTGAACTAATAATCAATTATATTCATTATCTCTTCTTATCATTTAATCGAATATACTTGTCAACCAAATGAGACTATTACTATCATTACAAGTCACAACCAAAACATTTTAGCCAAGAGTAATATAATAATTATAATTTAGACCTACAAGTATATCATGACTGAATCATTCGAACCACATTCAATTCACCAATCAACTTCAATGCACAAAAACACATATCACAAATATCATTCATCCATACCAACTACTATTATAACCAAAATGAACACAAACAATAATCCAACATAACCGATTTCAAACAAGGTAGTTAGGCCATTTTTGCATGGCTTATATTATACATAACCAAAACCCATCATTTCAAAAGTATGTTCTAGCCTATACATGCCATAATTCAAGTTCAACTTATTAAATACCAAAATAGTAGATAGTACGATGAACTTCGCCGACAATCCCCGAGCTCGTAACTTAATCCCAAATCTATAAAACAAAATCAAACACACACGCAGAGTAAGCTTTTATAGCTTAGTAAGTCATAAGCAAATAAACATCTCAATAATATAATCAACTCAATTAAAATAAACCAAATTATATTATCATTACCACATTTAGTCTCAAAGTTACAAATTTCATTAATAATACATTTTCATACACAAATGCTACCTTGGTCGAATAATCATATAATTAAAATAACAAATTATCATTCAACTTTCAAAGCCAAGATGTCATTATATAACCAAATATACATATGCTCATATTCTCAAGCTCAAGAACCATAATATAACATCATGTACATAAACTACTTATTTGGCCGAATATACATGGTCATTTATACACATATTCAAGAATCAATTCCATAACACTCATATCATTTATTCATAAGGCCGAGTATACTTACCATGTTCTCATGCATTCTTCCTTTACCTCATACAAGACTTACAACAAATATCAAGTAACTTACTTACCTTATTTCAAGTAGGAAATAGACTAATTCATACCTGATCATTTTAGCTCAATTTACACAGTCAATCGCACTTATCATTGCCCAATGAACCATTCAGAACAGGATAGGACACTTGGACAATCACACATATCATACAATGCGAACGTCCTAGACGTGGTCTTACATGTAATCACATATCGATGCCACTGTCCTAGACAAGGTCTTACTCGCACACATTTATTAGAGCCACATATCAATGCCATGGTCTTACTCGTACATCACATATCAAAATCCTATGTCATGAGATATGTATCCTAGCTATTCCTAAGGTTCATAGGGGCTTTCAAGCGTCGTAACTCGGTTGAAACAAATTCAGAAATATAGTAGCCAAGCTTGTATATATTCAGCTATTGTCAATATAAATTCACATAATTCATTTCAACATATATAATTTGCATTTAATTAAAATTAAGTACATCTATTTGCTTATAAGCTTACCTCGGACGTTGTAAAACAGAACGGGATGACCAGTCGACAACTTTCGTTTTCCCCCGATCCAATTTCGATTTCTTTGGTTCTTATTATAAACATATTCAAATTAAACTCATTCAAACATATTTTCATTCAATTTAGTCCAAAAACACATAATAGGCAAATTATCATATTGCCCCTGACATTTTACAATTTTTACAATTTAGTCCCTATTGCACAAAACACAAAATATGCAAAATTTCAATATACCCATGTTTGGCCGAATGTTCCTAGTGTCCATACAAGTCCATATATTTCATTTATTTCACATTTTAGTTCCTTAATTTATTATTTTTTCAATTTAGTCCTAATTACCCAAAATCATCAAAAACTCCAATACAAAGCATGTTAACCCAAAACATATTTTTCATATTTCATTATCAAACAAAAGAAATCACAAGCTTTCAACAATGCCATAACTTAAAATATTCATCAAAATAAAAAATTCAAGCATAGGTCTTGAAGATAACTTAGCAACGATCTTAAAAATGTAAAAATTATCAAAAATCGAGCTAAACACATACCTTAATTAAGCTTGAACAAGGCCGAACCCTAGCTTCTTTTTCTTTTCTTCTTATTTCGTTATTTCTATAATGGATAGAAAGTATGAACACTAATGTTTTTTTATGATATATTTTATATTATATTAACTTTTATTATTAATTTACTAAATTAACCTTAGTTAAAATTTTCATATTCCACTAACTAATGGCCGAATGTGTCCATACAACAATTCAAGGGTGCAATTGCATTATAAATACCCCACATTAAAAGAACAAAGCAATTAGACACGTCAACATTTAGCATACAAGTTTTGCATTTTATGCCATTGATTCGTGGTCCCGAAACCACCGTTCTGATTAGGGTCTAAATCGGGCTGTTACAACTCTCCCCCTTAGAGATTTTCGTCCCAAGAAATCTTACCGGTGAATAGGTTTTAATAACGCTCTTTCATTGTATTCTTAGACTCCCATGTTGCTTCCTCAACTCTGTGTTTATGCCACAGTAGCTTAACTAACGAGATTTTCTGATTACGCAACTCTTTAACCTCACGAGCCAGAATACGAATCGGTTCTTCCTCATATGTCATATCGGGCCTAATCTCAATCTCAGACGGACTAATCACATGTGAGGGATACGATCGATATCTACGAAGCATCAAAACATGGAATACATTGTGGATTCTTTCTAGCTCAGGTGGCAATAATAGTTTGTAAGCAACCGGCTCGATACGCTCTATAATATCATACAGCACAATAAATCTCGGACTCAATTTGCCTTTACGACTGAATCTGAGTATTTTCTTCCACGGTGAGACTTTCAAAAAGACTTTGTCTTCAATCCGAAACTCTATATATTTTCGTTTCAAATTCGCATAAAAATTCTGACGATCTAACGCTGTTTTCAGACTTTCATAGATCACTTTTACTTTCTATTCAGTCTCTCCGATCAAATCGACCCCGTGTATCTTATTTTCACTGAGCTCAGTCCAATACAATTGTGTACGACATTTACGACAGGAAAAAGCCTTATAACCATTTTGATACTCACTGAAAGCTATTACTGTATGCAAATTCAATCAGAGGTAAGTATCTGATAAATCGTAATTTATACATATTTTTACCCCATGCTTAACACAATTTATGGATGATTTTTGCTTAGAATTGGTGAATTCGATGCTTTTAATGCCTTAATTTCATGTTTTATACTTAGGAGAGCATAGGAGAGTGAAAGGAACGAGAAATGGGCCAAAGTACGAAATCAACACAGCCTAGACTTCCTCACACGGGCAGACCACACAGCCGTGTCACTTTGGCATAATCTAAGCACGACTCACACGGGTAGAACACACGCCCGTGCCATTCTAACAGGTTTAAGCACAACCTGAATTAATCGCACACGGGCTTGTCCTTACCAAGCCCAAGTTGAGTCTAATTCGGAAAAGGCTAATTTCAAGGGTTCTTAGGCATTCCAAAGCCTATAAATACACCCTAGAGGAGGAAGAAAGGGACACACAGAGAGAAGAAGGCAGGGAACTGCTCAAGGGAAGCCGATTGATCCATCTTAAAAGCAAGATTCACCATCAAGACTGAAGATCTCCCCTTAATTTCCCTTCAGGAGTTTTGGGTTTTCCTTATGTTTTGTATTCATTATTCTTCTGAGATGTTTCCTTTTTAGTTATGAACTAAATCCCCTAAATACCTAAGGGGAATGAAACCTAAGACGAAACTTGTTATTATTTTCTAAATTGTATGATAAATATTTGGCTTGTTCTTAATTATGTGTTCTTAATTCTTGTTTTGATATTCCAGGATATTGATTCAAGTTAAGCTTTTATTAATAGGAGGTATAGACCCTGTCTAAGAGTACAATTGTCATAATTAAGCGGAGTTGATTGCGCGCCTAGATATAGGGTGACAAGATTTTGCCAGATTAGGGTGAAACCTAATAAGGGGATCTATAGATCGAGTTAATGCAACCCTAGGGTGTTAATTAGAGAAAAGTATCAATTATTCAATCTAGGGATTAGACGTTATTAGTCTTGAATAGGGATAATAACATAACTTAGGGATCTCTACGGAACAAGTTAAATGAATAAATCGTCCGATTCGGAGTCAAAATAACAAGTGAAATCTAGGTGGATTTTTCCTTAGGTATTGTCTTAATTCAATCGTTTTCCAAAAGTAATCCCCCAATTCTATATTCTGTGAATTCTTAGTTCAGTTAATTAGTTAGTTAAAACAAACCTCCTTATTCTTGCGTTAGATAATAAAAAGACAGTCATTACTAGTACTTTTAGTTCCTTTGGGTTCGACAATTCGGTCTTGCTAAAACTATACTACTGTTCGATAGGTACAGTTGCCTACCTCTTGATAATAGTTGGTTTCAAGAACGATTCATTATAAATATTTAAAACTGGTCACGAAAATCACGATCAAGTTTTTGGCGTCGTTGCCGGGGAACTAAGATATTAGGAACGCTCAATTTTTATTACTTTAGCCATTTATTTTTCTTGCAGTTTAATTTTATTTTATTTTTATTAATATTTATTAATTTACTTTTTCTTTTTCTTTCTCTTGGCAGGTCTTTATAGTTTATGACTAGAAGAAACCTGTCAGGACCACTACTTTTTGACGAAGAAATCAATCGCACAGCTCGCAGAAACCGAAGAGAAATAAAGTGAAGCCTTAGGTACATAGAAGAAGAGAAAGAGGACGATATCTCAAATACGACTGAGGAGATGGCTGAAAACCAAGACAATCAGCTATCTCCTGCGATACCCGTTGAACTAGCAAATCAAAATCCTGCTCCTCGTACTATATGTGATTATGCTAAACCTACTTTAACAGGAATTGCGTCAAGTATAGTTAGGCTTGCTATTGCTGTAAGAAATTTTGAACTAAAACCTAACACTATTCAAATGATACAGCAATTTGTTCAGTTTGATGGTTTGCAGGATTAGGATCCAAATACTCACTTGGCAAATTTGCTGGAATTCTGCGATACACTTAAAATTAATGGCATTTCTGACGATGCCATTCGTTTTCGGTTATTCCTTTTTTTATTGAGGAATAAAGCTAAACAGTGGTTGAACTCGTTACCACGAGGGTCAAGAACAAATGACCGAAAATTTTTTATTAAAATATTTTCCACCGGCTAAAACAGCCAAATTACGTAATGATATCTCTTCGTTTTGTGCAGATGGACTTTAAAACTCTGTACAATGCATGGGAGAGATACAAGGACCTACTGCGAAGGTGTCCTCACCATGGAATACCTCTATGGTTGCTAGTTCAAACATTCTACAATGGTGTGAACCCCTTGACAAGGCAAATGATTGATGCAGTAGCCGGGGTAACCATCAACAACAAAACACCTGAAGAGGCTTACAAATTTATTGAAGAGATGTCACTGAATAACTATCAGTGGCAAGTAATGAGGACTAAGAAAACTAAAACAGCAGGCGTTTATAACGTCGATTCGGTTACTATGCTGTCAAACCAAGTAGAAATTCTAAATAAAAAGATTGATGGTTTACTTGATTCTACTCAGGCACATCCAGTAATGAGGTGCGAGATGAATGGAGGAGGAGAATGCACAGAGTATCAGCCCTTCAACCCCAGCATCGAGGAGGAAAAAGTCCAATATATGGGTAACAATAACTCTAGATCCCAAAATAACCCATATAGTAACACTTATAATGCAGGTTGGAGGAACCATCCCAATTTCTCGTGGGGCGGTCATTCTGAGTTTTCAACAACCACCCTATTAATAGAAAAAGAAACCGAACCTTGAAGAGATGCTGTCTAAATTTATCTTGGTGTCAAAAACCCGTTTCCAGAATACTGAGATAGCACTTAAAAATCAACAAGCGTCGATCCAAGGGCTTGAAACTCAAATAGGCCAGCTGTCCAAACTAATCTCTGAACGACCACAAGGTAGCTTGCCAAGTAATACTAAACCCAACCCTAGGGAACAACTCAACGAGATTAATGTTCAAGATGAAGAAGGATTCATTGATCCTGAGCTAGAACCGAGGCAAGAAACTGTGGTGAGTAGATGTCAAGGTGAGGTAGGTCATAATAAAAACAAATCAGTGAATGTCGAATATAAACCTCGTGTGCCATACCCTAACGCGACAATGAAAGACTGCTCAGGTGAACAATTTGGTAAATTCCTTAAAATCTTAATAAAATTACATATTAACTTATTGAAGCTCTATCGCAGATGCCAAACGCAATGAAATTTTTAAAGGAGCTTTTAGTAAATAAGCGAAAGTTGGACGAGGCATTGCATGGGGAGCTAACTAAATGAAGTTTGCTCAGCTATTCTACAGAATAAACTACCCAACAAACTAAAAGAACTAGGAAGCTTTACGATTCCTTGCTTAATTGGTAGTTTATATGTTAATAATGCATTAGCTGATTTAGGGGCTAGTATTGACGTCATGCCCTACAAAATGTTCAAACAATTAGGTCTTGGGAAACCCAAATAGACTAGGATGAGCATTCAATTAGCAGATAAAACTATAAGATTTCCTAGGGGTATTATTGATGATGTGCTAGTTAAAATCGATAAATTTATGTTTCCCGTTGACTTCATTATTCTAGACATAGAGGAGGATAGCAACACTCCTTTGATTTTAGGACGGCCCTTTTTAGCAACTGCTAAAACGATTATTGATGTTGGCACAGGTGAGCTCACACTCCGTGTGGGAGACGAAACAATCACCCTTCAAGCTCGCAATTCTAGTAACACATCGGAAATTGAAGGTGATCGTCTAAACCATTCCACTAAAACTAACAATATGGTGCAACCTACTTTGCAGAAAATAAGTTTGAAGGAAGTACATGAGCCATTCTCAAGCAGTAGCAAAGGACCTATTCATGAAGATCGAAGGCTACAAATCGAAAAGCTAGATGAATGGCGAATGCATAAACCGACAACACACGATAAACCAAAATTACCCCATAACAAGCTCAACACCTTCCCAAATCAACTTAAGGTTGGAGATGAAGTATTATTAGATGTCGCAGATCCTCACATAATCACTACCAAATCGAATGAAGAAGTCCCCCTTACGGTACTTCGCATTTTCCCATTCGGTACAGTCGAGGTAAGTCATCCTAAGTTTGGCACTTTTAAGGTAAACAACACCCGTCTAAAACCCTATTTTGATGAGAATGATAGCAGGAATGAGGAGTATAAAATCCTCGAACCACCATGACCATTCAATGGAGAGGTAAGTCGAGCATAGACTATAAATAAGTGCTTCTCGAGAGGAAACCCGAGCACTAACTGTATTACCTTCTTTCAATTTTAGTGTTTCACACCTAACTTACAAACGGAGCTCTTGAATACAGGTTTACCATACAGACACGGCAAAGCACACGAGGGTGCTTATGACCGTGTGGAAACAGGACAAAGATTTCCCCAGCACGGGCTACGATAAATTGCCATGGTCGTGCAACATGGCCGTGGGCGAACCTGCCAAAACAACACGGGCGTGCGACATGCCCGTGCATTGAAACCTTGGCCAAACCTGTCAAATTAACACGGGCGCACGACATTCCTGTGCCAAGCAACCGTGGTCGAACCTGTTAAATTACCACGGGCGTGGGACTACATACACGGGCGTGGGAGAAGCGAACAATTCCATACACGGTCATGCCACACGGCTGTGCGCACGAACACGCCTAAGGAACACGGGTGTGGGACAATTGTCAAACGCTGCCAAATTCAAAATTCGTGAATTACACGGGCTAAAATTGGGGAACACGGGCGTGTTACCTGGCCATGTGCCCCAAAATCTATAAATAGGATGCACTATTCATTGTCTTCTTCACTCAAAAAGCCCTAACCCTAGTCGTTGCAAGTCTATATGCCCTCCCTACCACGCCCGTGTGCTGCTTCCCACTCCATTTTTGACGCCCAATCTCTCTCCGTTAGCATTTGTTTACTCTTTTCACTTCTATTTTACTTATTTCTAACGCTTATTATCAAAATAGTCTTTCGTTTTCTTGTACTATTTTCATTTTTGCTCATTATTCTATCATTTAATTTGCATTCTTAGGTTATTTATCATACATTTCATGTTAAATCGAGTTGTTAGGAAAGCTTCATTCTATTGTCATACCCATGCCATTACTATGCTCATTTTCATGCTATTACCATGCCAATGTCGCAAAATAATGCTAACAAACCGATTATTTTGGTTGAGTTTGGTTAGTATTAGTAGCTTTGGCTGAAATTGTTAGTTCAAATTTATGGCTTTTTCCTTTTCAAATTCATGTACCTACTATTATTCTTTTTATATTACAGGTATACAATGTCGTCTTCACGTGGTAAAAAGGCTGCCGTCCCTGCTCCAAAGAAAAGGAAGGGAGCATTATCTTCCTCAGGTCCTACCGCGGAAATTCGTCACCCTTTCCTGCAATTCCCCATCGAGCCCCAAGAAGAAAATTTCCAAATACTCTGGGCCCGACCTTTAATTACGGGCCGTTGTATCGACTGGGCTGCACTAGGACAAGTTTAGTTGGCTGATTTGATTCGGGCCCCCCTAACCACTGACCCTTGGGAGCTTTACTTTGGGATCATCGAGGCAACATATCTCAAGCTCACGATGGAACTATGTTCAATATTTCATCTTCAGACTGTAATGACGAACTACGATGATCCCGGCACGGTCCAATTTTGCGTAGGTGGATTAGTCTGCCAGCTAAGCGTCCCAAAATTTGGTACTGCATTGGGCTTATATACGGAGGAATTCAAGGAGGAGAATGACTTGCATGCTCTCAACCGCCACATCCATTGTTCTCTTTCACGGTGCTGGGACGCACTAGTACCAGGTTCGGCCACCTACAATCCTAGCTGCTTCAAGGCATCGACTCTCCCTCCATCTCTGAGGTAACTACATGCCATTTTGGCTCACATGATTACAGGAAGGTGAGAGAGTACTGGCGTCGTCAACACTCACGACGCCTACTTTCTATGGTGTATGTCGCACAGGTACGTCATCGACCTTGGCTATTTCATTGCCCTGGCCATTCAACACCAGACGGAGCGGCATAGGATGGGGGTCATCTCCATTGGCCCCTATGTTACTCGGTTGGCTCGACATTTCGGGCTCCTCCATACCGCGGCCCAAGAATCATCCTTGACCCTCATTAGCCAGATGTCTCCACAAGGCATCTCAAGCATGCTTAGCATGAGGATGATCGAAAAGCACTGAGGAACCTACCCTCCTCAATATCGTCTTGCCCAACCAACCGAGGAGAAGGCCCTCGAGGACATTACTGATGATGTCCCCCAGAGCACGAGGACCCACCATCTCAGCCACCACCACCCACTCGTCCAGATTCATGCGATGGTTTCATATACTGACATTTCTGAGCGCCTCACTCAATTCGAGCAGTAGTGTTTTCAATGATTAGACAACATTAATGCTACTCTACAGCAGATCTGTCAGCACCTCCACATCTCATCGCCACCCCTACCTTGCGAACCATCTAGCGATGAAGATGTTTAAAAACTTTTATTTATTATTTTATTTTTTTACTTTTATTTTATTTTACGACTACTTTTTATTTTTCTTTCATCTTATTTTTATTAGGATTTATAATTTTTATTTAACAATTTTGAATTTCGGCTATTTCCTACCGAGTAATCATTCTTCCTTATATACTTTCTAAAAGAGTTCCTGATGCTATCACAGTTATAAAAAGCTCCAAAGCTCACTATTACTCAGGGAATCGAAACTATACTGGGAAAGGTTCTCCACGACTACCATGTCCTGCTCGACCACGACCATAACCAACTTCAGATATAATATTCTTTTGGCACAGGACTTATGGACTAATGAACCTCTACCACCACTGGAGTATCCTCCTCCACCCTCACGCCAATTATTCTCTGAAACTCCAGTTCAAGGAAATTTATTCATCACTCAGGCAGTTTCACTTCTCTCCCTAACTTATTTTTATATTCTTTTCTATATATCTATCTTTGTACATTGAGGGCAATGTACATCTTAAGTGTGGGGAGGTATTCATTTCATTATCAGAAAAATCCCTAGATGACTGCCTTGTTCTCTTGAAAAGCTCTCATATCATGTTTAGGATAAATTTTGATTGATTTATGACTTTTATTGATATATCTTGAATTAAAACATAGGCATTTATGCATTTATTTTTAAACTTTAAGACATTAGAGAATCGAGCATGATTAGTTGATTTTTAAGAATTTAAAATTTTAGGTTGTTTCCCCAAAGTTTAGGTATTACTTTGGCTTGGAATTCACAAGTTTTAAACATCAAAAAGCCATAATTTTTGTGAGATTTTTGAGCCTTTTGAACATCTATTAATTCTTTCATGCTCACTTTTATTATTGCTTTAAGTGCATCAGTATTGAACTGTTATTCTAGAACTTGCTTGATTATGTATGTTAAGACCACACCATTTGATTTGATATGTCAAACTGATTAAGGCACTTAGGATTAACCCATTTATGCCATGAAAAGCCTACCCCCACGATTAACCCCTAGTGAACCCCCTTGAGCCTAACAAGCCATTCCTTGATTTACCTTCAATATTAACCCTTAACCCATTATTGTTGAAATCTCCCAAATTAATTTTATCCCTATTTTTGTCAAGATCTGAGTTAGAATAGTTGCTTAGCTATGTTTTATTCTATTTTGTATTTATTTGGTTTGTTCTTAAAAAAATGTATACATTTTAGTAGTAGTGATCTTCTAATCCATATTCTGAGAAAAAGCTCTGTTGTACGCAATTGATGGCTAGCCATTTTTCATGTTAGGAAATTTTTCAATTCAATCTCGATTCTAACCTTTTCTTGCAGCTTGAGACCACACCCCCTAACCAAGCCTCGTTACAACCCTCTTAAGACCTTTTGATTGATGTATCATTTCAATTTATAGAGGTGGAGATTTGATTTTTGTGCAAGCCTATGGTAATAGCTTTTCATTATTGACAATTAAGTGATTCATTTATTGTCCTTAAACACTTTGAGTGATTTGAGTGAATCTTTAGTGAGGATGTTAAACACCGTGAGATTTCGAATTGAGGTAGCCACTTAGATAATGGGAGATGCCTAAGTTTTGCATGATTAAATACTCAACTTGGAATGTTTAAAACTTTGATGTTCTTTCAGTTGAATTTTCAATGTGTGATTACCTATGGATTATTTTGAGATATTCGATAGAAATTATAAGTTGAGAAGAATTTATTTTGATTATGAGTTGAGGATTTTGCTTGAGGACAAGCAAATGCTTAAGTGTAGGGGTATTTGATAAACTGTAATTAATACATATTTTTACCCCATGCTTAACACATTTTATGGATGATTTTTCCTTAGAATTAGTGAATTCGATGCTCCTAATGCCTTAATTTCATGTTTTATACTTAGAAGAGCATAGGAGAGCGAAAGGAATGAGAACGGGCCAAAAATGGAGAAAATGGGCCAAAGTACAAAATTAGCACGGGTTGGACTTCCTCACACGGGTAGACCACATGGCCGTGTCACTTTGGTAGAATCGAAGCATAACTCACACAGGTAGAACACATGCCCGTGTCATTCTAAGAGGTTCGAGCACGGCCTGAAGTAATCGCACACGGGCATGTCCCTACCGAGCCTAAGTTGAGTCCAATTTGGAAAAGGCTAATTTTGAGGGTTCTTAGGCATTCCAAAGCCTATAAATACGCCCTAGAGGAGGAAGAAAGGGACACACAAAGAGAAGGAGGCAGGGAGCTGCTCAAGGGAAGCCGATTGATCCATCTCAGAAGCTAGATTCACCATCAAGACTGAAGATCTCCCCTCAATTTCCCTTCAGGAGTTTTGGGTTTTCTTTATGTTTTGTATTCATTATTCTTCTGAGATGTTTTCCTTTTTAGTTATGAACTAAATCCCCTAAATACCTAAGGGGAATGAAACCTAAGACGAATCTTGTTATTATTTTCTAAATTGTATGATAAATATTTGGCTTGTTCTTAATTATGTGTTCTTCATTCTTGTTTTGATATTCCAGGATATTGATTCAAGTTAAGATTTTATTCAGAGGAGGAATAGACCCTGTCTAAGAGTACAATTGTCATAATTAAGTAGAGTTGATTGCGCGCCTAGAGATAGGGTGACAGTATTTTGCCGGATTAGGGTGAAACCTAATAAGGGGATCCATAGATCGAGTTAATGCAACCCTAAGGTGTTAATTAGAGAAAAGTCTCAATTATTCAATCTAGGGATTAGACGTTATTTGTCTTGAATAAGGATAATAACATAACTTAGGGATCTCTGCGGAACAAGTTAAATGAATAAATCGTCCGATTCAGAGTCAGAATAACAAGTGAAGTCTAGGTGGATTTTTCCTTAGGTATTGTCTTAATTCAATCATTTTGCAAAAGTAATTCGCCAATTCTATTTTCTGTGAATTCTTAGTTTAGTTAATTAGTTAGTTAAAACAAACCTCCTTATTCTTAGGTTAGATAATAAAAAAACAGCCATTACTAGTACTTTTAGTTCCTTTGGGTTCGACAATCCGGTCTTGCTAAAACTATACTACTGTTCGATAGGTACACTTGCCTATATCGTGATAATAGTTAGTTTCAAGAACGATTCATTATAAATATTTAAAACCTGTCACGAAAATCACGATCAGTATTGTTCCCACGTACCTTCAAACTCTACAATGCAACATCTCAACATATCCTCAAGTATTTGAATGACTTGTTCCAACTGGCCATGTGTTTGCGGAAGGAAAGCGGTGCTGGAATGTAATTCGTACCTAGAGCATCTTGTAGTTTCTTCCAAAATCGTGATGTAAACCTCAGATCTCTATCCGAAACAATAGAAATAGGTACCTCGTGTAATCTCACAATTTGAGAAACACGCAATTCAGCTAGCTTATCAAGTGAGTAATCTGTATGAATTGGAACAAAATGAGCCGATTTAGTCAATCTATCCAGAATAACCCAGATTACATTTTTCTTGGTCGGTGTCAACGGTAAACCAGATACAAAATCCATAGTAACCCTGTCCCATTTCTACTCGGGTATCATAATCAGTTGAAGCAATCCAAAATGTTCCTGATGCTCAGCTTTTACCTGCTGATTAAGCATTTCAAAATAAAATGAGAAATATCTCGTTTCATACCATACCACCAATAATGTTGTTTCAGATCATTATACATCTTTTTACTACTTGGGTGAACAAATAATCGACTACTGTGAGCTTTGTTCAAAATCATCTGAATCAACTCAAAATTTCTCGGGACACATATTCGATTTCTGAACCTCAAACAACCATCAACATCAACTCTGAACTCTGAATCAGCATCTGAATCACATTGAGCAAGTTTTGCTAACAAATCATCATCAAACTTTTTAGCGTCACAAATTTGTTGAATAAATAACAGTCTTGCTTTTAATTCAGCTATTATCGAACCATCATCAGAAATAACCATATGCTCATTCATTGCACGCAAAGTAAATAGTGATTTTTGGCTTAGAGCATCAGCAACAAGATTAGCCTTCCTTGGATGGTAGTCAATTACAAGCTCGTAGTCTTTTAACAGTTCTAACCATCGGTGTTGTATCAAATTCAAATCTTTCTGAGTCATCAAATATTTTAGGCTTTTGTGATCAGAATAAACATGAAATTTTTCACCGAACAAATAGTGACGCCATATCTTCAATGCAAACACAATAGCTGCTAGTTCTAAGTCGTGTGTCGGATAGTTCTTCTCATGTCGCTTTAACTGTCTCGAGGCATAAGCTATAACTTTGCCTTCCTGCATCAAAACACAACCCAAACCATTTAAAGATGCATCACTATAGATAACAAATTCTTTACTCAATTCTGACTGAACCAGTACTGAAACTTCGGTCAAAAGGGCTTTCAACTGATCAAAACTTTTCTGGCACTTTTCTAATCACTCGAATTAACATCTTTCTGTAGTAACTTCGTCATAGGGGCTGCAATCATAGAGAAACCTTTCACAAATCATCTATAGTAACTGGTAAGTCCCAGAAAACTTTGAACTTCAGAAACATTTCTCAGAGGTTTCCAATCAAGTATAGCTGAAAATTTGCTCGGATCAACCCAAATACCCGATGCTGATACAACATGGCCCAAAAAACTGACTTTACTTAATGAGAACTCACATTTTACTAAACTTTGCATACAACAGTTTATCTCGCAGAGTCTGTAAAACAAGTCTCAAATATTCGGCATGTTCAGTTTCATCACAAGAATAGATCAAAATGTCATCTATGAACACAACCACAAATTGATCTGATACTATCTGAAGATCCGATTCATCAAATCCATGAAAACAATAGGTGCATTAGTAAGTCTGAATGGCATAACCAAAAACTCATAGTGTCCATACCTTATTCGGAAAGCAGTCTTCGGCACATTAGAGTCTTTAACTCACAACTGATAGTAGCCTGATCTCAGATCTATCTTTGAAAACACTGTGGCCCCTTTTAGTTGATCCAACAAATCATCAATCTATCACAATGGATACTTATTCTTTATAGTCACCTTATTAAGTCACCTTATTAAGCTGTCTATAATCAATGCACATTCTCATAGTTCTATCTTTCTTTTTCACAAATAAAACTGGTGCACCCCAGGGAGAGAAACTCGGTCATACGAAACCTTTATCTGTCAACTCCTGCAACTGCGCATTCAATTATTTTAATTCAGTTGGTGCCATTCTATACGGAGCTATCTTTATTAGAGTCGTCCCTGGCATTAACTCAGTACCAAACTCTACCTCTCGAATAGGTGGCAAACTTGGTAATTCTTCAGGAAACACATCCAGATACTTGCACACAACATGTACTGATTCAATGTTTCTTTCAGCCACTTTATTATTAAGCACATAGGCAAAATAAGCTTCGCAAGCTTTCCTCACATGTTTCTGAGCTACCATCAAGGAAATCACAGCTAGTAAACCATTCAGATCATTAGATTCAATCCAAATAATCTCATCATTCTGGCACCGTAAATTAATAGTTTCTCTTTTGCAATTTACAACAACATCATGCAAAGTCAAGTAGTCCATATCCAGAATTATGTCGAACTCATCAAATGACAACAACACCAAATCAGTCGGAAAGCAAAAATCTAGGATCATCAAAGGACAATTCTTACACACTTTGTCAACCATAACACACCGGCTGAAAGGGTTTGACACTCTAATCACAAACTCAGTAGACTCAACAGGTAAAGGCTACTGAATACTAATGTCTCACACATATAAGAATAAGTAGAACCAGGATCAATAAATGCAATTACATTAGTATAATAAAGAGTGAATGTACCAGAAATAACATTTAGGGATGAAACCTCCTCACGTGCGCGGATAGCATAAGCTCTGGCAGGTGCACAAATCTCAGATCTAACTATTGTATCTTTAGTCCCTCTCTGACTGCTACTCATATTACCAGCGTTTTTGGGTGGTCTACCTCAAGCTGCAGTATTACCCAATCTTGTATTCTACACTGGATTTTATTCAGCTAACTCTGGGCATTCACGAATATAATGATCTATCGATCCACATTAAAAACAGGCCTGATCATGCAATCTGAAACTATCGGGATGTCGTTTACCATAATGTTTACACTCAGGTTGATTTGATCTAACATTACCCACACTAGCTACTGAGGTAGCCCTCGAGCTCATAGGTGGTCTATTTTGATCTTGCCGAGAATAACCAGATGTAGCCTTAGAACGGATGAAATCATCTCAAAATTTCTTTGATGTCGATTGAAATGATTTCCTAAATGGTCTCTTACGTGCATCTCTAGCTTCAAAGTCAGCTTTTTTTTTTCTCTTTCCTAAGCTCTTCAGCTTTGTAGGCTCGCTCAACAAGTACTACGAACTCTTTTATCTCAAGTATGCCAACTAACAGTTTAATGTCTTCGTTCAGCCCATCTTCACATCTTTTACACATTACAGCTTCGGTCAAAGCACACTCTCGAGCATACCGACTGAGTCTCAGAAATTTTCGCTCATACTCTGTCACGGTCATCCGACCCAATTTCAGCTCTAGAAATTCTTTACGTTTCTGGTCGATAAATCTCTGGCTGATATATTTCTTATGGAACTCAGTCTGAAAGAATTCATAGGTCACCCACTCTCTCGGAATGACCGATACTAGAGTATTCCACCAGTGATATGCAATGTCTCGTAACAAAGATATAACAC
Source organism: Gossypium hirsutum (assembly GCF_007990345.1). Lineage (NCBI taxonomy): Eukaryota > Viridiplantae > Streptophyta > Magnoliopsida > Malvales > Malvaceae > Gossypium > Gossypium hirsutum. The sequence goes on from NC_053431.1 coordinate 60,503,371, forward strand.
ATTTCAAACATTCATCTGGGGTACAGGACAGCTCATCAAACACATGGATAGTATTATCAAGCAAGAATTCAGCTCATCCAGCATTATCATCATTAGTAGCTTTGAACACTCCAGCCCTGTGTTTTCTGGTTTTATCAACAAGTGGCTTATGTAATCTCAACGGGTCACTTACTTAAGGCTTAGTAGGCATCGAAGATGGATTAGTTAGGGGTGGAGGTTTTGTGCAGCCGGGTTAGTCTGAATATACTGAGTAAACCAGTCATTCAGCATCTGGTAAAAGGCTTGTCTAGCCTATCTCTATTGGTTACTCAATATCGATCGAGAATCAACCGGCACTGTCCCTTGTTCGGGAGTAGGTGCTACACTCTCGACATCATCAGCTACAGCTCTGTTAGGATCCATTTACCATATAATTTTTTTTTCAAACGTCAGAAGTCATCACACTATATCAATATATAATATGGCATGTATAGCTAGACTCACACGCCCTACGTTAGTCCTAGAATCGACTAAACCATAGCTCTGAAACAAATAAAATGTAACACCCCTAACCCGTATCCATCACCGGACAAGGGTCACAAGGCATTACTAAACATAAGCACAGTTCCGAACATTCTCATATTATTAGAAGTCATATTCTTATATACATGTAGAGCATATAACTAATTACATATAAAACATATTGCATATACAAATCATAGGTTAATTTCTTTAATGATAAATAAATGCTAGGATAAAATTAAACATTTAAGTTATACCAACTCCATCTTTCCAACTTAAGTTAGAAAGTTTACCGAATGTACATCAGCAATCAAATATATATTTGTTACTTATTAACTAACCATTTACTAACAATACATACCTAACACCTACTCAATATTTATCTTCATCAATTGTATCTATTTTACAAATCATATAAGCATAATATATGCATATATATTTCCAAAACAAATCGAAACATAATGAAAAGTATCATTCTATTATACACATATACCAACGATAATATAAGCGCAAATGTACATATACATATATAAGATCAATTAACAAAGCATAACTAATTAAATTAGCACATATCTTTTACTATAACAAACAAATCATGAATTATTCATATCATTATTCTGAACCATCAGGGAACACCAAATATACCTCTTGCATGTATCTTAATTGTTACCTAACTAGTATATGATATACTTAGCTCATTTAACAACCATTATATATCATGTAGCCTAGACACATAAACAATTTCATAGACATCATATACCTTGGATATACTCTCAATGTAAGCTTATTCTAGGATGAAATATTAACACAACCCTTAACATTATAAACCACCACAATTTACAGGAAAAAATATATGTATGTGCCGAACTAATAATCAATTATATTCAGTATCTCTTCTTATCATTTAACTGAATATATTTGTCAACCTAATGAGACTATTACTATCATTAGAAATCACAACCGAAACATTTTGGCCAAGAGTAATATGAAAATTATAATTTATACTTATATTATACATAAGCAAAACCCAACATTTCAAAAGTATGTTCCAGCCTATACATGCCATAAATCAAGTTCAACTTATTAAATACCGAAATAGTAGATAGTGCGATGAACTTTGCTGACGATCCCTGAGCTCATAACTTGATTCCAAATCTATAAAACAGAATCAAACACACACACAAAGTAAGCTTTTATAGTTTAGTAAGTCATATGTAAATAAACATCTCAATAATATAATCAACTCAATTAAAATAAGCCAAATTATATTATCATTACCACATTTAGTCTCAAAGTTACAAATTTCATTAATAATACATTTTCATACACAAATGCTACCTTGGCCGAATGTTCATATAATTAAAATAACAAATTATCATTCAACTTTCAAAGCCAAGATGTCATTATATAACCAAATATACATATGCTCATATTCACAAGCTCAAAAACCATAATATAACATCATGTACCTAAACTACTTATTTGGCCGAATATACATGGTCATTTATACATATATTCAAGAATCAATTCCATAACACTCACATCATTTATTCATAAAGTCGAGTATACTTACCATGTTCACATGCATTCTTCCTTTACCTCATACAAGACTTACAACAAATATCAAGTAACTTACTTACCTTATTTCAAGTAGAAAATAGACTAATTCATACCTGATCATTTTAGCTCAATTTACACATTCAATCGCACTTAACATTGCCCGATGCACCATTCAGAATTGGATAGGACACTCGGATAATCACACATATCGTACAATGCCAACATCCCAGACGTGGTCTTACATGTAATCACATATCGATGCCACTGTCCCAGACAGGGTCTTACTCGCACACATATATCAGAGTCACATATCGATGCCATGGTCTTACTCGCACATCACATATTGGAATCCTATGTCATGACATATGTATCCTAGCTATTCCTAAGGTTTAGACATGGCTTTCAGATGTCATAACTCGGTTGAAACGAATTCAAAAATATAATATCCAAGCTTGTATATATTCGGCTATTGTAAATATAAATTCACTTATTTCATTTTAGCATATATAATTTGCATTTAATTAAAATTATGCAACGCCCCAATTTTTGGGAATCCTGTGTATGTTGGCAAAATTTAAAATTTATGTGTTCTGTCTGCTTGGCGTAGGTTTAATTATGTTAGTGGGCCTCTAGAAGGCCCAAGCTTAAGTTAAAAATCGGTAACCTTAGTTAATTTTAGTTCCATAACAAAAAAGGGGGTTCTGGTTAACTGGGCTTTTAAGTATTAATTGGGTAAAATAAACACAAGGAAGCTGGTGGCAGAGTGGCATGTGACGCCACTGGGAAGGCTATAAAAGTGGCGTGTGGATGCTAGGGGGAAACCAAGGTTCAAGTCACAATAAGAGCATAATCAAAGGAATTATTTTTTTTGAGTAGGAATGGTAAGTAATGGAACTCAAGCAAAAGACTGTCAGGAGAAGTTTGAGTTGTTCAGGGGATTGGGTAAAGAAGGAATAAGGGGAGAAAATAAAGGAATCTGAGTAGGAAGTAGGAGTTGGCCGTATAGGGGACTCTGCAAGTGCACATTCAGCTAGGGCACCTTATGTTGGGAATTTTGGCATTTGGTCTAGGGCTGCCGAATTCTTTTGTATTTCGGGACTAGGTTATTTAGTTTGTTCTGCCAAAAATTAGGTTTCTCTTCTCTTCCCTTTTATTTTTGCTAAAAACTGAAGACTACACCTGTGCCGACTTCACAACCACAAAACTGAATTCTCTGCTCATCTCTTCTTCTACTCATCTTTTCTTTTTCTTTTAGCTGAACCTAGAAATCCCTCACTGTGCCATTTTCTCCATAGCTGAATACTACCTCTTTTCTCATCCTTTTCCTTCTTCTATCTTCTCTTTTCCTCATGATCGAACTCATACCCTTCCTTCTCTATCGCATCCATTATTGTTACCATCTCCCATATTCTCCAGGAGTCGAATCTTGTGGTAGCCGAACTTCTCTTATCTTACTTACTTATAAAAACCAAAATCTATAAACCTGTGGTGGAGGAAGCCGAAACTTGGGTTGTTGGAATCTATTTCTTCTCACGAGTACGGTAGATTGGGGTTAGGATCGTGGATAGGTGCACTCTTTTAAGCCGAACAATGATAGGTAAGTTTTTGAAGTAATTTGCATTAATCATACATGTTTGTAGAAAAAGCCGAAACCCTTAAGGGGTGGCTAACGCTTGGACTAAGGGCATTATTCCTCTTTCTTTTTTGAATGTGTAAGCATTAGCTTGGAAAAGGGAGCATGCAGCGAAGGACTTGGAGACTATTCGGTTGGATCCTTGGATCTAATCCATATTTCGGCAAGAAGGTAAGAGCAATAGGGTTTTAGGTATGGTTGGCCGAATATGGTAAGGGGTTAATACATAGTCGTTTTTGATAGTTAGATTAACGTGTTAGTAATCCAATTGTAGGCAGTTTGTGTGTGGATCTCGTCAGCATATTGTCGCAATCAGGTGTGTAACTGACACCCTCTCATAGACTAGATTGGCAAAAGCCGAAAAGCCGAAATGCCAAAAAGTCAGTATTTTGAGAACATGCGAGTGTGTGAATGCTCGTGAGATTAATAGTTTAATGTATATGGTAAATTAAAGTGATAAGACAGTAGAGTGCACGATTTTGAGCATTTCGATGTTTTTGGGCTTAATGGGCCAAAATCGGGATAACGGGCCAACGGGCCCAATTCGGTAAGAAAATGCGGTAAGTGTTTCTGGTCGTACATAAATGGCTATGTTATGCATGAAAACCTTAAGAATAGTTAAATTACTTGAATACCCCTATGTATGGAAAATTACTGTTACACCCCTAGGTGCAAAATTACCATTATACCCCTAGGGTTATTTTTGACTGAAAAGCATGATGATCTGATTCTGTATGATGTTCTATTGCATGGGGACATGGGTTATATTATGGAGGAAGCGTCCTGGTGGCTACGCCACAATTATCTGATCTGGTGGCTCTGCCACATATATCTGTTCTGGTGGCTCTGCCACGATTATCTGTATCTGGTGACTCTGTCACATTATCTGTTTTGGCAGCCATGCTGCATATTTCTATGGCGTGTAGTGGTTGGGTGGGTCGAGTAGTCTCCCCACATGGTGAAAGGTTGGTATGGGGGATGCATATCATTAGATATGGGTTAGGTTTTGCATAAACATGTAATATATGTTCTGTTCTGTTATGGGCCTATAGGCTTTATTCTGAATTCTGTTCTGGGCTAAGGCCAACTTACTCTATTTTCTATGGTTTGAACCGATATAGGCTATGGTTGGGTTAATTTACACACTGAGTTTCCCCAAACTCACCCTTTTATTTTCATCCACGCAGGTAATCCCCAACCATAGTGGGCTTGGTACTGTGAGGGATTCGGAGTGGCCACACATTCTGCAAGTTGATTTTCTTCTAGTGAACTGGACATCCTTTTATTTACATTTAAGGTTTTGGGTTTTTTTTATGTAATAAGGCCGCTTAATTATTTTTTGATGGGTTTAATATGTTTTATTAAGATAGGTATTACTTATATTTAACTGTTCAATTTGGATAGCTTTAGGGCGTGTTTTCAAAAACAGTAATTGATTTCAAAAAAACACGACAACAAGCAAAGCTTCTACAATGAAAATATTTTCCAAAAGTAATCATTTTTCTTAAAAAGAACTTAATCAAATTAGTTTTCTGGAAATATACATGACGCTAAGGTGTGGCAATGGCGGTGTGCATGTCTAGGATTGGATCCGAAGGGAGCTTGGCACTTAAGCAGTCTGATGGACTCACCTCCTCTTTCTCGGTTTCCTACTTGGTGCATAGCTTCCATTCACTTTAACCTGCAATGAAATTATCTTTTAAAACACTAAGTAAGTTTTTCTAGATCAACAATATAAAATGTTTTGAACGCTTCGATGTGGCATGTCGGATCCAGCCATAACGTCTAGGTCGGGTTTGGGGTGTTACAAATTAAGTACATCTATTTACTTATAAACTTACCTTAGACGTTGTAAAACAGACCGGGACGACTAGTCAACAACTTTCATTTTCCCCCAATCCAAATCTGATTTCTTTGATTCTTAATCTAAACATATTCAAAATAAACTCATTCAAACATATTTTCATTCAATTTAGTCCAAAAACACATAAATCGGAAAATTACCATTTTGCCCCAGACATTTTACAGTTTTTACAATTTAGTCCCTACTGCACAAAACAGAAAATATGCAAAATTTCAATATACCCACGTTTGGCCGAATGTTCCTAGTGTCCATACAAGTCCATATATTTCATTTATTTCACATTTTAGTTCCTCAATTTATTATTTTTTCAATTTAGTCCTAATTACTCAAAATCATCAAAAACTCCAATACAAAACATGTTAACCCAAAACATATCTGTCATATTTCATCATCAAACAAAAAAATCACAAGCTTTCAACAATGCCATAACTCAAAATATTCATCAAAATCAAAAATTTAAGCATGGGTCTTGAAGAGAACTTAGCAACGATCTCAAAAACGTAAAAATTATCAAAAATCGAGCTAAACACATACCTTAATTAAGCTTGAACAAGGCCGAACCCTAGCTTCTTTCTCTTTTCTTCTTATTTCATTATTTCAATAATGGATAGAAAGTATGAACACTAATGTTTTTTATGATATATTTTATATTATATTAACTTATATTATTAATTTACTAAATTAACCTTAGTTAAAATTTTCATATTCCACTAAGTAATGGCCAAATGTGTCCAGGCAACAATTCAAGGGTATAATTGCATTATAAATGCCCCAAATTAAAAGAATAACACAATTAGACACTTCAACATTTAGCATACAAGTTTAGCATTTTAGGCGATTAAGTCCTTTTATTTAATCGGGCACTCAAATGACAAAATTAAATCACGAAAATTTCACAGATATTAATTCACACATAATAAACATAGAAAATAATTTTAAAATATTTTTTGACTCAGATTCGTGGTCCTGAAGCCACCGTTTTGATTAAAGTCTAAATCGGGCTGTTACAACTCTCCCCCCTTATGAATTTTCGTCCCTAAAAATCTTACCAGTGAATAGGTTTGGATAACACTCTTTCATTGTATTCTCTGACTTCCATGTTGCTTCCTCAACTCTGTGTTTATGCCACAGTACCTTAACTAACAAGATTTTCCTATTTCGTAACTCTTTAACCTCGCGTGCCAGAATACAAATCGGTTCTTCCTCATATGTCATATCGTGCCTACTCTCGATCTCAGACAGACTAATCACATGTGAGGGATCCGAATGATATCTATGAAACATCAAAACATAGAATACATTGTGGATCTTTTCTAGCTCAGGTGGCAACAATAGTCTCTAAGCAACCGACCTATACGCTCTATAATCTCATACAGCCCAATAAATATCGAACTCAATTTGCCTTTACGATCGAATCTGAGTATTTTCTTCCATGGTGAAACTTTCAAAAAGAATTTGTCTTCGATCTGAAACTCTATATCTTTTCGTTTTAAATCTGCATACAATTCCTGATGATCTGACACTGTTTTCAGACTTTCACAGATCATTTTTGCTTTCTGTTCAGTCTCTCTGATCAAATCGACCCCGTGTATCTTATTTTCACTGAGCTCAGTCCAATACAATGGCGTGTGACATTGACGACCGTATAAAGCTCGTAAGGTACCATTTTGATACTCGATTAAAAGCTATTATTCTATGCAAATTTAATTAGAGGTAAGTATCATTCCCACGTACCTTCAAACTCAAGAATGCAACATCTCAACATATCCTAAAGTATCTGAATGACTCGTTTGGACTGACCATTTATTTTTGGATGGAAAGTAGTGCTAAAATGTAATATCGTACCTAGAGCATCTTGTAATTTCTTCCAAAACCGCGATGTAAACCTTGGATCTCTATTTGAAACAATAGAAATAGGTACTCCGTGTAATCTCACAATCTAAGAAACATACAATTCAGCTAGCTTATCAACTGAGTAATCTGTACGAATCAGAACAAAATAAGCCGATTTAGTCAATCTATCCATAATAACTCAGATTGCATTTTTCTTGCTCGGTGTCAACGGTAAACTAGATACAAAATTTTGATGAAATTTTTCACACGAGTTTCTTCAGAGTGAAAACTACTCTCCCTGAATCCTCCTCCAAATTCCTCGTGTAAAAATCCCTCTTCCAAAATCCTCATGTAAAAATCCCTCACCTCTCTTCTATTCTCTTTCCACTTTTATAAGGTATGTCCCCTCTCTCAGCACACAATTTTCTCCCTCTTTTTCAAGTGGATTTATCTGGTACACATCCAGCTGGTTGAGAGTGACGATGACTGAGTGTTGCGTCAGCATTTTCCTAGAATTATGGCATTTGAGTTAGCAGTCCATCCATGTAACAGCCCGTTTTTAGTCAAATCAAAATAGTAGTTTTGGGACCCCAAATTTGAGATTAAAATATTTATTTTATCATTATTTTAATGTTTACAACATGAATATGTGATTGTGTGAAAATTTCATTAAGAAATTTTATCGTTTGAATGGTTAATTTGATAAAAAGGACTAAGTTGCATAAAGTGTAAAAGTAGAGTTCTATTAGCTAGAAGTATCTAATAGTTAAATTAAAGGTCATTATGTAGTAATTAGACCTTTTATAATGGTTGATGGACATTTATAGGCTTAAAATGTATGTTTAATATGATTTAATAATAAGGTTATTATTGTAATTTAGTAATTAAGGTTAATAAAACAAAAGAAATAAAGATATCATCTTTCTAATTGAGATACCACCACCAAATATTCAAAATAAGAACAGACATGGAAGCTTGAACATTCGGCCAAGCTATTTTGGTCAATTAAGGTACGATTTTTGTCCCGTTTTTAATGATTTCAATGTTTTTTAGATCGTTGCAACTAGGTCTAACTAGCCTAGGGACTATTTTACAAAACTGTTAAAGATTTTGAATGATGCCATTGATGAATACATGAGTATTTTAATGTTTGATGGTAGATTTTGAATAATTGTTGATAGTTAAACAAGTTTTGTTAAGTGATTTTTAGTGAAAATGCAAAATAGGGATTAAATTGTGAAATTTTTAAAGTTAGTGGTTAAAATGTGAAATAAATAAAAAATATGGGCTGTTAGGGGTATAATAGTAATTCGACTAGCATGGGTCTATTGTGAATTCCATTAATTTGTGATTTTATAAAATAAGGACTAAATTCTGAAAAATGTGAAATATTAGGGGTAAAAGTGTGAATGTGTTTTAAAGTGTATTTTGGACTAAATTGAATGAATAGATGATTGAATAAGTCAATTTTGAATATATTTAGATCAAGAAAGGAGAAATACGGGCTTAGATCGGGGAAAGAATAAAGTTATGGAATAGTTTACTCGATTTGCCATTTTAGCATCCAAGGTAAATTTGTATGTTATAATTTCATTTCAAATGTATTTTATATGCTTTGATATAGCATAAATTGTGATTATGTGACTTCGGACAAGTTTAGGAATGACTTGACGATGATTCGACAGTTGGAAGCCCAGTTAAACCTTAAGAATAGTTTAGGATGCTAGTGACATGTCATTAGGGATACTTTGAGTTGGCTTTGGGCCATGATATAGCACTACAGATGCGAGATAACCGATTTGGCTTTTGGCCATGGTATAGGTACTTGTCGTGTGAGACCCTTGAGTATCTGACTTCTGTCCTGAATGATTCAACGGGTAAATGAAGACAAGAATGTCTATGAGATTGGTACGAGATGGTACATGTAATAGCCCAAAATTGGGTCTAGTTGGAACAAAGGTTTCGGGACCACAAAATTCGAGAGAGAAATAATTATTTTATGATTATTTTGAGGTCTATGATATGATTGCATGATTGTGTGAAAATTTCGTGAAGAAATTCTATGCATAAAGTGCTCAATTTGAAGTTAGGGACTAAATTGAACATGGATGGAATTTTTGAAAGTTTAGTAAGGAAGGGCATTTTGGTCATTTGGTAATTAAAAGAAATAAAAAGGGAAAATAAAGCCAAAATTGACTCATCTTTTTCATGGAGGCTGAAATTAGCATGGGGGAAGCCATGGCTAGGGTTTTCAAGCTTTCCAAGCTCAATAGTAAGTCCGTTCTAACCCTGTTTTTCAAGTTCTTTACGTTTTTGGAATCCCGGTAATTTGATTAAGCTTATTCTAGCAATAATTTAAGCTAGGGTTCATATTTGGAAAAATACCCATAGGTGAAATGTGTTTATTTTTCTGTTTTATGATAGAATATGAGGTTTTAAATTATGTTAGACAACTTGTGCTACTCGGTTTGAGTGAAAACGAGTAAAAGGGCTTAATGGGTAAAAATACCTAATAGTCATAAGTATATGTTAGAGTGAGAATTTGATGTTTCCATAGAAGGGAAAAGTGATCAGCATGTCATAAAACATAAGACTAAGGGATGAAGTTTAATTCCCAAGCCTAGGGGCAAAAGTGTAAATATGCAAAAGTTTAGGGGTAAAATTGTAATTTCTCAAAAATTTGAGTTAAGGACTATTTTGAATAGTACATTAATTAAATAAGTAAAATATGTGTTTTAGATCCCGAAAAATGAGATTTGAACCTAGAATGAGAGAAAAATCGAAAATTGGGAAAGTTGGTAAAATGGTCGTTTTAGTATCGAGGTAAGTTCATATGTATAATAAGTATTAATTTATGCATGTTTCAATGTAAAATTGATATATTTATTATAATTTTCGAGGTGTTGAAAGTATGTAAGTCGGTATGATAATAATACAACAATAATGCTGTAATTTATATTTGAAAGTTAAATTTAGTGAATTAATTGAATTATGTTAAATTAACTGATTATGGTGCCAAGTTTATGAATTGATTTAAAAATATGTCCATGGTACATGAAGTGCATTGAATTATGATACATAAATGTGATTTCTATGATTATGGATATTATGGGAAATTGTAAGTTCATATGATTTTTAATAAGGCAATGTGTAATTTAATGTTATTGCCTTGATATTAAATGAGATGTAAGTTTATATGTAAGTAATACATCAATGTTTTTGTATTATGATATTTTATAATAATATTGGAAATATGTTTGTGGATAATTACTCGATTAGTGAAATTGTTGGAAAAGAGAGAGAAATCACGGTTGAACCTTCGGAGAGATTGGATGATACAGATGGTATCTAGCTAGGTCACATGTATGGTGCTGAGTACACATCATGTGTACAAGAAAGATACGAGACATTATGATGTAGCTAGGTCCCATGGGTGATACTATGTGTACACCATGTAGAAAAGAGAGCTACGGGATATATGTAGCTAGGTCGCATGCGTGGTTCCAGGTGAAGGACACCATGTAGACAAGAGAGCTACGAGATAAATTGGCTAGGTCACATGGGTGGTACTGAGTGTTCACCATATGTACAAGAGAGCCGAACTATATGATGGGTGGAGCTATGTGCTGAAACCACCAAGTATCGAGGATTGATCCGAAGTGTTCAACGGTAGACTCTCTATGTATTGCTTTGTGAGTTTTGTGATGAATAAGTGCAGGAACTTGGTTATGTGAATGATGTGTTCATTAAGTGACCAGGATGTGGTAAGGTTATAAACAAGTAAGTTATACATGTGGATGATTTTATGGTGACCTTGTGATCATGGGCCTCTACTCGTGATGTATGAAACGTGGTGAAAATGATTTGTGATATGTATGTTAAAATGAGGCTAATAAAAAGAAAGTGTGAAAGAGTGAATTAGCAATAAAACTGTTTTGGATAGTAGCAGTGATGTGATTTTGAAAAATCACCAAAAATATTAGAAATTGAATCAAAGACTAAATGAGATATCAAATTAAAGCTTAATGCGTCTATTTTCATATAAAAGAAACAGAGCAAGAAAATGAGTTCTATATTTTGTGATATTTATGTTTTTGTGAGAATGGTTCAGAATGAGTATGTGATCCCCTGTTCTGACTTTGGAAAATCACAAAATTTTGGATAAAAATAATTAGAGGCTTAAACTTATATTTTTAAAATCCCTAATGAGTATATTTTCAAGATAAATCAACAAGAACATTATCCGAGTTCTGTACTATGAGATAATTAATGTTTAGTGAAGAGAGGTCAGAACTGTCAGAATGTGAAACAGGGGAAATTTTAATGTATAAACTGTACTAATTGGCTGAACCAAAAATTGTGAAAATTTTATGGTAGAAATATATGTGAGTCTAGTTTCAGGGGAAATTTACGGATCTTAATTTGGAGCTCTTTAGCTCGAATTATAAATAAGTAAGTGACTATGACTCGTGTGGACAGTTTGATGTAAGCATTTATTAGTAAATTGTGAAATCGTACTTACAAGAATGCTATATACATTAAGGATATGGAATGGAGAGGAGGAGGAGGAAAATAAATATATTTGGAATACATGGAAACTATGGTATATGAAATATTGATATAATGAAATAAATAATATGTGTTTATAAGAAAACAAAAAGAGAATGATATGTATCATGACATGTATATATATATGACTAGTCTTAATGTAATGCTTGTTGGGTATGGAGTTGAATTGAAATGTTTCAGGCAAACATGTTATTTTGCGCATCTGAATTGTGGTATTTTATAAAGATATGATCTATTTTTAAATATGAATGCTTGATGATTAAGCTGAAGATATTTGGTAAGATGATAATCTTGGTATAAATGTATAAGTGGTGCTATAATAAACAAGGTAAAATGAGTATGAGATACACATGCATGATGACATACAAATGCTATGTTTGTGGTTTATTTGAGAATATTTAATCATTAAATGAATACCATGTTATATGCTTTTGATTTTGTTTAAGTGTATAAGAGATTAAGGTTGACCAAAGCTTGGAAAATATCCTAGGTATATTCCACACCGGCGGAGACACGACCATGTGTCTTAGCCATGTATGGAACACGACTTTGGGACACGGGCGTATGGAGCCTTAAAGCATGAAATTTTTAAGATTTTTGTAAGTTCTCGGTTTAGTCTCGAACCCTTTCTAAAATATGTTTTGGGCTTCGTAGACTCAAATAAGGGACTATGTGTAAGTGAATGAACGTTTTGAAAAATATAATGAAATTTTATGGCCCCTATTTTAGTTTAATGTTTGTATGTTTGTCCGGTAATGCCTCGTACCTTATCCCAGCCTCAGGTACCGGTAAGGGGTGTTACATTTAGTTGTATCAGATACGTCTATAGACTATTTTAGCATTGAATTGAAGAAATGATTATGAAAGTATATAGTTTTGTGAATGAGTATTTGAAAGGCTTGATAGTTAAGTAAAGCTACATATTGATGTATTCGAATTATTGAGTTATGTTTATGTGATTGCATTAAATTTATCTCATACAAGCTTATTAAGCTTTGTAGCTTACTTTGTTTATTTTCTCGTGTTTTATAATGAGCTCAAAGCTAGCTCGAATTCAGGGGTTGTCGAAAACGCTTCACACTATCTACCTATCACTTGGTACCTAAGAACTTCTGTATTTTAAGCATATAGCATGTATAGTTATTTTGAGTCATTTTGATTATGGGTTGATAGTGATTTTGGTTATTTGTAATGACTTGGAATGAAATATGTTTTGGTTTGTAAATATGGCCATCAGTGATGGTTTAATTTGGTGGATTTGGTTATGTGCATATATGGTTGATATGGAAATTCGTAAATGGTTGAATGTTGATATTGGTAATGTTAGCTGCTAGTGAATCAAAGAAAGAATGCATGTTTTTGAATTGCTATATTGATGATTTAAGGTTATGGGATTTTGGTATAAATGATTTGGTTTATTTGACTACTTGTGTGTATTGAGAAATGCTGTATAGAATATGCATGATTCATGTTTGAATTGGCTGGTTTAAATTCCTATAATGTTTTGAGATGGTACAGATTGATGTCTTGTAGGTACATTTAAATTTGGGTGGAAAATAGGCTTGGTAAATAGCCTATTTTTTTCCACACGGGCAGAGACTTGTGCGACACAAGATTATATTACAGGGCCGTATGTCCCCTGGTGTGGTTTTAGAAATATTGTCAGTATTCTCCACACGGCCTCACACACAGGTGTGTGACTTGGCCGTGTGCCATAACCCAATATACCCTACATGTTTGGCACGGCCTAACACACGGGCTGGAACATGGGTGTATGTGGTCGTTTTTAGGGCACATGGGCTAGCCACGCGGGCGTATGTATTGGCCGTGTGACCCAAGTCTGAGAGTTACACGGGGTTAGACAGGGGCTAGGACACGGCCATGTGCTCCCATTTCGAATGTCTACACGGCCTGTGACATGAGCGTGTCTGGTGGCCGTTTGAGACACACGACCTAGCCACACGTACGTGTGTCCTCTGTTTTGTGGAAAATTTTCTAAGTTTCATAAAAGTTTTATAAGTTATCAGTTTAATCTCGAACCACTCTAAAAGCATGTTTAGGGCCTCGTAGGCTCGTATTAGGGATAAATTGATTGAAATTGAATGAAGATTTTATGATTTGATGAAATGTGTGTGAAAAGTATGTTTAATTGTATTGTGAGTCCGGTAATGCTCGTAACTCTATTCCGGCGATGAATATGGGTGAGGGGTGTTACATTTATTGGTAAGAGAGCTACGGTTTAGTCGATTCTAGGACTAATGTAGTGTGTGCGAGAGCCTAGCTATACATGCCATATATAAACTCTAATAGTGTGATGATTCTTGACATTTTTTAAAATGTGTTTTCATGTAGTAAGTGGATCCCAATCGAGTTATAGCTGATGAGGTTGAGAGTAATGCACCCTCTCCCACTTAAGGGATAGTGCCATCTGATTCTAGACCCACGACGAGTAGCTAGGGAGGAGAAGTTAGAGAAGCCTTCTTCCAATTGATGAACGAATGGTTCACACAGTATAACCGAACAAATCTGTCTGCTCAACAACCTCCACCCCTCCTAATCCCTAACCGGTTCCCGTAGCTCCTCAAGGTCTCGAGCTTTTAAGATTGAATAAGCCTCCAGTTGACAAGATCAGTAAACACAAGGCTGAAGAGTTCAGAGCTAATGTTGATGATGATCCCGAGAGAGTAGATTTTTGGCTTGAAAATACGATTCGAGTGTTTGATGAGCTTTCTTGCACACCGGCTGAATGTTAAAAATGTGCTATATCACTATTGAGGGACACCGCGTATCAGTGGTGGAATACACTTGTATTAGTGGTGCCGAGAGAGAGTCACCTTGGAGTTTTTTTTTCAAACTGAGTTAAGGAAGAAATATATAAGTCAACGGTTTTTGTATCAAAAACATAAAGAGTTTCTAGAACTAAAACAGGGTCGTATGACCATAACAGAGTACGAAAGAGAATTTGTGTGGTTGAGTAAATATGTTCGAGAGTATGTTTCTACCGAAGAGATTATGTGTAAGCAGTTTGTCGAGGAGCTGAATGAAGACATTAAACTTCTGGTCGGGATTCTAGACTTGAAAGACTTTATTGTTCTGGTTGATAGTGTAACAGTCCGATTTAGAACTTATTCGAAACAGTGGTTTCAGAACCAAAAATCCGAGGTCAAAAAATTATTTTAATATTATTTTATGTGTTTACAGCATGTTGTTTTATATGTGTGAAAGTTTTGTGTGCTAATTTTAGCGTTTGTATGTTCGATTTGATAAAAAGGACTCAATCGCGTAAGTTGTGAAAGTGGCATTCCATATGTTAAAAGTGCTTAAGTGTTATGGCTTTTATAATCAAAGGTCCTTATGATGATATTAGACCATTTGAATGATGGATGGGCATAAATGGGCTTGTATTAAGTGATTTTTATATGGTTTAATAAAGGGTAAAATTGGTATTTGATTATTAATGTTATATTAAATAAAACAAAGTCATTATATGCTTAATTTATCATCACTATCACCGAAAACCAAAAGAAAAGAAAAGATAAAAGTTCATTTAAGGTTCGGCTATGGTTGAGCTTGATTGAGGTATGTATTTTGCTCAGTTTTTGATGATTTCTATGTTTTTGTGATTGCTACTTTGTGTTCTATTAAGCCATCCCTCAATTTCAGAATTTGGTGATGATTTTGAGTTATACCACTGTTGATTTTGTGAGCTTTGTAATATTAATTGATGAAATATGAAAGCTTGATGATAGATAAATATGTTTTGTATTCGGATTTTTGATGAATTTGATTATTATGGGCTAAATTATGAAAATGAGATTTTGACGGATTAAAATGTGAAATAAATGAAATATATGGGCTTATATGGGTTAGATGAAAATTTGGCCTAGCGTGTGTAATATGAAATTATGTGTATTTTGTGATTTTATGAATTAGGGATTAAAGTGTTAAAATGTGAAAATGTAAGGGCTAATTTGTAAAATGCCTTAAATATGTGTATATGTATTGAATTGAATGATTTGGTGAATAAAAGAGTTAAATTTGAATGTTTTTAGATAAAGAATCAAAGAAAACGAATTAGATTGGGGGAAAACGAAAGTAGTTGAATAGCCGTTCATTTCCGTTCATTCTCGTACGAGGTAAGTCTATATACAAATAAATGTGTTGAATTGAATTATTATTTTGTATATGTTAATGAATTGTGATGAATGGCTATTAGAGCTGAGTATGTGAAATTTGAGAAAGTTTCGATAATGTAACGACGTCCGAAAAAGTCCTGTCGAACCATAGAAATAGTTAGGATACATATATCATGACATAGGATTCCGATATGTGATTCCGTTTAATACCACATCTTGGACGTTGGCATCAATTTGAGGTTTATGTGTAAGACCATGTTTGGGACATCAGCATCGTATTTGATTTCGTGTAAGACCCTGTCTGGAATAGTGGCATCGATATTTGATTACATGTAAGACCACGTTTGGGACGTTGGCATTATACGAGCTATCCACATATCCTATTTGATTCCGTACGGTTCAACGGGCATTCCGAGAAATGAATGACTATGTGAAATGTTCATCCAAATTCTAGTACATATAAAAGTATACCAAATTTGTAAATGAAAGTCAGTAGATGTGTATTTGTGATGTAAGTATAAGTTATATGATAATAAGATATGCTTATTGCTAGAGAACTATGATCAAATGATGTTATGTGAGAAATATGGACTTGTGATTATGTATAGCCATGAACTAATTGAATGAATTTGATTATAAATGTGTTATGTGACAAGTTTACTTGTATATGGCTTAATAAGCTTTCAAAAGCTTATTTTGTGTGTGTTTGCATTGTTTTATAGATATCGAAGCTACTGGAAGCTCGGGGATTGTCGAGGATCATCACCACACTATCAAATTTTATTTTTGGTACCTTTTGAAAATATATATATCAAAGTATGGCATGCATAGGCTAGGGTTAATGTCGTATGTTTTGAGATGGGTATATCATGCCATGAGATATGGCTTGATTATGGTTGAACTTATGGTTTGATTTTGGTTTATAATCTATGATGCAAAAAATGGTCTATTTGGTAAGTTAGTTGTGCGTTTGAAATGGTTGTGTTTAGATGGCATGATATGTGTATATGTAACAGCCCGATTTTGGGCCTAGTCAGAACAGTGGTTTTGGAACCACTAACCCAAAGTCAGAGAAATTATTTTTAATATTATTTTATGTGTGATGGCATGTTTATAAATGTGCATGGAATTTTTGGTGAATTAATTTTAGCATTTGTGAGCGTAATTGCAAAAAAGGACTAAATCGCATAAAGTGAAAAAGTCCTATTTTGATAGCTAATGTAACATTCCAAAATAGGGCCTAAACGAAACAGTTTGCCAAACCACGAATCTGAGATAGAAAAGTTTATTGTGATTAGTTTTAAAAGAAAATTTTTATGCCCCAAATTAGTAACCTAAGTCCGGTAACGCCTCGTGCTCGACTCCGGTGACAGTCTTGGGTAAGGGGTGTTACATTTATTGGTATCAGAGCAAAGGTGTAGTCGGTTCTCGAAATATTTAGTATGAGTAAGAGTCTAGCTATACATGCCATACTTATATGTTGACAGTGTGACGACTCTTGACGATTTTAAAATGTTTTCTTTTATAGTTATGGATCCCGATCAAGCTAGTGCAGATGATGTAAAGAGTAACGCGCCCGCTCCCGCAGAAGTGACGGTGCCACCAGATAGTAGTAAAAGGCCCGTTACAGTTAAACAGGGAGAAGGGGCTCGAGAAGCCTTCTTCCAATCTATGAATGAATGGTTTGCCATGTTCATTCGTAGGAATCTGGCTGTTAGACCTCCCCCCTCATAATCCTCAAACCACTCATGTAGCTCCCCCAGTCACAAGCACGGTTATAAGAGAAAAGCCACCAGTTGATAAAATCAAAAAATAAGGAGCCGAAGAGTTTCGAGCTACAAAAGATGATGATGTAGAAAAGGCAGAATTTCGGCTCGAGAATACTATCAGAGTCTTTGATGAGTTATCCTACACACCTGAGGAATGTATGAAATGTGTTGTATCACTTCTTAAAGATTCGGCCTACCATTGGTGGAAGACACTTGTATTAGTTGTACCGAAAGAGGGAGTCACTTGGGATTTCTTTCAGGAGGAATTCCGTAAAAAGTACATCAGTAAGAAGTTTGTTGACAAGAAAAGAAACGAGTTTCTAGAGTTAAAACAGGGCAATATAACAGTGACTGAATATGAGCGTGAGTTTGTTAAACTCAGCAATTATGCTCGAGAGTGTGTGTCTACAGGGGCTATTATGTGCAAAAGATTTGAGGATGGGCTTAATGATGATATCCGATTGTCGATTGGTGTCCTAGAAATAAAAGAGTTTGTTGTCCTAGTTGAGAGATCCTGTAAGGCAAAGGAGATGTTAAAAAGCAAGGGCAAAGTTGAAATTGAGACGCAAGACACGAAGAAAAGACCAATGAGTAAGTCATTGTAGTCTACATCCAAGAGGCCTAGAGAGTTCTCCACTAGATCTAATTTTTCAGCTGGATATTCTAGCCAAAACAGAGGAAGAATATTTATGAGTCCGAAAGCTCAGTCCACTTCGATTGCAAGTGTTGACAATGTTCAGCCTGATAGACCAGAGTGTCCCCGATGTGGTCGACGTCCCTAGGTTAGTGTCAAGCAACTGAGACAGGTTGTTTTTGATGTGGTGCACCAGACCATTTTATTCGAGAGTGTCCCGAAATAGTTAAAAGAGAAGCAATACCGAGTCTAAGATCAGGCAACACTCCTGTCAGAGGCAGACCACTAAGAAATCTGGGAGCTAGGGCAAGAAATAGAGGTGCATCTAGAGATTTAACAGTGAGGCCAGATGTTAGAGCACCTACGAGGACCTATGCTATCCGTGCTCGCAAAAAGGCATCCTCCCCCGATGTGATTACAGGTACATTTTCTCTCCATGATACTAGAGTTATTGCTTTGATTGATCCGGGTTCAACCCATTCATATGTTTGTATGAAATTGATGCCTAGTATTAGTATACCTATAGAATCTACAGAATTTGTGATTAAAGTATCGAATCCATTAGGCAAGCATGTATTAGTAGATAAAGTATGTAGAAATTGCCTTTTGATGATTAGAGGTCGCTGTTTCCAGGCTGATCTCATGCTATTGCCTTTTGATGAAATTGATGTGATTTTTGGTATGGATTGGTTGACTACACATGATGTGATAGTGAATTGTGGAAAGAAATTCGTTGAGTTGAAATGTAAAAATGGTGAAATTCTTTGGGTTAATTTAGAAGAGTCAGATAGTTCATTTGCCCTGATTTCGTTATGTCTACTCAAAAATGTTTGAGAAAAGGGTATGAAGCTTATCTTGCATTTGTGTTGAACACTAAAGATCTAGAATTGAAAATTGAATTAGTGTTTGTGGTATGTGAGTTTCCCGATGTGTTTCTGGAAGAACTACCAGGTTTGCCTTCTATTAGAGAAGTTGAGTTTTGTATTGAGTTGATTCTAGGTACCACACCCATTTCTATTGCTCCTTATAGAGTGGCCCCATTGGAATTGAAAGAATTGAAAGCTCAATTGTAGGAATTAACATATAAAGGCTTTACAAGACCCAGTAGTTCACATAGGGTGCACCAGTGCTATTTGTGAAAAAGAAAGACAGATCGATGAGATTGTGCATAGATTATCGGCAGCTTAACAAGGTAATAGTAAAGAACAAGTATCCACTGCCTAGAATTGATGATTTGTTTGATCAATTGAAGGGAGCAACTGTGTTCTCCAAGATAGAATTGACATCCAAATATTATCAGTTGCGAGTTAAAGAGCCAGATGTCCCGAAGACTGCTTTTCGGACTAGGTATGGTCATTATGAGTTCCTTGTGATGCCATTTGGCTTCACTAATTCTCCTGCCATTTTCATGGACTTAATAAACTGAATTTTTAGACCGTACTTAGATAAGTTTGTAGTTATGTTCATTGATGATATCTTGATTTATTCTCATGATGAGACTGAGCATACAAAGCATTTGAGAACAGTTTTACAGATTCTGAGAGATAATCAGTTGTAGGCCAAGTTCAACAAAAGTGAGTTTTGTTTACGAGAAGTTTGTTTTCTTGAACATATTGTCTCAGGTGAAGGTATCAGGATTGATCTGAGCAAGATTTCAGCCATTGTTGATTGGAGGCCTCCTAGAAATGTATCAGAAGTTAGAAGTTTTCTTGGTTTTGCCAGATATTATAGATGATTTGTAGAGGGATTTTCCATGATAGCTACCCCGCGACAAGATTGCTACGAAAGGATGTCAAGTTTGAATGGACTGAGAAGTGTCAATAGACTTTTGACAAGTTAAAGGCATTGTTGACTGAAGCTCCTGTTTTAGTACAACTAGAACCAGGTAAGGAGTTTGTGATTTATAGTGATGCGTCCTTGAATGGACTTGGTTGTGTACTTATGTAGGAAGGAAAGGTAATTGCTTCTGGCTCTACACAGCTAAAGCCACATGAGAAGAACTATCCGACACATGATTTAGAGCTAGCTGCCATTATTTTTGCGCTAAAGATCTGGACACATCATTTGTACGGAGAGAAGTGCTGAATATTCATTGATCACAAAAGTTTGAAATATTTGATGACTTAAAAAGATTTGAACTTGAGGCAAAGAAGATGGCTAAAGTTCATTAAAGATTATGAGCTAGTGATCGATTATCACCCAGGTAAGGTAAACGTTGTTACTGATGCTTTGAGTAGGAAATCATTATTTGCATTAAGAGCTTTGAACACTAGTCCATCCTTATCAGATGATGGTTTTATCTTAGCTGAGTTGAGAGCTAAATTGATGTTTCTTGAAGAAATTTGTGAAGCTAAAAAAAATGACAATGAGTTGCTAGCCAAAAGAGCTCAGAGTGAGTCAGATATAGAGTCAGATTTTTAGATCAGCTCTAACAGTTGTTTGATGTTCAGAGACAGGGTATGTGTACCGAAGAATGATGAGCTTATTCAAAAGATCTTACAGGAAGCACATAGTAGTTCTTTGTCTATTCATCCAGGTAGTACAAAGATGTATAATGATTTGAAGAAAATGTACTGGTGGGTAGGAATGAAAAGGGACATTTCAGAGTTTGTTTCTAGATGCTTGATCTGTCAGTAGGTAAAGGCCAAACATCAGGTATCTTTAGTCCCAGAGTGGAAATGGGACCGAGTTACTATGGATTTTGTGACAGGATTGCCGTTGACACTCAGAAAGATAGATACAGTATGGGTTGTGATTGATAAGTTAACGAAGTCGGCTCATTTTATCCCAGTTCATATAGATTATTCACTTGAAAACTTGGTCGAGTTTTATATTTCAGAGATAGTCAGACTACACAGGGTACCATTATCGATCATTTCAGACAGAGATCTAAGATTTACTACACGATTTTGGAAGAAGTTATAGGAAGCTTTGGGCGCAAAGTTGAGTTTTAGTACAGCTTTCCATCCTTAGACAAAAGGTCAGTCAGAGAGAGTTATTCAGGTACTTGAAGATATGCTTAGATGCTGTGTATTGGAATTTCAAGGCAGTTGGGAAAAGCACTTACCATTAGTAGAGTTTGCCTACAATAATAGTTATCATTCGAGTTTGAAGATGGCACCTTATGAAGCTTTGTATGGACGTAAATGTCGCAAACCTATGTATTGGAAAGAACTTAAGGAAAATTAGATTTATGGGGCTGATCTAGTTAAAGAAACAGAAGAGAAAGTAAAAGTGATCAGAGATTGCTTGAAAGCAGCTTTAGACAGACAAAGTCGTATGCAGATTTGAAGAGAAAAGAGATTGAGTATCAAGTTGGTGACAAAGTGCTTTTGAAAGTATTCCCGTGGAAGAAAGTTCTCAGATTTGGCAAGAAAGGCAAACTAAGTCCACGTTTTATTGGACTGTTTGAAGTGATTGAGAGAGTCGGACCATTAGCATATTGGTTAGCTTTTCCGATTGAGTTAGAGAAGATTCATGATGTATTTCATGTGTCTATGCTACGTCGTTATCATTCAGATTTGTCACATGTGATTTCTCAGACAGAGGTTGAGTTTCAACTAGACATGACTTACGGTGAAAAACCGGTAAGGATTCTAGCTCGAGAGGTAAAGCAATTAAGGAACAAAAGTATTGCACTTGTGAAAGTATTATAGAATAGACATGGGGTAGACGAGGCTACATGGACCCCGAAGAGGCTATGCAAAAATGGTACCCAAATCTCTTCACAGGTAACATTTTTAGGGATCAAAATCCCTAAAGGGGAGAGAAATGTAACATACTAAAATAGGGCCTAAACGGAATAGTGGTTGCGAAACCACGAATTTGAGATAAAAAAGTTTACTGCAATTAATTTTAAAAGCAAATTTTTATGCCCTGAATTAGTAAGCTGAGTCTCGTAATGCCTCGTGCTCAACTCCGGTGACGGTCTCGAGTAAGGGGTGTTATAGCTAAGGGTGTCTAATAGCTAGGGAACCAAAATTAGAGGTCTTTAAAGGGCAAATAGATCCTAAAAAGAGTGATTGGCCAGACATGGGGACAAGAATGGTCAAAAAGTCAAATTGGATGGGTTTTGGTAGCTTATTTGACTAAAATAAAAATAAAAGAAAGGGAAAAGATATCACCTTTTTCCCCATCTTCTTCTCCATTGAATTTTCAGCAAAATTAGAGGTTTGAATGCTTGAAAATTTCAGCAACTTGTAGCCCTCACAAGTAAGTGATTTTGACGGTCTTTCTTGTTGATTTTTGTACTTTTAAAACCCTTGTAGCATGAGCTTTCAAATGAAGGGACTGTTTTGTAAAATGGTTGAAATTATAGGGTTTTACCATAAGAGTGTTCATGTTGTTTTCTAAAATTTTATGGAAGAAAATGAATCATGGTTGTGAAATAAACAACATTTGTGAAATGACTTCTCATGAAAACCCTAATAGGACCATTTTGTAAAGTTTGTAAAATAGATAGTAATATTGTGAAATATTGGAAATTTGGGGTTTTCATAAGAGAGATAAATGGTTGGTTAGGCTTGACTAATACGAAAACTCGATAAAAATCGATTTCCAGGCCTAGGGGTAAAATAGTCATTTTATGAAAGTCTAGGGTAAAAATGGTCATTTTGCCCAAATTATAAATTATTGAACGTTTAAATTTAATTGATGATTAAATGACTAAATGTTGCCATTTTAGATCAAGAAATACAAAATCTGAACCTAGACCAGGGGAAGACCAAGCAAGTAAATTAAATCAACTAGTCGCCACATTTTAAGTACCGAGGTAAGTTGTATGTAAATAATACAAGTACATAGTTATTATATGTGTTTGAATTGATATAGCATAAATTGCTTACTTGTGGTAAAAAAATACATGATGATAATTGAGATAATAGAACTTTCGGGTGAACCTTAGGAAGAAATCGGATATTCGTTGGGTCATTTGTGCACTAGTGCAAGACATGTCTGGGACATGCATCAGCCACATCATGAGAGCCAGTGTAAGACCATGTCTGGGACATGGCATCGGCATTGAGACGAGAGCTAGTGTAAGACATGTCTGGGACATGTATCGAGCTTGAGATGTAAGCTAGTGTAAGACATGTCTGGGACATACATTGGCTACGAGATGTGTCAGTGTAAGACCAAGTTTGGGACATGGCATCGGCACATATAGAGGCGTCAATGTAAGACCATGTCTGGACATGGCATCGGCACGAATATGTGAGAGCTAATGTAAGACCATGTCTGGGGCATGGCGTCGACCTCGATTCTGATAGTCAGTGTAAGACCATGTCTGGGACATGGCATCGACTTGATGGATGAGCTAGTGTAAGACCATGTCTAGGACATGGCATGGCATTACACCCTATATTTGAGGCTTAATGAATATTCGATAGCATTCCAAGTGGTCCAACTGTGAGAGTTATAGTTTAAGTTAAACGATGAAAGTATAACCATGTTGTGAGTCGTACAGGTACTTATTTGAATTGTATTAGATGTGAGCTCAATATATGCTATGTGAAAAGTATTGGATAGTGGTGAGTAAGTTGTGCTTATGCCTACTTTAGTATTATGAGCATGATGATGAATGGTAAAGTTGTTATATTTATTGCATGCAACTTACTAAGTTTTATGCTTACTCCCTCTCCTTTCTATTTTCCTATAGTGCTGCCTAACTAGCTTGAGGATCAATAGACGTCGGAGGCATCAATCACACTATCAGCTAAAGCACTCGATATAATTAGACTTAATATTTTGAGTATGGCATTATAGGAACTTAGACTTTTGAGTTTTGTGTCATTGTTAATTGGCCAAATGTGATGGCTTACTTTAGCATTTGATTCATTTTGTATAACGCCATGAAAAATGGCTAATATTGAAAGTTAGTATATGAATGTAAGATAGTCTTTCATGAATATGAAATTGATGGCATGTTTAAATATATGAAATTGACATAAGTCTTAGCTATGGTTGTTTGGTTGTGAAATCATAGTAAGTTAGATTTTGATATGTTGGTTGGCATTAGATTGTGTTTCAGGGTGGCAAAGGCTTGGTAGATAGCCTTATATTGTCCACATGGGTAGACAACCAGGCGTGTGTCTAGACCGTGTGTGACACATGGCCAGCCCCATGGGCGTGTTGTCTGGTCATGTGTCCCCTACACGTAAAAATTGCAAGTTAGTATGCATGGTAATAAACACACTGGCAGAGACACGACCGTGTGTCTCAGCCGTGTGAAGGGAACAGCCTAGCACACGAGCATGTGCCTTGGCCATGTCACCCTTAAGTTTTGCTGACATCAGAAATAGAATGTTAAGGTTTTCGAAGCCGTGTGAGGGACACGGGCTATAGACATGGGCATGT
The DNA here is from genome assembly GCF_007990345.1 of Gossypium hirsutum. Taxonomy (NCBI): domain Eukaryota; kingdom Viridiplantae; phylum Streptophyta; class Magnoliopsida; order Malvales; family Malvaceae; genus Gossypium; species Gossypium hirsutum. Next base: position 60,528,224 of record NC_053431.1, read on the forward strand.
GTTAGGCCGTATGAAAACCCCTGTAGGTTCGAATTTAGAATTTAATTCACACAGGCATGGGACATGGGTGTGTCCCTAGTTGCTTAGGTCGTGTGTGTCACACAGGCCATCAGGACGGCCATTTATAATAACCGCATGGGTGTGTTGCCCTTCCACATGGGCGCGTACCCTGTTTCAAGGGTCATTTTTATTAAGTCAGTTTAAGGACCTGAGTTGGTTCTGAATGGTTTCCAATGATAGTTTAAGGCCTCGTAGGCCCATATTAAGGAGTTTAAAAAAGGTTTGAAAAATTTTTAAATTTCATCAATGTGTTGGTGACTTCGAAATGATTGTATGCATCTGGTTAAGTATGGTAATGCCTCCTGCCCAGTCCCAGTCTTGGACTTGGGTAAGGGGTGTTACATTTAGTGGTATCAGAGCTATGGTTTAGTCGATTCTAGGACAAACCTAGCGTGAGTACGAGTCTAGCTATACATGCCATAACTATATTTGATAGTGTGACGACTCCTAATGAGATAAATTGTATTTTTATTTATATAGTAAATGGATCTTGACGTGGCTACGGTGGGTGATGTGGAAAGTAATGCGCCAGCTCCCGCTGAGTGGACCGCACCAATAGATAGTGGGCCCGTGACACTGAGTCAGGGTGGAGGGGCTAGAGAGGCTTACCTTCACATGATGGATGCTTGGTACACGGAGTTCATTCGTGCGAATCCGAACACTCCACTCTGCCACCTCCTCTGATTCCTCAGCCTCAAGGAGTAGATATGGCTTAGAGAGAGAAACCTCCGGTAAACAAGATTCAAAAGTAAGCGGTAGAGGAATTCTGGGCTAATATTGATGACGACCCGAAGAGAGCAGAGTTTTGGTTGGAAAATACCATTATGGTATTTGATAAGCTATCGTGCACACCTGATAAGTGTGTAAAGTGCACAGTGTCACTTCTATGAGACTCGACCTACCAATGGTGGAACACTCTTGTGTTAGTCGTAACGAGAGAGGGAGTAACTTGGGAATTCTTCCAGTAAGAGTTCTAGAAGAAGTACATTAGTCAGAGGTTTATCGACCAAAAGAGGAAAGAATTTCTCGAACTAAAGTAAGTCTGAATGACAGTAACAGAGTGTGAACGTGCGTTTGTAAGGCTCAGCAGATACGCTAGGGAATGCATATCTACCAAAGCCATCATGTGTAAGGGATTTGAGGACAGATTGAATGAAGACATCTGATTATTAGTAGGCATCTTAGAATTGAGAGAATTTGTGGTGCTCGTGGAGAGAACATGTAAGGCCGAGGAATTGGCCAAAGAGAAGAAAAAAGCTGACATTAAATCCCGAGATTCAAAGAAAAAACATATGGAGAAATCACATCAGTCCTCATCTAAAAGATCGGAAGAGTTCATTACCCGACCGAATGCTTCAGTGGAGTTTTTGGGTAGGAAAAAGAACAAGCAAGACACGGCATCGAAAGCTCAAACCACTTCCATCGCGAGTGTTGGTAGTGCTCGGCCAAATAGGCTGAAGTGTTCGCAATGTGGTAGGCGTCATTTCAGCGAGTGCCGAGGGAATGAGAGAGGTTGCTTCAAATGTGGATCCGTTGACCACTTCATCCAAAACTGTCCTGAACTAGATGACAAAGAGAAAAAGCAAGATGTGAAGGTAAGTAGTGCTTCTTTGAGGGGTAGACCACAGAAGAACCCAGGCAGTCGGGCTAGCAGTAAAGGAGCTCCTAGAGATTCACCTGTGAGGCCCAAGGGCCGAGCACCTGCAAGGACTTATGTCATTTGCGCTCGCGAAGAGGCATCTTTACCAGATGTAATTATAGGTACTTTTTCTCTTCATGATATTTCTGTTGTTGCTTTAATTGATCCGGGCTCTACCTATTCCTATGTATGCATGGGATTAGTACCCAATATGAAAATGTTAGTTGAACCTACTAAATTTGTGGTGAAAGTGTCTAATTCGTTAGGCAAACACGTGTTAGTAGACCGAGTATGTAGAAATTGTCCCTTGACAATTAGAGGTCATTGTTTTTCAGCTAAACTTATGTTGTTGCCATTTGATGAATTCGATGTAATCCTTGGTATAGATTGGCTGACTTCTCACGGGGTTGTAGTGGATTATGGACAGAAAGTTATTGAGTGAAATGTGAAGACGAGAATGTTCTTCGGGTTAAGCCAGATGAATTGAATGACTCACATGTAGTGATATCGTCTACGACTTTAGGGAGATATTTGAGAAAAGGATATGAGGCTTATCTCGCTTTTGTGCTGGACACTCAAGTGTATGAGTCAAAGATTGAATCGATACTAGTGGTATGTGAGTTTACGGATTTGTTTCTAGAAGAATTGCCCGGATTGCCTCCAGTGAGGGAAGTCAAATTTGGAATTGAGTTAGTCCCTAGTACGACACCTAACTTGATTGCTCCGTATAGGATGGCTCCTACGGAGTAAAGTTCAACTACAAGAGTTAACTGACAAGGGTTTTGCGAGACTGAGTTTTTTCTCCATGGGGTGCCCTAGTGCTATTTGTGAAGAAAAGGGATGGGTTGATGAGATTCTACATAGACTACCGACAACTCAACAAGGTGACTGTGAAGAACAAGTATCCCTTACCAAGGATCGACGATTTTTTCGATCAGTTGGAGGGAGCCGCCATGTGTTCTAAGATTGATCTAAGGTCTGGCTACTACCAGCTAAGAGTTAAATAGCAAGATGTATCGAAAACCATGTTTAGGATGAGGTATGGGCACTATGAATTTCTTGTCATGCCCTTTAGTTTAACAAACTTCCCTGCGATGTTTATGGATTTGATAAATAGTATTTTTTGGCCGTATTTAGATAAGTTCGTAGTCGCCTTTATTGACGACATACTGATTTACTCACGGGATGAGATTTAGCACGTGGAGTATCTGAGAATGGTTTTACAAACCTTGAGAGATAAGCAATTATATGCCAAGTTCAGTAAGAGTGAATTTTGGCTTAAGGAGATCAGATTCCTAGGACACATCGTGTTGGGAGATGAAATTAGAGTTGACCCGAATAAGATCTCGGCTATTATTGAGTGGAAATCGCCAAAGAATGTGTCATAGATTCGAAGCTTTTTGGGTTTGGCTGGATACTATATAAGATTTGTAAATGGGTTCTCGATAATAGCTACTTCGGTGACAAGGCTGTTACAAATGGATGACAAGGTTGTTACAAAAGGTTGTCAAGTTCGAATGGTCAAAGAAGTGCCAACAGAGTTTTGAGAAATTAGAGGCCTTGTTGATCGAAGCTCTAGTTTTAGTGCGACCAGAATCAGGCAAAGAGTTTGTGGTGTATAGTGATGCATCCTTGAATGGGTTAGGGTGCGTGTTCATGCAAGAACCCAAAGTAATAGCCTATGCCTCGAGACATCTAAAACCACACGAGAAGAATTACCCAACATACGATTTAGAATTACCTCGAGACACCATTTGTATGGCGAGATGTCGAGTGTTCACCGACGATAAAAGTCTCAAGTATTTAATGACTCAGAAGGAGTTGAATCTACGACAATGAAGGTGGCTAGATTTGATAAAAAATTACGAGTTAGTGATTGACTTCCACCCGGGGAAGGCGAATGTAGTCGCCGATGCTTTGAGTAGAAAATCATTGTTCGCCTTGAAGGCTATGAATGCTCAGTTGACCATGACTAATGATGGTTCAGTTCTGGCAGAGTTGTGAGCTAGACCGATGTTCCTACAAGAGATTTGTGAGGCTCAGAAAAAGAGAGCTCACTGTAAGTCGAGTGTTGAATCAGATTTTTGGATTAATACCGACGGAAGCTTGAAGTTTCGAGATAGAATTTGTGTACCCAAGGATAATGAGCTTATTCAGAAGATTTTATGAGAGGCACATAATGGTTGCTTGTCTATCCATCCAGGTAGCATGAAAGTGTATAACGACTTGAAGATAATATACTGGTGGTCGGGAATGAAAAGAGACATTTCTGAGTTTGTTTATAAGTGTCTAGTTTGTCAATAAGTGAAATCCGAACACTAAGTACCCTTGGGTTTACTTCAGCCTGTGATAGTTCCCTAGTGGAATTGGGACCGAGTAACCATGGATTTTGTGTCAGGGTTAACACCAAGGAAAAAGGATTCAGTTTGGGTTGTTGTTGATAAACTTACTAAGTCGGCACATTTTATACCAATGCGTACCGACTATTCCCTTGAGAAATTGGTCGATCTATATGTTTCTGAGATCGTGAGACTTTATGGAGTGCCCTTGTCGATTATTTTAAATAGAGATCCAAGGTTTACCTTGCAGTTTTGGAAAAAGTTGCAAGAGGCATTCGGAAAAAAAACTGAATTTTAGCTCTGCTTTTCACCCGCAAACCGACGGCCAGTCGGAGAGAGTAATACATACCTTAGAAGATATGTTGCGGTGTTGTGTTCTCGAGTTTCAAGGCAGTTGGGAAGAGTATGTACCACTGGTGTAATTTGCCTACAGTAATAGTTATTAGTCGAGTTTGAAAATAGCGCCCTATAAGGCTTTGTATGGGCGTAAGTGTCGAATGCCTTTATATTGGACCAAGCTGAGAGAGAATCAGATTCACAGGGTCGACTTAGTCAAAGAGACTGAAGAAAAGGATAAAGTGATTCGTGATTATATAAAGGCCGCATCGGATACGCAGATTTGAAACAGAAAGAGATCGAGTTTCAAGTTGGGGATAAAGTGTTTTTGAAGTTATCCCAGTGGAAAAAGGTTCTCTGATTCGAAAGGAAAGGCAAATTAAGTCCATGGTTTATTAGACCTTATGAGGTGACCGAGAGAATTGGACCGGTAGCATACCGATTGGTTTTGCCTTCGAAATTGGATAAGATTCATGATGTGTTTCATGTATCCATGATACGTCAATATAGATCGGATCCTTCGCATATGATCGCGCCAACTGAGATTGAGATTCAACCGGACATGATTTATGGCGAAGAGCCGGTTAAGATTTTGGCTCGAGAGGTTAAACAGCTAAAGAATAAGAGTATAGTACTTGTGAAAGTCTTATGGCATAGACCTGGAGTCGAGGAAGCCACATGGGAATCTGAGGAGACTATGAGAGGCCAATACCCAAACTTATTCACCGGTAAGATTTTCGGGGACAAAAATCCCTAACGGGGAGAATTGTAACAGATCGATTTTGGGCATAGTCGGAACAGTGGTTTCGGAACCACTAACACAAGGTCAGAGAAATTATTTTTAATATTATTTTATGTGTGATGGCATGTTTATAAAGGTGCATGAAAATTTTGGTGAATTAATTTTAGCGTTTATGAGCATAATTGCGAAAAAGGACTAAATCATATAAAGTGCAAAAGTCCTATTTTGATAGCTAAGGGTGTCTAATAGATAGGGAACCAAAATTTGGGGTCTTTAAATGGAAAATAGACCCCAAAAAGAGTGCTTGGCCGGCCATGGGGACAAGAATGGTCAAAAAGTCAAATTAGGTGGGTTTTGGTAGCTTATTTGACTAAAATAACAATAAAATAAAGAGAAAAGATATCATCTTTTTCCCCATCTTCTTCTCCACCAAATTTTAAGCAAAATTAGAGGTTTGAAGGCTTGAAAATTTTAGCAACATGTAGCCCTTACAAGTAAGTGATTTTGACGGTCTTTCTTGTTGATTTTTGTACTTTTAGAACCCTTGTAGCATGAGCTTTCAATTGAGGGGACTATTTTGCAATCTGGTTGGAAGTCTACGGTTTTACCATGAGAGTGTTCAGGTTTTTTTCTAAAATTTTATGGAAGAAAATGAATCATGGTTGTGAAATAAACAACATTTGTGAAGTGACTTCTCATGAAATCCCTAATAGGACCATTTTGTAAAGTTTGTAAAATAGATAGTAATGCTGTAAAATATTAGAAATTTGGGGTTGTCATACTAGAGATAAATGGTCGGTTAGGCTTGATTAATAAGGAAACTCAATAAAAATGGATTTTCTGGCCTAGGAGTAAAATAGTCATTTTGTGAAAGTCTAACGGAAAAATGGTCATTTTGCCCAAATTATAAATTATTGTACGTTTAGATTTAATTGATGATTAAATGACTAAATGTTTTCATTTTAGTTCAAGAAATACAAAATCTAAAATTAAATCAACTAGCTGCCACATTTTGAGTATCGAGGTAAGTTGTATGTAAATAATACAACTACATTGTTATTATATGTGTTTGAATTGATATAGCGTAAACTGCTTACTTGTGGTAATTAAAATACATGATGATAATTGCTATAATAGAAATCCTGGGTGAGCCTTAGGAACAAATCAGATATTCGTGCCATGACATTTGGGTCATTGGTGTGCTAGTGTAAGACATGTCTGGGACATGCATCGGCCACATTATGAGAGACAGTGTAAGACCATGTCTGGGACATGGCATCAGTATTGAGATGAGAGCTAGTGTAAGACATGTCTGGGACATGCATCGAGTGTAACACCCCTATCCCGTATCCATTGCCGGAATAGGTAAGGGGCATTACCAGATAGACAGAACATTTCAGACCAATTCAGAATCACAAATATCATATAACATTATTACATAAGCAATCATCTCTTAAGATGGTCTACGAGACCTAAAACATACTTTTCATGACAATCAGAATTAAACCGAACACCTTCATAAGTTTTAGAACTCAGAAAAATTTTCAATTCTGTTGAGGGCACACGCTTGTGTAACCAAGCCGTGTGCCTCACACGGGCACCAGACACAGCCATGTGAACCAACCATGCCAAACTAGGCATACATACTGATTTTCACCCACGCCCAATAGGCACGCCTGTGTGCTATGGCCGTGTGATACTTAACTAGCTACTGACTTAAGCCCACGGCCACATGACATGCATGTGTGTCAAGACCGTGTGATTTTTAAGAGGTTACTGCTTTTCTTGCACAGCCACAAGGCATGCCTGTGTCCCTTGACCGTATGACACAATGCAGGCTTGGTTTAAGCCAACTTTCCACCCCTAAATGGGTATTTCCTACTAGCAATGTTAAACAACATTCATGCAATAATTTTCATCCATTTCCATGCTCAAAACATGCTTCATTACAACTAAATCTTCATCATTCAATAACCCATTCAAAACCATATCAAAACTTAACACAAACGTACCATTTGCTAGCCAACTTTCATGGCATAACATATATTTATAAATCAAAACTTAATACGTAGACCTTCTAGCCTATACATGCCATACTTTAAAATATTTACACTTTAAAAAGTACCAAAATGAGTTCGATAGTGTGGTGATGATCCTCGACTATCCCCGAGCCTTCAGTAGCTACGATAACTGTAAAACAGACAAAAATCACACAAAGTAAGCTACAAAAGCTTAGTAAGCCAAATACAATTGGTCTAACTACTAAAGCATATAAGTACAACTCAACAGTAAAGATTCATAGCCATTTCATAGAATAATTCATAAGCTTAATCATGCTCGTTTGTTTGCATGAATGTCATGCTTCATTTCCAAATTCCATACATATTTCACAGAGACAGAGTTTTTCATATTCAGAAATTTAGTACAATACCAACATACCTATGTAGGCTATATATTTCATATACTCATTCTCATATTTTGTACACTATCATCAGATGATTCAGAAATGATACAAATACTCATAAACAAGTACAATGCCGACGCCACGGATGTGGTCTTACATGTAATTCAATATCGATGCCTCTCTCCTAGACAGGGTCTTACACGAAATCAAATACGATGGCGATGTTCCAGACATGGTCTTATACGTAAATATCAATCCAGGCTTGTGTCCCAGACATGGTCTTACACGATATCTCAAATAGATGTCAACATTCTTTTAGAAGCATACAGAGCTTTTCAGATACAAACATATTAACATAATTTACTCAAAAGGTATTCATCAGGCTCTCAAGGATAAAGTTTGTATATGCATAATTTAGTCAAATTAACATGTAATTGTAATTTGATTTACCTCGTACAGATTTCGGACGGAACGAGTCGACTATTCAACTATTTCAGAACTATCCGACACATGATTTAGAGCTAGCTTCCATTGTTTTTGCACTAAAGATCTAGACGCATCATTTGTACGGTGAGAAGTGCTGAATAATCACTGATCACAAAAGTTTGAAATATTTGATGACCCAATAAGATTTGAAATTGAGGCAAAGAAGATGGCTAGAGTTGATTAAAGATTATGAGCTAGTAATCGATTATCACCCAGGTAAGGCAGACATTGTTGTTGATGCTTTGAGTAGGAAATATTTATTTGCATTAAGAGCTTTGAACACTAGTCCAGCCTTATCAGATGATGGTTTTATCTTAGCTAAGTTGAGAGCTAAACCAATGTTTCCTGAAGAAATTTGTGAAGCTTAGAAAAATGACAGTGAGTTGCTAGCCAAAAAAGCTCAGTGTGAGTCAGATTTTCAGATCAGTTCTGACGGTTGTTTGATGTTCAGAGGTAGGGTATGTGTACCAAAGAATGATGAGCTTATTCAAAAGATCTTATAGGAAGCACATAGTAGTTCTTTGTCTATTCATCCAGGTAGTACAAAGATGTATAATGATTTGAAGAAAATGTACTGGTGCGTATGAATGAAAAGGGACATTTCAGAGTTTGTTTCTAGATGCTTGATCTGTCAGTAGGTAAAGGCCAAACATCAGATACCTTCAGGTTTATTGCAGCCTGTGCTAGTCCCTGACTGGAAATGGGACCAAGTTATTATGGATTTTGTGACAGGATTATCGTTGACACTGAGAAAGAAAGATGTAGTATGGGTTGTAATTGATAAGTTAACGAAGTCGGCTCATTTTATACCAGTTCGTATGGATTATTCACTTGACAAGTTGGCTGAGTTTTATATTTTAGAGATAGTCAGACTACACAGGGTACCATTATCGATCATTTTAGATAGAGATCTAAGATTTACTTCACAATTTTGGAAGAAGTTATAGGAAGCTTTGGGCACAAAGTTGAGTTTTAGTACAGCTTTCCATCCTTAGACCGACGGTCAGTCAGAGAGAGTTATTTAGGTACTTGAAGATATGCTTAGATGCTGTGTATTGGAATTTCAAGGAAGTTGGGAAGAGTACTTACCATTAGTAGAGTTTGCCTACGATAATAGTTATTAGTAGAGTTTGAAGATGGCACCTTATAAAGCTTTGTATGGACGTAAATGTTGCAAACCTATGTATTGGATAGAGCTTACGGGAAATCAGATTTACGGGATTGATTTAGTTAAAGAAACAGAAGAGAAAGTAAAAGTCATCAGAGATTGCTTGAAAGCAGCTTTAGACAGAAAAAATTCATATGCAGATTTGAAGAGAAAAGGGATTGAGTATCAAGTTGGTGACAAAGTGCATTTGAAAGTATCCCCGTGGAAGAAAGTTCTCAGATTTGGCAAGAAAGGCAAACTAAGTCCACGTTTTATTGGACTGTTTGAAGTGATTGAGAGAGTCGGACCAATAGCATACCGGTTAGCTTTGCTGATTGAGTTAGAGAAGATTCATGATGTATTTCATGTGTCTATGCTACGTCCCTATACATGCCACTCACTTGAAGACATTAAGATTCATCAATACTCCAAAAGAGGTAGCTTGATAGTGTGAGGTTGCCTCCAACGATCTCCAACCCCGAACTAACCTATCAACACTAAAGAAATGGAAAGGAGGGAGTAAGCTTAAAGCTTAGTAAGTCCATATAAAAATAATAAGCAAATTATCAACATGACTCCATGGAAATATAATCATAAATACACTTTTACTTATTTTCTGGTCATGTTGTTTTCTCGAGTCATAGTTCCTAAATTATTTATATCTAGAGTTACAGAACTCCAAATTAAGATCTGTAAATTTTTCCTAAAACTAGACTCATATATATTTTTACCATAACATTTTTAGAATTTTTGGTCTAGCCAATAAGTACAGTTTATTCTTTAAATTTACCCCTGTTATGCTAATTGACAGCTTCAACCTTTCTTTACCAAAAATCAATTATATCATAGTATGGGTTTCGATTAATGCTTTTGTCTATTTCTCTTGAAAATATACTCATTAAGGATTTAGTAATATAAATTCTAGACTATAACCATTTTTGTACAATTTTTAGTGACTTTTCAAATTTGAGATAGGGGAGCCCGAAATCACTTTGACTCTATCTCACAAAAGTTCAAATATCCCATAATATGGAAATATTTTGCTTACACCGTTTCTTCTATGCGAAACTAGATTCAATAAGATTTAATTTCATATCTTATTTAGTCTCTAATTCAATTTCCACAATTTTTGGTGGATTTTGAAAGTGACAAAACTGCTAATGTTCAACCCTGTCTTACTGCAATATAAAGGTAACTATCATAAGTTCGTTTTCAACTAATCATGAACTTACCATTTAATGGATTTCATGTTCAATTTCAGACAGACATAATAACATAGCCGTAAAGATTATTCATCATTCAAACCCTTTTGGCTTACTTATCATATACACATATATACTTGCTCATCATAAATCGACCTTTACCAAGGCATTATTCATAAGTTTAGCATACGTACTTGTACTCATCGTAGTGTATCATATAACCATACCTCTTTGACATGCCCTCCTCGGGACTTTCATCACATTCATTACATTACCCATTGAACACTAGGAATACTATTGGATATGTGGAAACTTGCACCTAGTGCCACATATACATACGTAGCCAAAGCTACCTCATAACATGTATACATCCATAATGAACTCGGACCTCTCAACGAGCTCGGATGTTCCATGAATCGCATCCATTATGAACTCAGACCTCTGAACGAGCTCGGATGCCACATAGATCACAGACTTGGATCACTTAACAAGTTTGGATTCTCACATATATCACGAGCTCGGACCGCTCAATGAGCTCAAATTTCTTAATTCCTAGTGGCTTGTCACTTGTATCCTAAACTATTCCTAAGGATCAAACGGGATTTTCCACACTTGCACTTAGCATCCTCGTCACACTTGCTTGTCATGTCGTGAACAACAACCATAATATCATTCATGCTTACAAATTCACCATTTTCCCATTCATAGCATAATAAGACAGAAACTCAAATAGCAATAAGCTTTTAAGAATTTACATAACATATATCACATATTTCATATGTCACTTGTCATGTATAATCATTTTCTTGCATTCCATGTAATATTCTTCCACATCATAAACATCATTCTATCAACTTTTCCAATGTATTAAATCATACAATATATGCAATAATAGTAAGGAATATAATTCAAACATAACATTGCATTATTATTATCATACAAACTTTCCTCGAATGTGAGCACGGCTATATATTTCGATTTAGTCCATAACTTCTTTCATTTCCAATCTATTACTGAATCTCATTTTCTTTGATCTATAATATCACATTTAGCTTACTAATTAGTCACATTATTCATATGGGTCTAAAAATCATATTTTTACAAATTTGCATTTTTCCCCAAGGCTCGTAAAATGATTTTTATCCAATTTCCTTGCATTTTAAGCCTAGCCAAATCATTTTCATAACTATAGCAACCCCTAATTTCCACTAAATCACACTTTTATGACAAATTTTGTAACTTTTGCAAAACGGCCCTTTTTGACAATTTCATCGAAAATCACTTAGTAAAAGTTGTTTATTACACACCGAGCATTCATTTTCTACCATTAGACATCAAAACACATGCATTTCATCCATGGGTAAATTTTTAAACACAAACCCTAGCTCAAAATATCGGTAGAAATGAGTAGATCTTGTTACGAGGATTTTAAAAATGTAAAAATCATTAAAAACGAGGCTAGAATGAACTTACAATCGAGCTTGGAAGCTTGAAAAACCCTAGATATGTATTCTCCATGTAGGATTCGGCCATGGGGTAGAAGATGGACAAAAATTAGCTTTTAATTTTGTTTGTAATTCATTTTCATTACTAGATTACCAAAATGCCCCTAACTCAAAAATATCCTATTTCGCCCATTCCATGTCCATTTTTGTCCAACAAATTATTCAATGGTCTAATTACCATTTAAAGGCCTCAATTTAAAATTTCATAACAATTAGACAGCTCTAACATGTAGAACTGAACTTTTGCATTCTTTTACAATTTAGACCTTTTGACCAAATTGAGTGCCCAAACGTCAAAATTTTCGAACAAAATTTTCATGAAATCATCCCGTGAAATTGTAGACCATAAAAATATAATAAAAATAAATTTTACTGTGTCAGATTTGTGGTCCCAAAACTACTGTTCGGACTAGGTCCTAATTTGGGATGTTACAACTCTCCCCCTTTAGGGATTTTCGTCCACGAAAATCTTACTAGAAAAGTGGTTCGGTTTTCACATAAACTCCGCTATCTCATAATCATTGCTGAAGAACTTTTACTCAAGCTATGTTTAATACGTAGCTCTTTAATTTCTCATATTAAAGTCATGAACAATTTTGTGTTATACGACGCATTAATCGAATCTTGACTTCTATCAGATAACTCATGTATACAAGGGTCGAACCCATATCATCATAGAATATGTATATACACATCATACTTGAATTCTCTCAGATTCAAATGGCGTAGCCAGCCCGATCATCATGGCCTTAAGTTCTCTATCATTTTATACAGCCCGAAGCTTATTAGTTCGACCTCTGGTCATCATTAAAATTCAGAGCCTCAATTAGCTTTTTCAATAATTCACGATATAAATCCCAGATCTCAATCCGATTAACAAAAACTAGCATTTTAAGAAATTCAACAATCTCAAAGATACTTAATCCCATAAGTCTGATGAGCGAAAATTCAGTACTTACCGACATGATTTGGAGATTCATCAATTACTTAACAACAAGTCATATGACGTCTTTCTCTTTCAAAGATAGGAATAATTCTAATATGAAATCTATATTAATCTCATTCTCAGAGATCATACCATAACTATCTTATCATCCTTTAACAATTCAAGTCAACTACACTATCTCAACTTAAGTCTTTCTATGGCAGTAGATACTTTAAGCTATCACATTGCCCTTCTTGTCTTAAAACACATCACTGAAAATTGAGAAGTCTTTGCTCAATGCAGACTAACCCAGTTGAAAGGCTTCGGTTAACAATATTCTCATATATTCAAATTGTTACCAACATGTAGTAGACCATTCAACTTTCACAAGACGAAAACTTTATCATTCAAAGCAACTTTAAATCGTATCAAAGTCTTCTAAGAAATATACACTTTCATTCAAACTATCTGTCTTTTACCTGGAGAGATAAAATCTTATTCTCAGACTTGGGAAAAATTTCAGACATAAATATCCCATTAAATATTTCAAACAATAACCCATACAAACTGAACAACCAAGTCGGTCTTAATTATTACTTGATAAAGTTTCAGGAAATCCTTCCTTTCAGTTGACAAAACGATTTAATATGTAATCATGTAAAATTCACTCATCATACTAATCAAAGTTCATTTCAATTGCATTAGCTCAAGGTAGTATAAATGTTCCCAATTGAAGGCATTAACTTGATTAACTTTCTTGAGAAAAGAAATCTATCATACAAGCTGATACTAGCAATTTCACCACTTATGCCTTTGCCGATGTCAAATCATTCACGAAGATTTAGAGAAATAAAGATACTAGAATTACCACATTACTATGATCAAACCAGAAGCATAGTCACACTTGACATGATTATCACAACTGAAGAACACACTGTAGATATGAGTTGTGATTGATAAATTTCGAAATATAGATAACAAGAAAACTAGGATTAAGAAGTCCAAGATAGAGAAATTGTAACATCCCAAAATAGGACCTAAATGGAACAGTGGTTGAGAAACCGCAAATTCGAGATAGAAAAGTTTATTTTGATTATTTTTTATCATTTACTGAGTGATTAGATGCATGTGTTAGAGTATCGATGGAAAATTTTATATATAGCATGCTTAATTTGCCTACTATGTCTTAATTGAAAAAGTTAATAAATATGAGTTTTAGATGCTAAAAGATTAATTGAAGAGTATAATTGAAATAGAGGCCCTTAAACGGTAATTAGACCATTAGGTTTTCATGGAAAAAAATGGACATACATAGATAAAAATAACTAAAGTTTTAATGGAGGGTATTTTAGTCATTTGGTCATTAAAAGATTAAAAAAGGGAAAAAGATGGCAAAATGTGCCCATCTTCTTCTTTAGGCAGAAATCTCAAGGGTTCTTCATAGCTAGGGTTTTGTCAAACTTCCAAGCTTCATAGTAAGTGATTCTAAGCCCTGTTTTTAATGTTCTTTACATTTTTGAAGTCCTAGTAACTTGATTTAGCTTATTCTAGCAATAATTTAACCTAGGGTTCATATTTGGAAAAATATCCATAGGTGAAATGTGTTTATTTTGATGTTTTATGGTAGAATATAAAGCTTGAAATTATGTTAAACGACTTGAGCTAAGCGATTTTAAGCGAAAACAAGTAAAACGACATAATTGGTAAAAATACCTAATGGTCATAAGTACATGTGAGAGTGGGAATTTGATGTTGCCGTAGGTAAATAAATGATCAGCATGTCATAAAACATAAGAGTTAGGGATAAAGTTTCATTTTCGAGCCTTGGGGAAAAAGTGTAAATGTACAAAAGTTTAGGGGCAAAATTACAATTAAGGACTGTTTTGATAAATGTGAATATTAAATAAGTTAAATTTGCTATTATAGATTAAGAAGAACGAAATTTAGGGTTAGACCGAGGAAAGAAAAAGGTTGATGACTGAATCAAAATATTTGATCGTATTTTGTATCGAGGTAAGTTTGCGGTAAATAAATGCAATGTTTTATTATTTATAATTAATGATGTTATTTTTCAGCATCTATATATTTATTTTGTAAATTTATTCCTTAATGATTCAAGAAAGAATTGACAGAGAAATGATGCGTAAAAGTCTCGGTTGAACCTTAGGAATGTGTAGGATACAAATGTCATGACATTAGGGTTTAAGGATACCAAGTAAGACCATGCCAAGGCATGGCATTGGTAAGTTCTATAAGGCAAGGAAATCAGGTAAGACCATGTCAAGACATGGCATTAATAAACTACTATAAGGCAAAGATCCCATGTAAAACCATGCCAAGGAATGGCAGTGGTGAGTTCATAAGGCAAAGATACCACGTAAGACCATGTCAAGACATGGCAATGGATAGTTGAAAAAGGAAAGGTACCCGTGTATCCTTAGTATTCCAAATGGTTCAACGAAAACTTCAAAAGTGTACCAAAGGGAAGGCAAGATAAGTCCATGTTCGAAAGGTTCAGGTTATCTTGATAATTCATTTAGAATGTTGTTATTTATTTGCATACAAACTTACTAAGCTTTATGCTTACTTCCTTTCTTTTCTGTCTTTTTTATAGTATCACAAAGCCAACTTGGAAAATCGTAAAGACGTCGGAGATCACCTTACACTATCAACAAGTCATCTCGGTATTTTGTGACTAGAAATACTTTAAGTTATGGCATGTATAGGGACTTGGCTATTTTGTGTGTATGTCCTTATGATATGATTAAAGAATGGCATGTGAATACTTGGTAATTATTGGCTTATTATATAGCTAAATAAGAACATGTTTTGGTATTATGTATGCCTAAATGAGGTTTGATGCAAACAAACTATGAAAGAGTAAGAGTTGGCCGTGGAACAGTTAGGAAATAGCAGCAGTGATGTGGGTTTTAAAAATCACTAAAAAATATAAAAATGGAATTAAATGGTGAATGAGATGTATAATTAAAGCTTATTGAGTCAATTTTTATAGGAAAGAAACAAAGCAAGCAAAGAAAGTCTATATTCTGAGATATTTATATTTCTGTAAGACTAGTTTAGAGTGACTTTGTAATCCCCTATTCCAAATTTGGAAAATCACTAGAAATTGTAAAACAATAATTATAAGTCAAATTCTATATTTATAGATTCCTTAGTGAGTCTATTTCCATTAGAAACAAATAGAAATGTTATCCAATTTCTGTATAATGAGATAATCAATTTTTCGTAAAGAGAGGTCAGGTCCACTGAACTGCGAAACAGGGGAACTTTTAATGAATAAACTGTACTAATTGGCCAAACCAAAAATTCTGGAAAATTATGATAAGAAGATATATAAGTCCAGTTTCAGGGAAAAATTATGAGTTTAAATTTCGAGTTTTGTAACTCAATTTACAATTAATTTAGTGACTATTATGCAAATGGATAGTTTTATTATGAATAGTGAAATAAATTGTTTTGATTTGCGTAAGTAATCGGAAAATTTATAATGTTCTCGGTTTGGACCCGAGCCGTTCCAATTGCATGTTTTAAGGCCTCGAGGGCCCTATTTATGGATTTATTGGATGAATGTGAGTGAATTAATTTTTTTAAAAGTAAGTTTTTTTATGCCCTGAACAAGTAAGATAAGTCTGGTAACGGCTCGTGCTCGACTCCAGCGACGGTCTCGGGTAAGGGGTGTTACAGAAATCCAAGTTAAAGAAGTCCAAGATACAATATCATAATGAAAGACCCAGAACAAAGCTCATAAGAAAATCTGGAAGATTTTGATAATTTCCAGAGGAAAAAAGTCCAGAAGAATACATTATTCAAGCCCACTGGAATTAAATGCAATAAGAATAATGTACCTTCCCATATATATATATATATCGAACAGAGCATCCATTAGAAGGAACATAATGATAACATAGGTACATTATCTCATAAAATCCCAACATACAGAATGTAATAGAATGCCAGAGGGAAAATAAAGCAATACAGATATACCGGTCAAACTATCAATACTTTCGTCTTATTCCAAGATTAGAAAATATTTTCGCACGATAACAATTTATCTGAAAATAGTTAGCCCCAGTAATACTTCCGACAGTAAATGAACTCATAGAGTACCTCAAGAGAGATAGTCATAATCTGCTTACTACAATTACCACATTCAGATATCTTACATTTCAAGATTTATTCTTCCAACTATTTTTGTTATTACAAATCCCACATTATGATTTTCATTGAAGAAGATTGGTTCTGAAGAAATTCCAGTTAATACATTTCTTGACATCGCACTTTACTAGCTCTGTCTTCACTTATCAATGCAATTAATCTCTGATCATAGTTATAATCATTCTACAGCTGAACTTTTTGGTCTTATACTTGTGAGCTTATTCAACACTGATCTTATAAAATCCTTTACAAAACACCACTCTGGTAAGGGGGTGGGGTCGTAAAGTCCCTAACTCGTCTCTCATATACATATACATATAACATTATTTCATCATCATAATAACAATTTCACAAACATATCATCCACTTCTGGCAAATTATTATTCACACATGTATGGCACGAACCTTCCAATTATCTTATTTAAACCAGTGCATTTATGCATGCATTCTATGGATTCTGAATAACTTTACTTATCCCATTCATTCAATTAAACAAGTCATGCACATAACATCTTACCAGGGCCAAACAAACATGGATAAGTATGTCACAATTAAAACTTTTATCTTGCACATCATCCTACACATATCATTACCATCATATAACTCAATTCAATCAATTTTAGCACATTTACTTAAACTGTATGAGTTTGCCCATTATAATTATCCAAACAAGTATACACGAACATTTATTCCATCAATAAGGTTTGTGGGTTACCCAAATATATACATTCACTAGAGCAAATTGATCATATATATCATAGAAATAAACATAGATAAGCTTATCATAGTATATTCCTTTATCTCATTTAAAAATATCATTGCAATCCATCAACATTCAATGTTCAATTTTATCCGTATCATCTTATTATGAACCTTTTATTCATACCTTCATGAGTTTCTATTTGTCACATTCACTTAATCAAGTAAATCAAGTGCACAACATCATATGAATATCAAACAAGCATAGGTACTCATCACAACATGAACTTTCATCTCACATGTTATCACGTACGTATCATGAACTTTTATTCGTACTTTTTTGAGTTTAGGCTCATCATAACTGTACTTTACTTGAATGCCTTAGCTTCACATCGAAAATGGTTGGTATAGC
This sequence comes from Gossypium hirsutum, assembly GCF_007990345.1. Lineage (NCBI taxonomy): Eukaryota > Viridiplantae > Streptophyta > Magnoliopsida > Malvales > Malvaceae > Gossypium > Gossypium hirsutum. The sequence continues at coordinate 60,546,296 of NC_053431.1, forward strand.
TCAGTTGGAGACCACCTTTGTCTAAAAGGGATGGTTCACATTCGTATCGACAGACATCACACTATCACGGATTTGTGGCATGTATAGCTAGACTCTCATACATACTAGGTTAGTCCAAGAACTGACTAAACCATAGCTCTGATACCACTAAATGTAACACCCCTTACCCGTATCTGATACTGGGATAGGGTTCGAGGCGTTACTAGACTTAAACATTCACAAAATGCAAAATCGGGCCATAAAATTTCATTTAAATTAAAAACATTCAATCACATGCATAATGTCCCTTACACGAGCTACCGAGGCTCTAAACATGCATTAAAGGATGTTTGGGACTAAATCGAGAACTTTAGAAGGTTTTGGGGAAACTTAGAAAACTTTTCTTGAAACAGGGTCATACGACCGTGTGGACACAGGGACACGCCCATGTGTCTCCAACATGCCCGTGTCCTCATGCCGTGTAACTCTCTATTTATGAAGTCAACAAAACAAATTTAACCACACAGCCAGGCCACATGCCCGTGTGCTAGGCTGGGTCCTCTACACAGTTGAGACACATGGCCGTGTCTGTGCTCATGTGACTAGTACTTAGGTTATTTTTCAAGCCTTTTGTTACCATTAATCCCTCACATCTTTACACACATCAAAGATATACATCATTGCATCATTTTAATGATTTAACATACTTCTCTAAGGTATATTCTTAACTTTAACATGCTATCATTCACTTATTACACGTACTCATATAATATCAAATCTAGACAAAACAATTCTATAATCATTGACCTTATCATTTGATGACCACTTTTACCAAACTTTCATAACCATCAATTTATCAAGTAGCTTCAATCAACATCAAGTATTCATGTTCAAACATTATCAACTTATTTCCATATTATACATTTACTACGTGGCTATGACCATTTCAATCGGTCAAGAACCACCCATCATGCATATATGTCATAATACCAACCATACATATCCCACAAGCATAAACACATCATCGCATCAAAGGCTTTAGAACTTATCATGGATAATTAGGCTTACAAGCCACAATCATTACAAGCTACATCTCATGACTATATACAATGAATCAATATAAGACAATACATATGGCTAATCATAATAGCATCTATCATAAAACTACGTCCCTATACCTACCACTCACTTGAAGATATTAAGATTCATCAATACTCCAAAGGAGGTAGCTTGATAGTGTGACGTTGCCTCCGACGATCTCCAACCCCGAGCTAACCTACCAACACTAAAGAAATGGAAAGGAGGGAGTAATATTAAAGCTTAGTAAGTCCATATGAAAATAATAAGCATATTATCAACATGATTCCATGGAAATATAATCATAATTACACTTTTACTTATTTTCTGGTCGTGTTATTTTATCAAGTCATAGTTACTAAATTATTTATACCTGGAGCTACAGAAATCCAAATTAAGATCCGTAAATTTTCATTGAAACTAGACTCATATATATTTTTACCATAACATTTTCAAAATTTTTGGTCTAGCCAATAAGTACAGTTTATTCTTTAAAGTTACCCCCATTCTGCTACTTGACAACTTCGACCTTTCTTTACTAAAAATTGATTAAATCATAGTACAGGTTTCGATTAATGTTCCTATCTATTTCTGTTGAAAACATACTCATTAAGGATTTAGTCATATAAATCCTAGTCCATAATCATTTTTGTACAAGTTTTAGTGATTATCCAAATTTGAGACAGGGGAGCCCAAAATCACTCTGACTCTGTCTCACAAAAGTTCAAATATTTCATAATATGAAACTATTTTGCTTACATCGTTTCTTGTATGTGAAACTAGATTCAATAAGATTTAATTTCATATATTAATCAATCTCTAGTTCAATTTCCACAATTTTTGGTGGATTTTCAAACTCACAAAATTGCTAATGCTCAACACTATCTTAGTGCAATATAATGGTAACTATCATAAGTTCATTTTCAACTAACCATGAACTTACCATTTCATGGATTTCATGTTCAATTTCAAAAAGACATAATAACATAACCATAAAGATTATTCATTATTCAAACCCTTTTGGCTTACTTATCATATACACATATATACTTGCTCATTATAAATCGATCTTTACCAAGGCATTATTCATAAGTTTAGCATACGTACCTATACTCATCGTAGTGTATCATATAACCATACCTCTTTAACATGCCCTCCATGGGACTTTTTATCACATTTATTACATGACCCGTTGAACACTAGGAATATGTAACACCCCAAATCCGGCATAGAAGTTAGGCCCGAATCTGGCGTGTCACATTGAAGTGTTTTTCGAAAACCATGTTCTCATTGAAAACCCTTCTTACTACTCAAAACCTCTGGCCATTTTAAAACTTGTGAAACATTAGTTCCCTTAAAACCTTACTTCCTGTGGAAGCTTACTTTTAAACAGTTGTGGAAACGAGATATTTTAAAAACTAGTTGTTGTTTTGGAAAACCGTGCCCTACTTCTAACAGATATTAAGCATACTAAATAAATTTCCCAAATGAAAGGTTAAGAAAATAAAGAGGCCTTAATACAACTTAAATAAAAAACCAAAGTGCTTAACTAAATAAATGAAATAGAAAAACATGTGAAGTTGTGTGGGTGTCTCTGAGTCCCTCTGCGACACCGATCTACCTAACGCTCGGGATTACCTGCACAATTAATAAACGGGGTAGTTTATGAAAACTCAGTGTGTAATCCCTTTACTAGAGTAACAGTCAGTAAATAGACAGAATTCAAAATCAGTCTGGGCTGGAGCCCATTACAATAACAGTACAATCCAGTTCAGAGCATACGTGGGCCAAAGCCTGTTACAATATCATTTGGGTCACAACCCATAACAAAATCAATTAGGCCTAGCCCATCTTAGCCTCAGTTGGATCGAACCCCACATCGCAATAATATCACAATAATATCATACATGCAATGCTGTGCAACCCACCCCAAAAATCCAACCGCTACACACTAATTCTATCCCCCGGTACACATCATGTTGGGATATAAATATCGACCCACCCATCCGATACACATCAATGGTAGCCCGGTCACGGTACTACCTTCATTGCAGTAAGCTGCTAATCAAATATTAGGCTTAATAGCCATCGGTGGATCCACAGTCGTCAAACAACCATGCGATCCTCATATACTTCCTTCGTTCCATAATTCCCAACCCACGTAATATGTCATGTATGTCATGCTCAATCATCACACGTGTATGCAGAAAGGCCATACTCAGTAACAGTCTTTTAAACATATATTGAGAGCATACCAGTCATACAACCACAATCAGGTCAATTAAAACGCAATCATACGTTCATAATCAAATCAATCAAATTCGAAGTCTAAGTCGGTCATTTACCCTCAAGGGCAAAACAATCATTTTACCGTACAGGGGTATGTCAGTCATTTTACACTACAAGGGTGTTTCAGTAATTTTACACTACAAGGGTATTTCGATAATTTTACAAATCGGGGGTGTTTTGGTAATTTTACAAATCGAGGGTATTGTGCTAATTTCACAAATTGAGGGTATTTCGATAATTTTACAAATCGAGGGCATTTTGATAATTTCACAATTGACGGTATTTCGGTAATTTTAAAAATTGAGGGTATTTCAGCAATTTCACAATCAAGGGTATTTCGATAATTTTACAATCGAGGGTATTTTGGTAATTTTACAAATCAAGGGTATTTCAGTAATTTCACAATCGAGTGTATTTTGGTAATTTTACAAATCGAGGGTATTTCAGTAATTTCACAATCGAGGGTATTTCGATAATTTTACAAATTGAGGGTATTTCAGTAATTTCTCTTTATTATGGGTTTATTACTTACCTTGGCCCTTTAACACCTCGTTGGCTAAAGTGAACAGATACTATGCAACAGGTAGGATTCTAGAGAAGAGGAGGTGAGTCATTAAGACCATTTAAGTACCAAACTCTCCTTAGATCCAATCCTAGACATGCATATAGCCATTGCCACACCTTAACCTTATGACTCGTCCATGGTCGCGATTAATTAATTATTTAAGTTTTATGTCTGCTTGAGTAGTTACCAAAAACTAGGTCTGCAACCCCTTTACTAAGCACTAACAGATCCACACTTATTCATTTGGCCCTTTTAGGCCCAATCTTGTTCACATGGCCTATCAGGCCCAATCACATTCATATGGCCCATCAGGTCCAACTACTTCCCACCTAACAGTTAGATTTACAGAAGCGGGCCTACGAGCCTATCGAGGCCCAGAACAGCCCTAGCACACGAGAACGCTCGTTGCGGCTTTTAGCTTTTGTTGATTTCTAACAAAGAAGGGCGTGAATACACACATGTTTATGAGAACGCGCCGAAGTCCATGATCACCAACCTTGGCACATCCTGCATTGGTTCTTAATCACCTTTTTTCTTTTTCACCAACTCATCTAGTTCATTCTATTTAAAGCCAGCTTCTCACCAATTCCTATATTAGCTTCCCGATGTGGGATTACTTTCAACCATTAGGAAAATTCCTTATTTTCTTATGACCACCTCAACCATAGAGTTCAAGTCCAACTCCATCTCCTACATAGCTCAAACAGTAAAATAAATACTCCATTGCGCATCCCAAGACTCGAACCTTAGACCTCACAGTTACACAACACGCCACCTTGCCACTCCACCACAAGCTCTTTATTGTCATATTTTATCCTCAATTAAATATAAGGTTTATAGGCCAAAGTCCAGGTTCCTTTAAAAGAAAAACCAAAATAATTTGTAAGAGCCAAGACTTGAACCCAAGCTCCATTGCAACCTTAATAACACCACAACCACTAGACCACAAGCTTCCTTGTGTCATTTATTTACCAAAATAATTTAAAAGGCCTTCATCCAAGCACCTAGGGTTTTATTCACTTATTACCAAAATTTTTGCTAAAGCCGAGGTTTGAACCCAAGATTTCTCCAACACTTCTCAGGGCCATTAACCACTAAAGTAGACATTTAATTGTGTCATTTCCTTATACAATTAAATGCTTATATACAACCTCCTTACGGACCTATACTAAAGGCCCAAATTCGAGGCGTTACAGAATATTATTGGATACACGGAAACTTGCACCTAGGTGCCACATATACATACGTAGCCAAAGCTACCTCATAAAATGTATACATCCATAATGAACTCGGACCTCTCAACGAGCTCGGATGCCACATAGAGCACGAACTTGGACCACTCAAGAAGTTCAAATTCTCACATATATCACGAACTCAGACCGCTCAACAAGCTCTGATTTCTTAATTCCTAGTGTCATGTCACTTGTATCCTAAAATATTCCTAAGGTTCAAACGGGATTTTCCACACTTGCACTTAGCATCCTCATCGCACTTGCTTATCATGTCATGAACAATGACCATAATATCATTAATGCTTACAAATTCACCATTTGCCCATTCATAGCATAATAAGGCATAACTCAAATAGCAAATAAGCTTTTAAGAATTTACATAACATATATCACATATTTCAAACGTCATTTTCATGTATAATCATTTTCTTGCATTTCATGTAATATTTTTCCACATCATAAACACCATTCCATCAACTTTTCCAATGTATTAAATCATACAATATATGCAATAATGGTAAGGAATATAATTCAAACATAATATTGCATTATTCTTATCATACAAACTTACCTCGAATGCGAGCATGGCTATATATTCTGATTTAGTCAATAATCACATTCATTTCCAATCTATGCCTGAATCTCATTTTCTTTGATCTATAATATCACATTTAGCTTACTAATTAGTCACATTATTCATATGGGTCCAAAAATCATATTTTAAAAATTTGCATTTTTTCCCTAAGGCTTGTAAAATGATTTTTATCCAATTTACTTACATTTTAAGCATAGTCAAATCATTTTCATAACTATAGCAGCCCCTAATTTCCACTAAATCACACTTTTATGACAAATTTTGTAACTTTTGTAAAATGGTCCTTTTTGACAATTTCACTGAAAATCACTTAGTAAAAGTCGTTTATTACACACCGAGCATTCATTTTCTACCATTAGACATCAAAACACATGCATGTCATCTATGGGTAAATTTTTAAACACAAACCCTAGCTCAAAATATGGGTAGAAATGAGTAGATCTTGTTACGAGGGTTTAAAAAACGTAAAAATCATTAAAAACGGGGCTAGAACGGACTTACAATCGAACTTGGAAGCTTGAAAAACCCTAGCTATGTCTTCCCCATGCATGTTTCGGCCATGGGGTAGAAGATGGACAAAAATTAGCTTTTAATTTTGTTTTTTTATTCATTTTAATTACTAGATTACCAAGATGCCCCTAACTTACAAATATTCTATTTCACCCATTTCATGTCCATTTTTTTCCAAAAAATTATCCAATGGTCTAATTACCATTTAAGGGCCTCAATTTAAAATTTCATAACAATTAGACACCTCTAACATGTAGAACTAAACTTTTGTATTTTTTTACAATTTAGACCTTTTGACCAAATTGAGTGCCCAAACATCAAAATTTTCAAACAAAATTTTCATGAAATCATCCCGTGAAATTGTAGACCATAAAAATATAATAAAAACAAATTTTTCTATGTCAGATTTATGGTCCCGAAACCACTGTTCCGACTAGGCCCTAATTCGGGATGTTACACATACCTAGGGTTCAAGGCTTGGCTGGCAGAAAATAAGGAGGATAAATTTTAGAAAAAATTAAGCTATTTTGCAAGGGAAGAGAATCAAACTTGGGACCTTAATCTAATTTTCATGCTTTCTCACTTTTTTCCTTTAACCACTAGGCTATTTCCTCATTCTTATAATAATTTTGTAATATTTATTTAAAAAAAAGACGTGTCACATACTAGGGTTTGATGCAAAATATATAGAATATTAAAAATCGTGTGAGGGAAGGGGCTTGAACTTGGGTTTCAAGGAATGTTTCACTAACACTTAAACAACAAACCAAAACTTCATTTATTTCCTAAAAATGCACAATTAATCTCAAGAACTAGGGCATAACCACTGCAACAACCCATTTTTAGTTGAATTAAAATAGTGGTTTTGGGAAAACAAATTTTGAAGTCAAAATATTTATTTTATTATCATTTTAATGTCTATGGCATGATAATATTAATGTGTGAAATTTTTGTGAAAGAATTTTATAGTGCAAAAGTGATGTTCTAATAGCTAAAAGTGTCTAATAGCTATAGAACCTTAAATTTAAGGTTCTAATTTTGTAATTACACCATAATTAATTTGAGTGGACATTAATGGACAAATTATCAAGTAATTTGATGGTTTTTAATTAAGGTTAATCTGGTAAATTAATAAATAACATAACTAAAATATGAAATAACATGAAAATATCATCATTTACTCTTCATCATCATCGATTTTAATAAATTAGAAAGCCATTTTTAGGGCTTGAAGCATTTGGTCATCTCCTAGCTCAATTGTAGTTTCGTTTTTAATGATTTATATGTTTTTTAGAACATTGCAACTAGGTCTAGCTAGCCTAGGGACTAGTTTGCAAAACTGTTAAAGATTTTGAATATTGCCATTGATGAATACATGTGTGTTTTGATTTTTTAGGATGGATTATGAATGTTGGATGTGAATTATACAAGTTTTGTTAAGTGATTTTTGGTAAAAATGCAAATTAGGGATTAAATTGTGAAATGTGGAAACTTTGTGGTAAAAATGTAAAATAAATAAGAAATATGGGCTGCTAGGGACCTAATTGAAATTCGGATAGCATGGGTTGCGGTTGAATTGTATTAATTTGTATTTTTATGAAATAAGGACTAAATTGTAAAAGATGTGAAACATTAGGGGCAATTGTGTAAAAATGCCTTAAATTGAATTTTGGACTAAATTGAATAGAGAGATGATTTAATAAGCTGAATTTGATATTATATAGATCAATAAAAATGAAATCTGGATCTAGAACGGAGGAAAAATAAAGTACTCGATTGTTCGATTTGTTTCATCGTTTTTACGTCGAGGTAAGTTCGTATGTGATAAATATCATCATAAATGTATTTTAAATGCTTTGATATTGCATAAAATGTAATTAGAGACTATGGATATGTTCAAAAATGATTGATGATTCAAAAATGATTCGATGATGATTCAGTATTTGAAATCCCGGTTGAACCTTAGGAATAGATTTGGATACTAGTGACATGTCATTAGAAGATTATTGTGATTATGTGATCCGTGTGCTGGTCCTGTACGCCCTACCGGTGGCTGAGTATACCGGCATGTGTTGTGGTTACTTGACAGCTTGTGTAAGCAGCAATGTGTAGCTACGTCTTGACCCACAGCTTGTATGAGCAAGCCCGTTGATAGCTCTAGTGTGAGCAGTATATGTGATATGAGATTGAGTTGCCTTCGAGCCATGATATCGACATTTCGATACAAGTTTCCTGAGTACCCAACAATATTCCGAATGGTTCAATGGGTAAATAAAAGATGGGATTAGGTATGAGATTGATACGTGATGGTACAGGTATGTACATGAACCGTAAAAGCTTAAATCGAATAAGTTGTGAAGTTCATATATAATCTTGTGATCGAAAAGGTGAAAGGTTTGTTAGTTAAATGAATTATATGTTGATTTGCTCAAATTGATGATTTGAATATTCATGTTTAGATAGAGTTTATTTCATACGAGCTTACTAAGCTATAAAGCTTACTTTGTTTTTTTTATGTTTTATTGTGACTTTAAAGCTATCTCGGACTCGGGGATCGTCGGAGAAATCGTCACACTATCCAACTATCAATTTGGCACTTTTGAGCTTATGTTTTGAGTATATGGCATGTATAGGGACTTTGGTCATTTTGGTATATTTGGTAATGTGTTGTGCCATTTAAAATGGCTTGTTTGTAACACCCCGAACCCGAGACCGACACCGGAGTCGGACACGAGATGTTAACAAACTTTGAAAAATTTTTCCAGACACTGCCCAGTCTGAGTACTAGTCACTTCAAAAATCATATCTTGAGTTTCACAACTCGAAAATCAGTTTTGTGATTTTTCCCTGAAACTAGACTCATGTCCCCACCTATGTATTTTTTTCTAGAATTTTTGGTTGGGCCAATTAGTACAGTTTATTAGTAAAAGTCTCCCATGTTACAGGGGTCGACTACACTGACCTTTTCCCATTACGACTTGGATATCTCTCTGCACAGAGCTTCAATACTGATGTCGTTTGTTTCTATGGAAACTAGACTCAGAGAGGAATCCATACATATATGGTATGACTCCTAATTATCTCTTGTCAATTTATAGTGAATTTCCAAAGTCGGAACAGGGAATCCAGAAACTGTTCTGGCCCTGTTCCACAAGAACCCGAATATCTCTTACTGTACTGTTCATATGATTGTTTCGTTACTTTCATATGAAAGTAGATTCATCAAGGTTCGATTACATAATTTATTCACTATTTAATTCCACTCCTACGAATTCTTGTGATTTTTCCAATCCACACCACTGCTGCTGTCAGCCTCTGTTTTCAAAGTAAACCTTACCTATTTTCGGGGTTTCATGGACCAACTAGGGCCTTGTCATACATATGCCCACATATGATCATACTTAGCCATTCCAATGGCTGATCATTTGCTCAACACTTCCATTCCAACTATAGTTACATCATGAAACCATCTATACATTCATAAACACGAATGGTCTAATGCCATACTCCACTTCTACAAGCCATTTTCGCATGGCTGTACACTTATACATTTCATAAAGTACTCGAAAAACAACAATGGGTAGTCCTATACATGCCATATCAAAATTCAACCAAAATAGTACCCAAAAGAGCCTTTGATAGTGTGGGCGACTTCGACTTCAAGATCCCGAGTCCGATAGCTGGAGAACCAAAAATCTATAAAACAGAGGAGCAGTGTAACGAGTAAGCAATTTATGCTTAGTAAGTTTTGAGCAAGGAATTCCAGCATAAACAAAGAATAACACACATTTAGCTAAACGGAATATTTCACAATACGCAATTTACCGATATCAAACTTGCTTCACATCATTAACATCCCTTATGTACATACACAATAGACTAACTTAGCCGAAGGCCGGTAGCTCGTTTATCAACTGAGCGAACATTTATTTGTAAGGGCTCGATTAAATTCAACACATACGTAACATATCCCCATATTGGGATGTTTTTCGAGTATTCGCTGGAATTTTACAGCAAGCTCATTCATTACCAAATCACGTACCTTCGGGATTTAACCGGATATAGCTCCTCGTTCAAATGCCTTCGGGACATAGCCCGGTTTTAGTAACTCACACAATGCCTTCGGGACATAACCCGGATTTAATAACTCGCACGAATGCCTTCGGGACTTAACCCGGATTTAGTATCTCGCACAAAGGCCTTCGGGGCTTAACCCGGAATTTGTATCTCGCACAAATGCCTTCGGATCTTAGTCCGGGTATATTCACTTAGCACAAAGCCTTCGGGACTTAGCCTGGACAGCATTCAATTAATCATGCACATCTAACAATAATTCATGGCACATTCATATTTCATTTTCATTTGCGAAACTCAAACACAAGGCACATATCGTCCTTGCACATTCGGCTCAATAGCCACACATAGAGCATGATTTAATCACATCGTAATTTAAGCTCTCTTACTCAAGAACTTACCTCGGGTGTTGTCGAACGATTCCGCTAGCTATTCAACCACTTTTTCCTTCCCTTTATCGGATTTATTTCCCCTTTGCTCTTGAGCTTAATTAAACAAATAAATTGATTTCATCATTTAGGCATCAAAAAGATGAACACAAGGCACTTAGCCCATATTTATACATTAGACATTAAAGTCTCATACATGCAAAAATCATGCATCAACACAACATATTAGCTAATTTCTTTCCCCTTGGCCGAATATGCATGTCTATTTTTGGGATCGATTTCAACACTTAATACACACATATACACACTAGTAAAGCATCCTCCCCCTTTTCATCAATTTAACACATGCATTGCTCATTAACATGCAAAGTTACATTCGGCCTTAGCACACATCTTGCTAGCCGATTCTTCTCCATTTAGCAACCAATGCACATATGTGCTCACACAAAAATGCTAAAAAGGAGGTTCAAGAATCATCAAGCCATCATCACATGCATCATTAACAAGCTTCATATTTTGCATGCAATGGCATTAACACAACCTCCACCTAGGCTGAATCTTAACTCATCCTCATGCCTCATCACCACAACATCAAACACCAACCAAGAATGATGCATCCATGGTCAAGTGCCAATTCCATCACATAGCAAGATTTAGACCATGGGCTAGGTAGAACTCAAGCTAACAACTAAAACATGCATGCATCTCATGGAACATCATCAAACATACCTTAGCCTAGCTACATGCATGGCCGAATCTCTTCACCTTTCTTCTTCTTTCCTCCTTAAAATTTTTGGCCAAGGATGAACCAAAGGATGAGAAAATTTTTCTTTATTTTTCTTTCTAATTTAGGCTAAATGAAGGTGAGAAAAGGATGAACAAAGATCTTCTCCTCTCTTTTCTTTAGCTCACAGCAATGGGGGGGGGGAAAGAATCAACTACACACTTTTTTTTGTGTAATCATCATACTCCTTTTCATTATTTAATTTTCATGCCTATTATTTTATTTTTTTTCCACCCATGATGCACCAACAAAACATGTCTATGACATGTCTTGGCCATCAAACTTGGTCTACCATGCTTGTCATGGCCGGCCACTACTAGTAGGGGGGAATTTGACATGCAAGTCCCCCCTTTGTCCACATGCACTAATAGGTCCTCACACATTGACCTATCACATTTTAGAATTTTCTCACATAAGTCCTATTGACTAAATTCACATGAAATCAACCAAATTGAAGCTTGAAATTTTCACACATTCATAATTACATATTCTAGACAATAAGTATCACATTCAAACATTTCGGTGACTCGGTTTAGCGGTCCCGAAACTACTTCCCGACTAGGGTCAACTTTGGGCTGTCACAACTCTCCCCCACTTAAGAAATTTTCGTCCCCGAAAATCTTACTGGTAAATAGGTTTGGGTATCGTTCTTTCATCGAGCTCTCGGTCTCCCAAGTAGCTTCCTCGATCCCGTGTTTGAGCCATAACACCTTTACTAGCGGAACTCTTTGTTTCGCAACTCCTTCACTTCACGAGCTAGGATACGCATCGGTTCTTCTTCATAGCTCATGTCGACTTGAATTTCAACCTCTGATGGGCTAATTATATGCGATGGATCAGATCGATAGCGTCGAAGCATCGAAACATGAAAGACGTCATGAATCTTTTCAAGCTCCGGGGGCAAAATCAATCTATATGCAACCGGACCAACTCGTTCGGAGATTTCGTACGGCCCAATGAATCTTGGGCTCAACTTGCCCTTACGGCCGAACCTGAGTATCTTTTTCCAAGGTGAAACCTTAAGGAACACTTTGTCTCCCACCTGATACTCGATGTCTTTTCGTTTCAAATCTGCGTACGACTTCTGACGATCCGTGGCTACCTTCAAACTTTCACGGATTACCTTTACTTTCTGTTCAGCATCTTTAATCAAATCAACTCCGAAAATTTTACCTTCACCGAGCTCGGTCCAAAACAATGGTGTACGGCATTTACGACCGTACAAAGCCTCGTAAGGTGCCATCTTAATACTTGATTGAAAACTATTGTTGTAAGCGAATTCAATCAAAGGTAAATACCGTTCCCATGAACTACTGAACTCGAGGATGCAACATCTCAACATATCCTCAAGTATCTGAATTATCCGCTCGGATTGACCATCGGTTTGGGGGTGAAAAGCAGTGCTAAAATGCAGCTTGGTACCCAGAGCTTCTTGCAATTTCTTCCAAAATCGTGAGGTGAATCTCGGATCTCTATCCGACACGATAGAAACAGGTACCCCGTGTAATCTCACAATTTGAGAAACGTACAATTCAGCTAGTTTATCCAATGAAAAATCCGTACGTACGGGGATGAAATGAGCCGACTTAGTCAGTCTATCAACAACAACCCATATCACATCCTTCTTACTTGCTGACAATGGCAGTCCAGACACAAAGTCCATTGTGACTCGATCCCGCTTCCACTCGGGTATCATGATCGGCTGGAGTAATCCTGAAGGCACTTGATGTTCCGCTTTCACTTGTTGACATATTAAACATCTCGAAACAAAGTCGGAGATGTCCCGTTTCATACCATGCCACCAAAATTGACGTTTGAAATCGTTGTACATTTTCGTACTCCCCGGGTGAATTGACATTTGGCTACAATGGGCTTCGTTCAGAATCATCGAAATGAGTTCCGAATTCCTTGGAACACACAAACGATTTCTGAACCTCAAACAATCATCATCATCAATTTGAAACTCCGATTCCTCGTTCGGAACACACTTAGCCCGTTTTGCAACCAATTCATCATCGACTTTCTGGGCTTCACGAATTTGGTGAGTCAATAATGGTTTAGCTTTTAATTCAGCTACCAACACATTGTCTGGTAGAACAGACAAACACACATTCATCGCTCGTAAAGCAAACAATGACTTCCGGCTTAAGGCGTCCGCAACCACGTTAGCCTTTCCCGGGTGGTAATCAATGACAAGCTCGTAATCTTTCAACAACTCAAGCCAACGTCTTTGTCGCAGATTCAAGTCTCGTTGAGTCATCAAATATTTGAGACTTTTGTGATCCGAAAATACATGGCACTTCTCACCAAACAAATAATGTCGCCATATTTTTAAAGCAAACACGATGGCAGCTAGTTCGAGATCATGGGTCGGATAATTCCTCTCGTGTGGCTTCAATTGTCTCGACGCATAGGCCACAACTCGACCGTCTTGCATCAATACGCAACCCAACCCAAGTAGGGATGCGTCACTATAAATGACAAACTCTTTACCCGATTCGGGTTGCACTAAAATTGGAGCTTCAGTCAAGTGAGTTTTTAGTTGATCAAAACTTTTCTGACACTTCTCCGTCCATTCGAACTTAACGTCCTTTTGAAGTAGCTTCGTCATTGGTGTGGCTATCATCAAGAAACCTTCGACAAATCGTCGGTAATAACCGGCGAGCCCCAAAAAGCTCCGAACCTCAGTAATATTTCTCGGAGGTTTCCAGTCAAGTATGGCTGAAATTTTGTTCGGGTCAACTCGAATACCCGACGCGGATACCACATGACCCAAGAAGCTAACCTCTCTTAACCAGAACTCACACTTACTGAACTTAGCATATAACTGCTTTTCCCGCAAATTTGCAGCACTAGCCTCAGATGCTCAGCATGTTCGTTCTCATCTCTTGAATAGACCAAAATGTCATCAAGTACATACGCAAGGTATGCTTCTCACCCTCTTCTTACATATTTCTGTGCCAACATTGCTGATATTACAGCTGGCATCCCCTCCAAGTCCGCAGACTCAATTCGGACTACTTCGTTATTTGCGCACCTCAAATCAATAGTCTTGCTCTTGCAATTCACAATCGCATCATGCGCGGTCAACCAATCCAAACCAAGGATAACATCAAATTCACCAAACGGCAAAAGCATCAAGTCCGCCGGAAAACAGGAACCTCGAATTTCCAGGGGACATTTCTTACACACTTTGTCGACAAGCACGTAATGACTCAAGGGATTTGACACCCGAATTACGAACTCAGTAGACTCAATGGGTAAAGTCTTACTGGAGGCTAAGGTTTCACATATGTAAGAATGAGTAGAACCGGGGTCAATCAAAGCAATTACATTAGTATCAAAGAGAGTGAATGTACCGGTAATAACATCAAGCGAAGAAGCATCCTCGCGGGCACGTATAGCATAAGCTCTAGCAGGCGCACGAGCTTCGGATCTAGTTATATCATCTCTAGATCCTCTCTGACCACCACTAGCATTGCCCGTATTTCCAGATGGTCTACCTCGAGCAGTGGTAGCACCCGGTTTCCCACTCTGATTTTCATTCTGTTCAAACAACCTCGGGCAATCTTTAATGAAGTGGTCAACTGATCCGCACTTGTAACAGGAGCGGTCAGGGAATCTACAACTCCCCGAATGCCATTTACCGCAATATCGACATTTCGTTCTATCTCGACGTTCATTCCCAACACTGGCGACCGAAGTGCCTCGTGTACCCACAGGGGGTCGATCACGATCTTGTCTAAAAAGGCCCGAAGTGCCTCTAAACTGGCCCGCATCATCTCGAAATCTCTTCGATGTCTGTTGAAGAGACCTTCCCGAGGATCTTTTACGAAACTCTCCAGTTTCCTCATCAACTCTTTGCTTTTCTTTTCTAAGCTCTTCGGCTTTACAAGCTCGTTCAACAAGTACCACGAACTCTCGTATTTCAAGAACGCCAACGAACATTTTTATATCTTCATTCAGCCCATCCTCGAAGCGTTTACACATAATAGCTTCGGACGAAACACATTCCCGAGCGTATTTGCTAAGTCTAACAAATTTTCGCTCGTAATCAGTAACCGACATGGAGCCTTGCTTAAGCTCAAGAAATTCCTTCCGTTTTTGATCAACAAATCTCTGACTGATATACTTTTTCCGAAACTCAGTTTGGAAAAACTCCCAAGTTACTTGCTCTCGGGGCACAACAGAAGTCAGAGTACTCCACCAATAGTAGGCAGAATCACGTAGCAAGGAGATAGCACACTTTAGGCATTCATCGGGTGTACAAGATAGCTCATCGAGTACCCGGATAGTGTTGTCCAGCCAAAATTCAGCTTGCTCGGCATCATCGCTATCCATAGCCTTAAATTCAGTAGCCCCATGTTTTCGGATTCTGTCAACTGGGGGCTTATTTGACCTTATTTGGTCCGTTACCGGTGGTATTGTAGGTGCGGGGGTAGTATTTGTCGGGAATGGAGGTTGTGGAACAGCCATATTAGTTCGAATGTATTGGTTGAACCAATCATTCATCACGCTATAGAATGCTTGTCTAGCTTCATCATTCGGATTACTAGCATTAGGTTGAGAGTCTGCCGGCACTGTCCCTTGTGCGGGAGCAGGCGCTACACTCTCAAGATCATCAGCTACCTCTCGGTCACGATCGGGAACCATTACTATAAACACATTTACAATTGTCAGAAGTCACCACACTATCAAGTAATCACATAAAATGGCATGTATAGCTAGACCCAACACATTACGGTAGTCCTAGAATCGACTAAACCGTAGCTCTGATACCAATTTAATGTAACACCCCGAACCCGAGACCGACACCGGAGTCGGACACGAGATGTTAACAAACTTTGAAAAATTTTTCCAGACACTGCCCAGTCTGAGTACTAGTCGTTTCAAAAATCATATCTTGAGTTTCACAACTCGAAAATCAGTTTTGTGATTTTTCCCTGAAACTAGACTCATGTCCCCACCTATGTATTTTTTTCTAGAATTTTTGGTTGGGCCAATTAGTACAGTTTATTAGTAAAAGTCTCCCATGTTACAGGGGTCGACTACACTGACCTTTTCCCATTACGACTTGGATATCTCTCTGCACAGAGCTTCAATACTGATGTCGTTTGTTTCTATAGAAACTATACTCAGAGAGGAATCCATACATATATGGTATGACTCCTAATTATCTCTGGTCAATTTATAGTGAATTTCCAAAGTCGGAACAGGGAATCCAGAAACTGTTCTGGCCCTGTTCCACAAGAACCCGAATATCTCTTACTGTACTGTTCATATGATTGTTTCGTTACTTTCATATGAAAGTAGATTCATCAAGGTTCGATTACATAATTTATTCACTATTTAATTCCACTCCTACGAATTCTTGTGATTTTTCCAATCCACACCACTGCTGCTGTCAGCCTCTGTTTTCAAAGTAAACCTTACCTATTTTCGGGGTTTCATGGACCAACTAGGGCCTTGTCATACATATGCCCACATATGATCATACTTAGCCATTCCAATGGCTGATCATTTGCTCAACACTTCCATTCCAACTATAGTTACATCATGAAACCATCTATACATTCATAAACACGAATGGTCTAATGCCATACTCCACTTCTACAAGCCATTTTCGCATGGCTGTACACTTATACATTTCATAAAGTACTCGAAAAACAACAATGGGTAGTCCTATACATGCCATATCAAAATTCAACCAAAATAGTACCCAAAAGAGCCTTTGATAGTGTGGACGACTTCGACTTCAAGATCCCGAGTCCGATAGCTGGAGAACCAAAAATCTATAAAACAGAGGAGCAGTGTAACGAGTAAGCAATTTATGCTTAGTAAGTTTTGAGCAAGGAATTCCAGCATAAACAAAGAATAACACACATTTAGCTAAACGGAATATTTCACAATACGCAATTTACCAATATCAAACTTGCTTCACATCATTAACATCCCTTATGTACATACACAATAGACTAACTTAGCCGAAGGCCGGTAGCTCGTTTATCAACTGAGCGAACATTTATTTGTAAGGGCTCGATTAAATTCAACACATACGTAACATATCCCCATATTGGGATGTTTTTCGAGTATTCGCTGGAATTTTACAGCAAGCTCATTCATTACCAAATCACGTACCTTCGGGATTTAACCGGATATAGCTCCTCGTTCAAATGCCTTCGGGACATAGCCCGGTTTTAGTAACTCACACAATGCCTTCGGGACATAACCCGGATTTAATAACTCGCACGAATGCCTTCGGGACTTAACCCGGATTTAGTATCTCGCACAAAGGCCTTCGGGGCTTAACCCGGAATTTGTATCTCGCACAAATGCCTTCGGATCTTAGTCCGGGTATATTCACTTAGCACAAAGCCTTCGGGACTTAGCCCGGACAGCATTCAATTAATCATGCACATCTAACAATAATTCATGGCACATTCATATTTCATTTTCATTTGCGAAACTCAAACACAAGGCACATATCGTCCTTGCACATTCGGCTCAATAGCCACACATAGAGCATGATTTAATCACATCGTAATTTAAGCTCTCTTACTCAAGAACTTACCTCGGGTGTTGTCGAACGATTCCGCTAGCTATTCAACCACTTTTTCCTTCCCTTTATCGGATTTATTTCCCCTTTGCTCTTGAGCTTAATTAAACAAATAAATTGATTTCATCATTTAGGCATCAAAAAGATGAACACAAGGCACTTAGCCCATATTTATACATTAGACATTAAAGTCTCATACATGCAAAAATCATGCATCAACACAACATATTAGCTAATTTCTTTCCCCTTGGCCGAATATGCATGTCTATTTTTGGGATCGATTTCAACACTTAATACACACATATACACACTAGTAAAGCATCCTCCCCCTTTTCATCAATTTAACACATGCATTGCTCATTAACATGCAAAGTTACATTCGGCCTTAGCACACATCTTGCTAGCCGATTCTTCTCCATTTAGCAACCAATGCACATATGTGCTCACACAAAAATGCTAAAAAGGAGGTTCAAGAATCATCAAGCCATCATCACATGCATCATTAACAAGCTTCATATTTTGCATGCAATGGCATTAACACAACCTCCACCTAGGCTGAATCTTAACTCATCCTCATGCCTCATCACCACAACATCAAACACCAACCAAGAATGATGCATCCATGGTCAAGTGCCAATTCCATCACATAGCAAGATTTAGACCATGGGCTAGGTAGAACTCAAGCTAACAACTAAAACATGCATGCATCTCATGGAACATCATCAAACATACCTTAGCCTAGCTACATGCATGGCCGAATCTCTTCACCTTTCTTCTTCTTTCCTCCTTAAAATTTTTGGCCAAGGATGAACCAAAGGATGAGAAAATTTTTCTTTGTTTTTCTTTCTAATTTAGGCTAAATGAATGTGAGAAAAGGATGAACAAAGATCTTCTCCTCTCTTTTCTTTAGCTCACGGCAATGGGGGGGAAAAGAATCAACTACACACTTTTTTTTTGTGTAATCATCATACTCCTTTTCATTATTTAATTTCCATGCCTATTATTTTATTTTTTTTCCACCCATGATGCACCAACAAAACATGTCTATGACATGTCTTGGCCATCAAACTTGGTCTACCATGCTTGTCATGGCCGGCCACTACTAGTAGGGGGGGAATTTGACATGCAAGTCCCCCCTTTGTCCACATGCACTAATAGGTCCTCACCCATTGACCTATCACATTTTAGAATTTTCTCACATAAGTCCTATTGACTAAATTCACATGAAATCAACCAAATTGAAGCTTGAAATTTTCACACATTCATAATTACATATTCTAGACAATAAGTATCACATTCAAACATTTCGGTGACTCGGTTTAGCGGTCCCGAAACTACTTCCCGACTAGGGTCAACTTTGGGCTGTCACATTGTTAATGTTTATAGTTTGGTTTTTTATATTGTCATATAAGCTAGCTTGTTTTGATATGTTTGAATCATGTAAATATATATGGCTTGAATTGTAAGTTCATGGATAGGAATGTGATGTTTGTGGATTATAAAAATTTTGAAGGTCAATTGGTTGATATTAGAGTAGTCACATGCTTGTGAGTTTGATGTTTAATGATGCATGATTGGATGTGTTTAGCAAGTTAAATTATAAAGGTGAATTTGATATAAATAGTATGATATGTTTTGTGATTAGAGTGTATAGAGAATGGAAGTATAGAATGTGCATGATTTACATTTGAATGGGCTGGTTTAAATGCTTATATATGTTATATGTTGGCGCCAATTGATATGGTGTAGGTACTTGCAAGTTAGGGTGGCAAAATGGCTTGGTAAATAGCCTATTTTTGTCCATACGGGCAGAGACACGGGCGTGTGTCTTAGCTGTGTGTGATACACGGTCATGTACACAGCCGTTTGTCCCCTGGTGTTGAACTTGAAATCAAGTCAGTATGCTCTACAAGGCCTCACACACGGGCGTGTGACTTGGCCGTGTGGCAAAAGTTAGTATACCCTACAGGTTTGGCACGGCCTAGCACATGGCCTGGTACACGAATGTGTATGGCTATTTTTAGGGCACACGGGCTAGCCATACAAGCGTCTGTGTTGGTTGTGTGACCTGAGTTAGAGAGTTACATGGGGTCAGACACGGGCCGGGACACAGACATGTGATCACATTTCGAATGTCCATGCAGCCTGTGACACGGACGTGTCTGTTGGCCATGTGAGACACACGGTCGGGCCATACGGGCATGTGTCCCCTGTTTTGAGAAAATTTTCTATGTACTTCAAAAGTTTTTAAAGTTATCGGTTTAGTCCCAAACCACTCTCAATGTACATTTAGGGTATCGTATGCTCGTAATAGGGACAAAATGATCGTTTGTGATTGAAATGTATATGATTTGATTAATTGTATGTGAAATGTATGTTTAAATGTGTGTTAAGTCCGGTAATGCTCTGTAACCCTATTCTAGCATTGAATACGGGTGAGGGTGTTACAACCACTCTCTCTCGATTCACAAGCCCAATCTTACTAACCCCAAATTTTTGGGTTGTGTCATGATAAAAAAGAATAGCCTTTGTGACAAACTCTAAAAAGGGATGCCTTTGTGGAAATTCTAAATGGATCATCTTAGTGGTGTGTTCTATCTAATTTCTTGTATGGAGTATTCTGCTAATTCTATGTTGCGTGAATTGTCAAGAATATCTGGTAGGTAAGCTATGAAGCTTAATGTCTATCACTATTGTAACATATGAGTAAGTTATAGTAGTTCTCTGATAAATGTAACCAAGATTAGGTAATGATATGCTCTGGAATAAGATTTGAATAAAGTCTAAAGAGTTTTGCATGAAAAAGATATGTGTATCTGTATGTCAAGAAGGGAATCTATTATGATGATTTGTAAGTATGAAAAGTAAGGGGTATCACATTTTCTTCTAAGTTTATTATGAATATGAGTCACTACTATTTGAATTATGAGATTCTCTAATAGCATGATATGGAGCTCATCCGGATGTTATATGCTGTGAATTATCAATAGGGATATGTGTACAGAACTAGATCAAGG
Organism: Gossypium hirsutum; assembly: GCF_007990345.1. Lineage (NCBI taxonomy): Eukaryota > Viridiplantae > Streptophyta > Magnoliopsida > Malvales > Malvaceae > Gossypium > Gossypium hirsutum. Next base: position 60,567,363 of record NC_053431.1, read on the forward strand.
TATGTCTATATAACACCCTAACCCATCTCCGTCGGTAGATTAGGGTTATGGAGCATTACCATAGAATCAAAAACATTTAAACCTCATATCATTCATCATGTTAATACTATTATAAACCAATCATTCACATGCATAGCATCCCTAAATCGAGCCTTCGAGGCCCTAAAAATAACTTAGGAGCAATTTAGGATTAATTGAAACAATTTGGAAAGTTTAGGAAAACATCACAAAATCTAAGAACAGGAGTCACATGGCTATGTGGCTAGCCTGTGTGACATGGCCCTATGCCGTGTAACTTTCAAAATAGGGACACACGACCGTGTCCCAACCCATGCCCTCTCAAAATATCAAAAACGATTATCTATAAAACAATCCACAATAATTGGTAAGCTTACACAACTTAGTAAGGACATAGTATAACATTTAATCTAAATATAACTAGACACAACTCATAAACTATTTGATTCAGGGTTACCAAAGTATAAATAGGGGCTCGTATGTGCAATCAAGGTACTGAAGTACAAACAGGGGCACATTTGTGCAATTAGGGGTACCAAAGTACAAACAGGGGCATATATGTACAATCAGGGGTACCGAAGTACAAACAGGGGCACGTATGTACAATCGGGGTTATCAAAGTACAAATAGGGGCACGTATGTGCAATTATGGGTATCGAAATACAAACAGGGGCACATATGTGCAATCAGGGGTACCAAAGTACAAATAGGGGCACGTATGTGCAATCAGGGGCACCGAAGTACAAATAGGGGAACGTATGTGCAATCATACAATAATTTTATATTAATATATTAATTAAAGAATCATAATATAAGAACACAGGTAGAAATTCATTTACGTATTGAAATACTATGAATTTAGCTACTATTCAATTCCGACCAAGACGTAGGGACTAATCCTCTATTTTTCCTTTTGTTTGATTATTGCCTTTTTTATCCAAGTTTTGCTCTATATAATAATTAAATACATTTCACATTCCGTTCAAAGCATATGACCCTTAACTTTTCATTAATTACACATTTTCCCTAAACTTTTACAACTTTTGCAATTTAATCTTCTAACTCAAAAATCATCAAATTGACCATTTTCTAAGAACCAAATTATAGTTGAATATTCTAGGCTCTTTAACATTCCATATTACACATCAAATTCACTATCCAACCTTGAAATTTTGACATTTTAACAATTTAATCCTTAAATCAAAATCTAACAAAAATCACTTTACAAAACAACCAAATATTGCAGTCAAAGTTCAAACATATAATAATCATCATAAACAACCAAGATTCATCAATGGTAACTTCCCAAATTCGTAACATATTCAAAAATAAAGGTACAAGCTAGCTAGACCTAGTTGCAGTGATCCCAAAAACATAAAAATTACAAGAAACTAAATTAAAACAAACTTAAATGCAAAGAAATTGTGCTAGCCGAACTCAAAACTTATCAACAATGGTGTTTTCTTTTATTTTCGGTAAAACAATGCACTAAGGAAGATGATAGCATTATTTTTATCATTTTTCTTAAGTTATATTTATTAATTTACCTTTTTCTCCCTTAATAGAACCTTCATTTAAGCTAATTACTACCCATTATCGTCCATTACAAATATAGTGATGGTCTAATTACCATATAGGTCCTCCCTCATATAAGTTAAACTATTACATCATCCAAATGCAATAATTAACAAATTTTGCACATTTTTCACTATAGTCCTTTTTCTTTAATTAGCTAAGTAAACATTAAAATTTCATAACCAAACTTTAATACGACCCTAATGACTGCATAAATATTCTATAAATAATATTTACAAGCCGACACAATGAAAATTTACGGTCCCAAAACCACTATTCCATCACCACTGAAAAACGGGTTGATATAACTCTCCTCTTCTTAAGAAATTTTGTCCTCGAAATTGTTACCTGAAAATAGATTCAGATATTGTAATTTCATCAATTCCTCAGTTTTCCTCAGTACCATGCCGACGCCACAAGATTTTAACCAATGGTACCCATTTATTCCGTAGCTCCATGACTTCTCGAGCTAAAATTTTCACTAGTTCTTTAGAATAAGTTAAATCTAACTGTAATTCAATTTCACTCTGAGGAATCACATGTGAAGGATCATATTTGTATTGTCTTAGCATTGAAACATGGAACACGTTATGAATTTTCTCAAGTTTAGGAGGTAAAGCTAATCTGTAAGCTACAAGACTGATTCTTTTAGTAACAAGTTTAGGAGGTAAAGTTAATCTGTAAGCTACAAAACTGATTCTTTTAGTAATCTCGTACGACCCGATAAATATCGGAATTAACTTCTCTTCTTTTCGAATCTTATCACTTTCTTCCACGGAGAAACTTTTAAAAATACCCGATTGCCAACAAAAAATTTATATATTTTCTTTTCAAATCCGCAACGACTTCTGTCGATCAGATGCAAATTTTAAACAATATCGAATAATTCAAACTTTGTCTTAGTTTCTTGAATCAAATCAATCCCTACCATCTTGGATTCACTCAACTCAGACTAATACAACAGCATTTTACATTTTCTTCTGTATAAAGCTTCAAACAATGCCATTTTGATACTAGATTGATAACTATTATTATAAGCGGACTCAACTCAAGGTAGATATCTTTCCCAGCTACCCTCAAACTCAATAATACAACATTGCAACATGTCTTCTAAAATCTGAATTACTCGTTCTGATTTCCCGTTCGTCTCAGGATGAAATGTTGTACTGAAATTGAGTTTAGTGCCTAAAGCTTCGTGAAGCTTACTCCAAAATCTCGATGTAAACTATGGATCATGATAAAAAATTATAGATGCTGGAACTCCGTGCAATCTCACAATCTCAGACACATATAATTCCGGTAACCTCCTAAATAGTAATATGTTCTAATAGGAACAAAATGACCGACTTAGTCAATCTTTCAACAATCACCCAAATCGAATCTTTCTTTTTTGGAGTTGCATGCGAGCCAGATACAAAATCCATCATGACTCCCTCCACTTCCACTCAGGAATCATAACAATTTGTAATAATCCTGACGACAACTGATGTTTTACTTTTACCTGTTGACAAATCAAACATTTTGCTGTGAACTCATAAATCTCATGTTTCATACTCGGCCACCAGTACATTTGTTTCAAATCACAATACATCTTCGTGATACCCGAATGAATGGAATATGTACTACTATAAGCCTATGATAATGTATCACAATTCAAATTTAAATTATTCAGAACACAAATTCTATCATGGTACTACAATGTACCGTCATCACTAACATTGTATTTTGTAGTCAAATTATCCCAAACCAAGTTTCGTTTCATTAGCAACTTCAAATTTTTATCTTGCAATTCCCAAATTCATTGTAGAAAAAATGGTTTAGTCTTAAATTCCACCAATACAGAACCGTCGACATTCAAAGCCAAACGAGTGTTCAACGATCAAAGTGCAAACAATGATGACTTTTTGCTAAGTGCATTTGCAACCACATTAGCCTTTCCAGATGGTAATCAATAACCAAATCATAATCTTTCAGTGGCTCTAACCAACGTCACTGTCTCAGATTTAGTTCCTTCTAGGTCATTAAATATTTTAATCTTTTGTGATCAGTTTACACATGACATTTCTTGCTGTATAAATATTGCTTCTATATCTTCAAAGCGAAGACAATAGCATCTAGCTCAATTTCGTAAGTAGGATAATTCATTTCTTACGACTTTAACTATCGAGAAGCATATGTTACCACTTTCCTAACTGCATTAAAATGCAACCTAAACCATTGAGAGACGTATCATTGTAAACAACATATGTAGTTCCAGATTCAGGCTGAGTTAACACTAGATCTTCTATTGAAATGTTTTTCAGGTGCTCAAAACTCTGTTGACACTTATTAGACCAAACAAATTCAATGTTTTTTCTATAATAACCTGGTCATAGGTGAAGCAATGCTTAAGAAATTTTTGATGAATTGCCGATAGTATCCGGCTAATCTCAAGAAACTTTGAACTTCAGAAACATTCTTCAAAATTTTCCAATCAACAATCACAAATACTCTATTAGGATCAACATTGATTCCATCAGCAGATGTAACATATCCTAGAAAATCAACTTCCTGTAGACAAAATTTGCATTTACTGAATTTCGCATATAGTTGTTTTTCACGCAAAGTTTGCATGACCACTCTTAAATGCTCAGCATGATCTCTCTTAAATGCTCAGCATGATCTGACTGATTCTGTGAATAAATTAGGATATCATTAATGAATACCACTATAAAGTGATCTAAATATAGCTGAAACACCCAATTCATCAAATTCATGAATGTTGCAGGAGCATTGGTCAAACCAAATGGCATCACCAGAAATTTATAACGACCATATCTAATTCTAAATGCCATTTTTGGTACATATTGCTCTTTAACTCGCAACTAGTAATACTCAGATCTCAAGTCGATCTTTGAAAACACTGTAGCTCCTTTAACTAACCGAACAAATCATCAATATGAGGTAACGGCTATTCATTCTTAATGGTGGCTCTATTCAACTATTGAGAATCTATACGTAGTCTCATTGATCCATCTTTCTTCTTCACGAACAAAACAAGAGCACCCCAAGATGTGTAACACCCCTTACCCGTATTCGACGCCGAGACAGGGTTCGAGGCATTATCGGACTAAAACATAAACACTCATACAAAACCAAGCCAAAAAATTTAATCCAATTTAAAATCATTTATACACAGCATATTGTCCCTTCTATGGGCTTACGAGGCCCAAAACATACATTGGGGTGTGGTTCGGGGCAAAACTGAGAACTTTTGGGACTTTTACAACACTTAGAAAATTTTCCTATTTTGGAGGGCCACACACCCATGTGGGTAGCTCGTGTGGTGACACACACCCCCGTGTGGCTTGGGACACAACCGTGTCCTCAGCCCGTGTAACTCTCTGTTTATGACGTCATCAACATAATAAGGTCACATGGCCAAGTCACACGCCCGTGTGCTAGAACATGTGGCAAATTTAATTTTCATGAATTTTAATAAATAAGGTGCAGATTTCACATGGCCAGGGCACACGCCGATGTCCCAAGGCAGTGTCACTCAGATGGCCGAGACACATAGCCATGTCTTTCTCTCGATGGTGTCTCTCACACGGTCGTGTCTTTGCCTTTGTATTTACTACTGGGTATTCTGTTTTACCTAATTAGGGTATAGGGGACACACGATCAGATCGCACGCCCATGGGGCAGACCGTGTGTCACACATGACCTAGACACATGCCCGTGTGTCTACCCGTGTGGACAACTTTGAGCCTATTTTCCAAGGCAATTGCCACCCTTATTTACTCAAAAAAATACATCTTTTCAAAGGCACTTATTGTGACAGCCCTAAAGTGACCCTAGTCGAAAAGCGGTTTCGGGACCGCTAAATCGAGTCACCGAATTATTTGAATATGATATTTATTGTCTAAAATATGTGATTATGAATGTGTGAAAGTTTTAAGTTTCGATTTAGTAAATTGCATGTGAATTTAGTCAATAGGACTTGTGTGACACTTTTGAAATGTGATAGGCTAATCTATAAGGATCTAATAGTGCATGTAATCAAAAGGGAGGACTTGCATGTCAATTTTCCCCCATTTAATTACTAGTGGCCGGCCATGACAAAGGGTGATGGGCAAAACATGTCATAAAACATGTTGTGTTAATGGTTTATGTTAAAAATGATAAAATAATAATGGGAAGGTAAATGATGACAAAAAAATGTGTGTGGTTGCCCCCCCCATTGCCGTGACTAGAGAAAGAAGAAAAGAAAACAAAAAAAAAGTGTCCATCCTTTTTCATTTCTTCTGGCCGAATGTTCTAAGGAAGAAGGAAGGAGCTTTGGCTTCATGATCGGCTTGGAAGAGGCTTAGGAAGAGGTTCGGCCATACTTGTATCTAGGTTAAGGTAGGTTTGATGTTGTGCCATGAGATTCATGCATGTTTTTAGTAGTTAGCTTGAGTTCTAACTAGCCCATGGTTCAAATCTTTACTATGTCATGGAAATGATATTCGGCTAAGGTGGATTTGTGTTGATGTCATTTCCATGCAAAAAGTGAAGCTTTGTAATGATGCATGTGATGTTGGATTGATGACTCTTGAATCTTCTTTTTAGCGTTTTTGAGTGAGACATTAAGTTCTATGTTTAACCATGACCAAAATTGAAATGGTATGGTGTTGTGATGCATTCGGCCATGGTAGGAAGTAGAAGAGAAATGTGGTTGTTGTTCACGTTATTTAGATGAGAAATGGTAGTAAGGTGAAGTGCAAATGTTAGTGTTTGATTTACTAGTGTGTATATGTGTATTAGCCGAGTTTTGAATTTGAAACAAAATGGTATGTAGTCAATACAAGTAACCATATTTGTAGGAAGTATTAAGCATATACTCGGCCTCAACCTAGACATGTATATTCGGCCACATGAGGTAGGTTGTTGTTGCATGTGTTCGGTTAGAGGCAAGCATATTGATGCCTTTATCTTGGCTTAGATAATCGGCTAAAAGAGAGTGGGGGCTAAAATGTTGAGTTTGATTCATGATTTCCATATATATGTGACTTTAATGCCTAATGTATATATGGGCTAAGTACCTTGAGGTTCTCTTTTGATGTTCAAATGAATTGTGTTAAATTGCTTAATGTGATTAAAAATACGCATGACCATTGTGTATTTGAGCTGAAAGGTGGCCATATGACCTATCAAGCTCCTTGTCATATTCGGCTATAAGCTAGCATAATGAGACTTTAATAAGTTAAATTTGTTTGAATTAGCTCAAGAGCTTAGAGGACCACATTTGGATAAGGGGAAGGAAAAAGTTATCGAATAGCCGCCGAAAATGTTCGACCACATCCGAGATAAGTTTTCGAGTAATGGAACTTAGATTATGATTTGATTAGATCATGTTTTAACCAAACCAAAATCATGCTCTTTGTATGTGGCTATTGAGCCGAAAAAGATTATGATCGATAAGTGACTTGTGATTGAATCCTAGTTATGAAAATGAAATATATATGTGTCATGATTTATTGATATGTGTATGGATATTCGGATGATAACCGGGCTAAGTCCTGAAGGCATTTGTGCGAGTTACTAAATCCGGGCTAAGTCCCGAAGGCATTTGTGCGAGTTACCAAATCCGGGCTAAGTCCCGAAGGCATTGGTGCGAGTTACTATAACCGGGCTATGTCCCGAAGGCATTTGAGCGAGTAGCTATATCCGGTTAAATTCCGAAGGTACGTGATTTGGGAATGAGCGATCTTGCTGTAATAATTTCAATTAATACGCTCGTAAAATCCCAACAATGAGGTATGTTTCGTATGTGCATTGGAATAGTTGATTTCTTTCGAATATTATTCGCTCAGTCGAGTAATGAGCTTCCGGCCTTTGACTAAGATGATCCCTTATGTATGAATATAGGGGTTGTAATGTGAAGTAGGAATGATTTGAGAATATGTATATATGGAATTATCCGTTTAGTTATATGAATGCCATACTTCAATTGTGCTTAATTTCATTGCTCAAAACTTACTAAGCATTAAATGCTTACTCTGTTCTATGAATTTCTATTTTATAGATTTTGGTTCGTCAGCTATCGGACTCGGGATTATTGAAGTCGAAGTCTCCCACACTATCAAAGCCCCTTTTGGTACACTTTTGGTTGAACTTTGAAATGGCATGTATAGGACTACCCTTTTTGTTGTTGGTGAGGGACCCTTTGGTTTTGTATAAATTTGGATAGCCATGCGAAAATGGCTTATATACACTTTGATTAATATTATAATCGTCTTGTATGATGTTCATTAAGAGGTATGGAAATGTTTGGGAACGATTAGCCATTGGAATGGTTAATCATGATCATATTTTGTGCTATATATGCTAAAGGGCTAGTTGAATCATGGAAACTATGTAATAGGTAAAGTTTACCCTAAAGGCTGATGCTGGCAGCAGCAGTCATGTGGATGTGAAAAATCACTAAAAATAGTAGGAATGGAATTAAATAGTGAATAAATTATGTAATCGAACCTTGATGAATCTATTTTCATAGGAAAGTAACGGAACAGTCATATGAATAGTATATTATGAGATGTTAAAGTTTTCGTGAAACAGGGCCAGAACGGTTTCTGGATTCTCTGTTCCGACTTTGGAAATTCATTATAAATTAACCAGAGATAATTAGAAGTCATGCCTTATATGTATAGATTCCTTGTTGTGTCTAGTTTCATTAGAAACAAACGGAATCAGTATTGAAGCCCTGTACAGGGAGATATCCAAGCCGTAATGTACAAAGGTCAGTGTAGTCGAACCCTGAAACAGGGGGGACTTTAACTAATAAACTGTACTAATTGGCTCGACCAAAAATTCTAGAAGTAGATGAACATATGAGTCTAGATTCAGGAAATATTTACAAAACTGGTTTTCGAGTTTTGAAACTGAAGATATGATTTTTAAGGCGACAGTGACGCAGTAACTAGCTTGTCTGGAAAATTTTCAAATGGACTGTGAAAATAAATGTATTATGTCTGTTAGCACCTCGTGTTCGACTCCGGCAACAGTCTCGGGTACGAGGTGTTACAATTAAATTGGTACCAGAGCTACGGTTTAGTCGATTCTAGGACTACCGTACTACGTTTGGGTCTAGCTATACATGCCATTATGTGATTATTTGATAGTGTGGTGATTTCTGACATTTGCAAATGTGTGTATTTATAGTAATGGATCCCGATCCCGACCGAGCGGTAGCTGATGATCTTGAGAGTGTAGCGCCTGCTCCCGCACAAGGGACAGCTCCGGCGGACTCTCAACCTATTGCTAGTAATCCAAATGATGAAGCTAGACAAGCTTTCTATAGCGTGATGAATGATTGGTTCAACCAATACATTCGAACTAATACGGCTGTTCCACAACCTCCATTCCCGACTAATGCCACCCCCGCACCTACAATACCTCCGGTAACTGACCAAATAAGGTCAAATAAGCCCCCAGTTGACAGAATCTGAAAACACGAGGCTACTGAATTTAAAGCTACGGACAGCGATGATGCCGAGCAAGCTGAATTTTGGTTGGACAACACTATCCGGGTACTCGATGAGCTATCTTGCACACCCAATGAGTGCCTAAAGTGTACTATCTCCTTGCTACATGATTCTGCCTACTATTGGTGGAATACGTTGACTTCTGTTGTGCCCAGAGAGCAAGTAACTTGGGAGTTCTTCCAAACTGAGTTTCGAAAGAAGTATATCAGTCAGAGATTCATCGACCAAAAACAAAAGGAATTTCTTGAACTCAAACAAGGTTCCATGTCGGTTACCGACTATGAACGAAAATTTGTGAGGCTTAGCCGGTACGTGCGAGAATACATTTCTTCAGAAGCTGTGATGTGCAAACGTTTCAAAGATGGACTGAATGATGACATAAAGTTGTATGTTGGCATTTTAGAAATCCGAGAATTTGTGGTACTCATCGAGCGAGCTTGCAAAGCCGAGGAGCTCAGTATGGAGAAAAGAAAAGCTGATATGGGAGCAAAGGAGTTTCGTAAGAGGTCTTCGGGGAGGCCCTTTCAACAGTCATCGAAGAAATTTAGAGATGATTTAGGCCGATCTAGAAACACTTCGGGCTTTTCTAGACGAGATCGCGATCGACCCCCTGTGAGTGCACGAGTCACTTCGATCGCCAGTGTTGGAACTGATCGTCGAGACAGAGTGGAGTGCCAGTATTGTGGTAAATGGCATTCGGGGAGTTGTAGATTCCATGACCGCTCCTGTTACAAGTGCGGGTCAGTTGACCACTTTATTAAAGATTGCCCGAGGTTGTCTGAACAGAATGTAAATCAGAGTGAGAAACCGGGTGCTACCACTGCTCGAGGTAGACCATCTAGAAATACGGGCAATGCTAGTGGTGGTCAGAGAGGATCTAGAGATGCAACGACCAGATCTGAGGCTCGTGCTCCTGCTAGGGCTTATGCTATACGCGCACGCGAGGATGCTTCCTCGCCAGATGTTATTACCGGTACTTTTACTCTCTCTGATACTAATGTGATTGCTTTGATTGACCCTGGTTATACTCATTTTTATATATGTGAAACCTTAGCATCCAGTAAGACTTTACCTATTGAGTCTACTGAGTTCGTAATTCGGGTGTCAAATCCCTTGGGCCGTTACGTGCTTGTCGACAAAGTGTGTAAGAAATGTCCCCTAGTAATTCAAGGTTCCTATTTTCCGGCGGACTTGATGCTTTTGCCGTTTGATGAATTTGATGTTATTCTTGGTTTGGATTGGTTGACCGTCCATGATGCGGTTGTGAATTGCAAAAGCAAGACTATTGATTTGAGGTGCGCAAATAACGAGATAATCCGAGTTCAGTCTACGGACTTAAAGGGGTTGCCAGCTGTAATATCATCAATGTTGGCTCAGAAATATGTAAGAAAGGGGTGCGAAGCATACCTTGCGTATGTACTTGATGACAAAGAATTAGAAAAGAAACCTGAATCTGTGCCGGTGGTTTGCGAATACCCAGATGTTTTTCCCGAAGAATTACCGGGTTTACCACCTGTTCGGGAGGTAGAGTTTGGTATTGAGCTTGTACCTGGGACTACACCGATTTCAATAGCTCCGTACCGTATGGTACCAACCGAGTTAAAAGAATTGAAAGCTCAATTGCAAGAGTTGACGGATAGGGGTTTCGCTCGACCAAGTTTCTCACCTTGGGGTGCACCAATATTGTTTGTGGAAAAGAAGGACGGAACCATGAGGTTGTGCATCGACTATCGTTAGCTGAATAAGGTGACAATAAAGAATAAATATCCGATGCCATGTATTGACGATTTGTTTGATCAACTAAAGGGAGCCTCGGTGTTTTCAAAGATAGATTTGAGATCGGGTTATTACCAGTTGCGAATTCGAGATTCGGATATACCCAAAACTGCTTTCAGAACGAGATACAGTCACTACGAGTTCTTAGTGATGCCGTTTGGGCTCACTAATGCCCCTGCGGTATTTATGGATTTGATGAATCGGATCTTTAGACAGTATTTGGACCGGTTCGTAGTTGTGTTTATTGATGACATTTTGGTCTATTCAAGAGATGAGACCGAACATGCTGAGCACCTGAGATTAGTGTTGCGAATTTTAAGGGATAAGCAGTTATATGCTAAGTTCAGTAAGTGTGAGTTCTGGTTAAGAGAGGTTAGCTTCTTGGGTCATGTGGTATTCGCATCGGGTATTCGAGTTGATCCGAGCAAAATTTCAGCCATACTTAACTGGAAGCCTCCGAGAAATATTACTGAGGTTCGGAGCTTTTTGGGACTTGCCGGTTACTACCGACGGTTTGTAAAAAGTTTCTCGATGATAGCCACACCGATGACGAAACTACTTCAGAAAGTTGTTAAGTTCGAATGGACGGAAAAATGTCAGAAAAGTTTTGATCAACTGAAAACTTATTTGACTGAAGCTCCAATTCTAGTGCAGCCCGAATCAGGCAAGAGTTCGTCATTTATAGTGACGCATCCCTACTTGGGTTGGGTTGCGTATTGATGCAAGAAGGTCGAGTTGTGGCCTATGCGTCGAGACAATTAAAGCCACATGAGAAAATTTATCCGACCCATGATCTTGAACTAGCTGCCATTGTGTTCGCCTTGAAAATATGGCGACATTACTTATTTGGTGAGAAGTGCCATGTATACTCAGATCACAAAAGTCTCAAATATTTGATGACTCAAAGAGACTTGAATCTGAGACAAAGGCGTTGGCTTGAGTTGTTGAAAGATTATGAGCTTGTCATTGATTATCACCCGGGAAAGGCTAATGTGGTTGCGGACGCCTTAAGCTGGAAATCACTGTTTGCTTTACGAGCGATGAATGTACACTTGTCTGTTCTACCCGACAATGTGTTAGTAGCTGAATTAAAGGCCAAACCATTATTGATTCATCAAATTAGTGAAGCTAAGAAAGTCGATGATGAATTGGTTGCAAAACGGACTGAATGTGTTCCAAATATGGAATCAGAGTTTCAAATCGATGATGACAATTGTTTGAGGTTCAAAGGTCGTTTGTGTGTTCCAAGAAATTCAGAACTCATTTCGATGATTCTGAACGAAGCTCATTGTAGCCGAATGTCAATTCACCCGGGGAGTACGAAAATGTACAACGATCTGAGACGCCAGTTTTGGTGGCATGGTATGAAACAAGACGTTTCCGATTTTGTTTCGAAGTGCTTAGTATGTCAGCAAGTGAAGGCGGAACATCAAGTACCTACAGATTTACTTCAGCCAATCATGATACCTGAATGGAAATGGGATCGAGTCACGATGGATTTTGTATCTGGGTTGCCATTGTCGACAAGTAAGAAAGATGCGATTTGGGTTGTTGTTGATAGACTGACTAAGTCGGCTCATTTTATCCCCGTACGTACGGATTTTTCATTGGATAAACTAGCTGAATTGTATGTTTCTCAGATTGTGAGATTACACGGGGTACCGATTTCTATTGTGTCGGATAGAGATCCGAGATTCACCTCGCGATTTTGGAAGAAATTGCAAGAAGCTTTGGGTACCAAGCTGCATTTTAGCACCACTTTTCATCCACAAACTGCTGGTCAATCCGAGCGGATAATTCAGATACTTGAGGATATGTTGAGATGTTGCATTCTCGAGTTTAGTGGTTCATGGGAGCAGTATTTACCTTTGATTGAATTCGCTTACAACAATAGTTTTCAATCAAGTATTAAGATGGCACCTTACGAGGCTTTGTACGGGCGTAAATGCTGTACACCATTATTTTGGACCGAGCTCGGTGAAAGTAAAATTTTCGGAGTTGATTTGATTAAAGATGCTGAACGGAAAGTAAAAGTAATCCGTGAAAGCCTGAAGGCAGCCACAGATCGCCAAAAGTCGTACGCGGATTTGAAACGAAAAGACATTGAGTATCAGGTGGGAGACAAAGTGTTTCTTAAGGTTTCACCTTGGAAAAAGATACTCAGATTTGGTCGTAAGGGCAAATTGAGTCTGAGATTCATTGGGCCGTATGAAATCTCCGAACGAGTTGGTCCAGTTGCGTATAGATTGATTTTGCCCCTTGAACTTGAAAAGATTCACGACGTCTTTCATGTTTCGATGCTTCGACGTTATAGATCTAATCGGTCACACGTAATTAATCCATCAGAGGTTGAAATTAAATCTGACATGAGTTATGAAGAAGAGCCGATTCGTATCCTAGCTCGTGAAGTGAAAGAGTTACGAAACAAAAAGGTTCCTTTAGTAAAAGTGTTATGGCTCAAACACGGGATAGAAGAAGCTACTTGGGAACCCGAGAACTCTATGAAAGAGCGATACCCAAACCTATATACTGGTAAGATTTTCGGGGACGAAAATTTCTTAAGTGGGGGAGAGTTGTGACAGCCCTAAAGTGACCCTAGTCGGAAAGCTATTTCGGGACCGCTAAACCGAGTCACCGAATTATTTGAATATGATATTTATTGTCTAAAATATGTGATTATGAATGTGTGAAAGTTTTAAGTTTCGATTTAGTAAATTGCATGTGAATTTAGTCAATAGGACTTGTGTGACACTTTTGAAATGTGATAGGCTAATCTATAAGGATCTAATAGTGCATGTAATCAAAAGGGAGGACTTGCATGTCAATTTTCCCCCATTTAATTACTAGTGGCCGGCCATGACAAAGGGTGATGGGCAAAACATGTCATAAAACATGTTGTGTTAATGGTTTATGTTAGAAATGATAAAATAATAATGGGAAGGTAAATGATGACAAAAAAATGTGTGTGGTTGCCGCCCATTGCCGTGACTAGAGAAAGAAGAAAAGAAAACAAAAAAAAAGTTCTAAGGAAGAAGGAAGGAGCTCTTGCTTCATGATCGGCTTGGAAGAGGCTTAGGAAAAGGTTCGGCCATACTTGTATCTAGGTTAAGGTAGGTTTGATGTTGTGCCATGAGATTCATGCATGTTTTTAGTAGTTAGCTTGAGTTCTAACTAGCCCATGGTTCAAATCTTTACTATGTCATGGAGATGATATTCGGCTAAGGTGGATTTGTGTTGATGTCATTTCCATGCTAAAAGTGAAGCTTTGTAATGATGCATGTGATGGTGGATTGATGACTCTTGAATCTTCTTTTTAGCATTTTTGAGTGAGACATTAAGTTCTTTGTTTAACCATGACCAAAATTGAAATGGTATGGTGTTGTGATGCATTCGGCCATGGTAGGAAGTAGAAGAGAAATGTGGTTGTTGTTCACGTTATTTAGATGAGAAATGGTAGTAAGGTGAAGTGCAAATGTTAGTGTTTGATTTACTAGTGTGTATATGTGTATTAGCCGAGTTTTGAATTTGAAACAAAATGGTATGTAATCAATACAAGTAACCATATTTGTAGGAAGTATTAAGCATATACTCGGCCTCAACCTAGACATGTATATTCGACCACATGAGGTAGGTTGTTGTTGCATGTGTTCGGTTAGAGGCAAGCATATTGATGCCTTTATCTTGGCTTAGATAATCGGCTAAAAGAGAGTGGGGGCTAAATTGTTGAGTTTGATTCATGATTTCCATATATATATGTGACTTTAATGCCTAATGTATATATGGGCTAAGTACCTTGAGGTTCTCTTTTGATGTTCAAATGAATTGTGTTAAATTGCTTAATGTGATTAAAAATGCGCATGACCATTGTGTATTTGAGCTAAAAGGTGGCCATATGACCTATCAAGCTCCTTGTCATATTCGGCCATAAGCTAGCATAACGAGACTTTAATAAGTTAAATTTGTTTGAATTAGCTCAAGAGCTTAGAGGACCACAGTTGGATAAGGGGAAGGAAAAAGTTATCGAATAGCCGCCAAAAATGTTCGACCACATCCGAGGTAAGTTTTCGAGTAATGGAACTTAGATTATGATTTGATTAGATCATGTTTTAAGCAAACCAAAATCATGCTCTTTGTATGTGGCTATTGAGCCGAAAATGATTATGCTCGATAAGCGACTTGTGATTGAATCCTAGTTATGAAAATGAAATATAGATGTGTCATGATTTATTGATATGTGTATGGATATTCGGATGATAACCGGGCTAAGTCCCGAAGGCATTTGTGCGAGTTACTAAATCCGGGCTAAGTCCCGAAGGCATTTGTGCGAGTTACCAAATCTGGGCTAAGTCCCGAAGGCATTTGTGCGAGTTACCAAATCCGGGCTAAGTCCCGAAGGCATTTGTGCGAGTTACCAAATCCGGGCTAAGTCCCGAAGGCATTGGTGCGAGTTACTATAACCGGGCTATGTCCCGAAGGCATTTGAGCGAGTAGATATATCCGATTAAATTCCGAAGGTACGTGATTTGGGAATGAGCGATCTTGCTGTAATAATTTCAATTAATACGCTCGTAAAATCCCAACAATGAGGTATGTTTCGTATGTGCATTGGAATAGTTCATTTCTTTCGAATATTATTCGCACAGTCGAGTAATGAGCTTCCGGCCTTTGACTAAGATGATCCCTTATGTATGAATATAGGGGTTGGAATGTGAAGTAGGAATGATTTGAGAATATGTATATATGGAATTATCCGTTTAGTTATATGAATGCCATACTTCAATTGTGCTTAATTTCATTGCTCAAAACTTACTAAGCATTAAATGCTTACTCCGTTCTATGAATTTCTGTTTTATAGATTTTGGTTCGTCAGCTATCGGACTGGGGATTATTGAAGTCGAAGTCTCCCACACTATCAAGGCCCCTTTTGGTACACTTTTGGTTGAACTTTGAAATGGCATGTATAGGACTAACCTTTTTGTTGTTGGTCAGGGACCCTTTGGTTTTGTATAAATTTGGATAGCCATGCGAAAATGGCTTATATACACTTTGAGCTTAATATTATAATCGTCTTGTGTGATGTTCATTAAGAGGTATAGAAATGTTTGGGAATGATTAGCCATTGGAATGGTTAATCATGATCATATTTTGTGCTATATATGCTAAAGGGCTAGTTGAATCATGGAAACTATGTAATAGGTAAAGTTTACCCTAAAGGCTGATGCTGGCAGCAGCAGTGATGTAGATGTGAAAAATCACTAAAAATAGTAGGAATGGAATTAAATAGTGAATAAATTATTTAATCGAACCTTGATGAATCTATTTTCATAGGAAAGTAACGGAACGGTCATATGAACAGTATATTATGAGATGTTAAAGTTTTCGTGAAACAGGGCCAGAACGGTTTCTGGATTTCCTTTTCCGAATTTGGAAATTCATTATAAATTAACCAGAGATAATTAGAAGTAATTACTTATATTTATAGATTCCTTGTTGAGTCTAGTTTCATTAGAAACAAATGGCATCAGTATTGAAGCCCTGTACAGGGAGATATCTAAGTCGTAATGCGAAAAGGTCAGTGTAGTCGAACCCTGAAACAGGGGGGACTTTAACTAATAAACTGTACTAATTGGCTCGACCAAAAATTCTAGAAAAAATTTGTAGATGAACATATGAGTCTAGATTCTGGAAAAATTTACAAAACTGGTTTTCTAGTTTTGAAACTCAAGATATGAGTTTTCAGCCGACAGTGACGCAGTAACCAGCTTGTCTGGAAAATTTTTAAATGGACTGTGAAAATAAATGTATTATGTCTGTTAGCACCTCGTGTTCGACTCCGGCAACGGTCTCAGGTACGGGGTGTTACACTTATCACGGCATAAATGAGTACTTGATCATCCTCGAACAAGTCATGATTATGGAAATATCTTATTATCTTATACATGCACAAGACACCATACTTTGTCAAGCCTAACTTACCAATTCTCATTCAAGCCATGGTTCATCATACTAAACAAATCTAAATTTAATCATCAAGCATCCATAGCCACAACATAACTCATCACATACACACAACCACCAACCACATCACAATTGCATAGGCACATGCATGCGTGAATAAATAGGTTTACAACCCAATAACCAATATAAGCCATATCTCATGGCCATATACAAAATGAATTATAATATTATCATAAGCCAACACTTTTGGCTAACCAATATGACACATAAAAAAATGACCAAGTCCACTATACATGCCTTACTCAAAATACTTAAATTCACTATGACCAAAAGATTAGTTTGATAGTGTGAATCGAGCTCTGACGTCCTTCGATCCCTGAGTTAGCTTGGTGATACTATAAGAAAATGGGAAAGAAAAGGGGAATAAGCATAAGCTTAGTAAGTTAGCATGTAAATAATTAATAACATTAATCATGCATTATTATACATATAACCTAATATAATTTATCACAATGTTATCAAGTATCATAGATACATTTTAAGTGATGTCATTTACATAGCATGCAATGAAACTCATAATCATGATTCATTCATTCACTTCTTACCGAAGTCTCACCGATTCATAATCTCACTATTTGTGAACTTTGTGTACATACCTGTACCCTTCCAACACGATCATACCTTACCATTTCTTTGACATAATCTTTGGATTACCCGTTGAACCACTTGGAATACTAAAGGATACCCGGGAAATCTTGTGACAGCCCAAAATTGACCCTAGTCGGGAAGTGGTTTCGGGACCGCTAAACCGAGTCACCGAAAGGTTTGAATGTGATGTTTATTATCTAGAATATGTAATCATCAATGTGTGAAAATTTCAAGCTTCGATTTAGTCGATTGCATGTGAATTTAGTCAATAGGACTTATATGAGAAAATTTTAAAATGTGATAGGTCAATGCATGAGGACCTATTAGTGCATGTGGAAGAAAAAGGGGACTTGCATGTCAAATTCCCCCTCCCTAATATGTAGTGGCCGGCCATGCTATGGGTGGAAACATGTCACCAACATGTTGTGTTAGTGATGTTGGTAAGGAAAATAAAATATTAAGCATGATAATTAAAATAAGTTAAAGAAAGGAATTAAACAATGAAAAGGAAGGGTGATGAAAAAAAAATGGTCTCATCCATACCCCCCCTTGTTGCCGTGAGTTGAGGAAAGAAAACAAAAAAAAAATGTGTGTTCATTCTTGAACACCTTTGGCCGAATAGAGGAAAGAAAGGAAGGGGAAGAGCTTGAGAAAATCGGCTATGGTGGTTTGCTAGACTAAGGTATGTTTGATGTTGTTCTTGAGATGCATGCATGTTTTAGTAGTTGACTTGAGTTCTAAAAACCCATGGTTCAATTTTGTGGATTGATGATGATTTTGTGTTTTGCCATTGATGAGTGCTTGAGCTTTTTGATAGTTGTTGATGAAAAGTGAAAGATATGTTAAAGATTAATATGTTTTGTGTTGAAGTTTTTGGTGATTTTGAGTAGTTAGAGCTAAATTACAAAAACAAATTTTTGAAGGACTCAAAGGTGAAATAAATGAGATGTATGGACTTATATGGGCACTAGGAAGATTCGGCCCTTAAGGAGTGTGACCAAACTTTGTGTGTTTTGTGTTTTGTGGAATAAAGACTAAATTGTGAAAGTGCGAAATATTAGGGGTAAAAATGTAATTTACCCATTTATGCGTTATTAGACTAAATTGAATGAAAATATGTTAAATTAAGGCTTGGCAAGCTAGCTATTAAGGTGAAATGCTAATGTTAGTATTTGATTCGGTAATAATCTGTTTGGGGACAGCAGCAGTAAGGTGATTTTGGAAAATCGCCATAATTTGTAGGAGTTGAATTAGAAGCTGAGTGAATTATGCCATTAAAGCTTGAAGAGTCTATTTTCTTACAAAAGAAACTATGAAAACAAAAGAGTTACCGATCTTGAGATATTTGAAGTATTGTGGGGCTGAGTCAAAATGACTACTAGATTCCCTGTTCTGTTTTTAGAAAATCATTATAAATTGTACAAAAATGATTATAAGATAAAATTTATATGCTTAGACTCCTTAATGAGTCTAGTTTCAAATGAGATCAAATACAACACATTTTGAATTCTGTAAAATGAGAAATTTGATTCGTAGTGAAGAGTGGTCAGAATAGTCAAACAGTGAAACAGGGGAAACTTTAAGAAAAATCTGGTATTGATTGGCCAAGCCAAAAATTCTGAAAATTTTATGGATGGAAGATATACGAGTCTATATTCAGGGAAAATTAACGGCTAGTGATTTGGAGTTTTGTAGCTCCAGTTATAAACAATTTAGCGACTACTGCTCAGGAAAACAGCTCGTAGTGAATATGTGATTTTGTTGTAAACATTAATGAAAATTTGCCAATGAGTTATTTATTGACTATTATAAAGCTTACTATAATCTATGTGTGTGAAAGTCAAATCAATATATATATTATTCTGAAAGTAATACTTGAATAGTCGATTAATGACTATTTTAAATTATTGATTTGGCTCAAGGAGTTAAAGGAGGTGAATCGAGTAAAGGCAAAGAAAAGGTTATTGAGTAGTCGAGTTGGAACCGTCTTACCCAACACGAGGTAAGTCATTAAGCATGTAGTTGGTATTATTTCAAATGGTCATAATGTGTATGTATTGATGCGAATGGAATGAATAAATATACATATATATATATGTGCATGTACGTATGTGATGATGAAATCGTTGAATGAAAGAAAAGAGGTAAGATGTACTGAGTTGTTGATCTCGGCACTAAACGTGCGGGATAACCATTTATGACCATGAGATTGGCGCTAAGTGCGCGGGATTAAATTGTACAGCACTAAGTGTGCGATTTGACTATGTTGCACTAAGTGTGCGAAATGAATATGATGCACTAAGTGTGCGAATTGACCATGCGGCACTAAGTGTGCGAGTTTGACTATGTAGCACTAAGTGTGCGATTTGATTATGTAGCACTAAGTGTGCGAGTTGATTATATAGCACTGAGTGTGCGGACTCGATATACATTCGTGAATCATTATGGACACTATGTGTGCGACACTATTGAGTCGATCGCGGACAGCGGATCGGGTAAGTGTCTTGAGTACATGGCTAATAGGTGCTATGCTTATACTTGGTGTTGAGCTCGGTAAGTTTGAACCTATGTGACAAATATACTTGAAGTCACGTACATAAAATTTATCGTAGGATGGGTGAAAGGCCGTTTAGTCGTTTGAATGTAACGAAAATAAATTGATTTATGAAAATGCTTCAATGTCCTATTGATGAGTATATGGAATGTGAATGCATGAATTGATATGAAATTGAATTGATAGGTTGGAGGAACTATGGTATGGTTCGGAATGGATGGAGTAATTAGCCTCGTTCCATTTTGTTTTCTCTTGTGATAATGTTATTGATGGATGGTAGTGCATAGCTTATGACTTACTGAGTTATAAACTCACTCGGTGTTTCCTTGTCACCCATTATAGGTTGCTTGGACTCATCTATTTTTGCGTGGTCGGGCCGTCATCGAAGTCATCACACCGGATAGCAAGTTTTGGTACTTTCTTCTTAGTTGGCTTAGAAGAACATTTTGGCATGTATAAGCTAGTACGTTGTGTTTGAATTATGGCATGTAAACTTTAAGCCATGCGAAAATGGCACGA
Source organism: Gossypium hirsutum (assembly GCF_007990345.1). NCBI lineage: Eukaryota > Viridiplantae > Streptophyta > Magnoliopsida > Malvales > Malvaceae > Gossypium > Gossypium hirsutum. The sequence continues at coordinate 60,587,919 of NC_053431.1, forward strand.
ATGTTCGATTGAGTTGGATCAAGGGTAGGCATGAAATGGACCTAGTTACTTTCGTAACAGATGCTGGCAGCAGCAGTGTCATGAGATTGAAAAATCACTAAAAATAGTAGGAGTGGAATTAATTGATGAATAAATTATGTAATCGAAGCTCGATGAGTCTGCTTTCATGAGGAAGTAACGAAAAGATCATATGGGCAGTATATTAAGAGATAATCAGATTTTTGTGGGACAGGGCCAGAACGGTTTCTGGATTCCCTGCTCCGACTTTGGAAATTCATTATAAATTAACCAGAGATAATTAGGGGTCGTACCATATATGTACAGATTCCTCTCTGAGTCTAGTTTTCGTAGAAACAAACGGCATCAGTATTGAAGCCCCGTGCAGGGAGATATTCAAGTCGTAATGGGCAAAGGTCAGTGTAGTCGACCCCTGCAACTTGGGGAACTTTGACTAATAAACTGTACTAATTGGCCCAACCAAAAATTCTAGAAAAAAATACATAGATGGGCACATGAGTCTAGTTTCTGGGAAAAATTACGAAACTGATTTTTGAGTTACGAAACTCAAGATATGATTTTTAAAACGACTAGTACACAGGTTGGGCAGTGTCTGGAAAATAAATTTTGTAAGGGGTTAAAGCCAGTTAACACCTCGTGTTCGACTCCGGTGTCGGTTTCGGGTTCGGGGTGTTACATTTTATTGGTATCAGAGCCATGGTTTAGTCGGTTCTAGGACTACCATAGCGCGTATGAGTCTAGCTATACATGCCGAATGTTAATGTTTAAATGTGTGATGACTTCCGACGGTTGAAATGTTTTTGTTTTGATTAGTAAATGGACCCCGGTGAAGAAAGAACCCTAGCGGATGACGTTGAGAGCATAGCGGCTGCTCCTGCACAAGGGACGCCGCTTGTTGAACCTCAGTCATCTGCGAATAATCAAGGTGAGGGGGCTAAACAAGCCTTCTTTACCATGATGAATGAGTGGGTCGCGCAATATGCCCGAACCAACCCGGCTGTCCAACAATTCCCGAATTTGAATAATCCACCCCAAGAGCCTGTAATTCCATCTGTCGTTGATCCTGTGAGGCTGAGTAAGCCACTTGTAGACTTGATTAGGAAGCGTGGGGCCGAGGAGTTCAAGGCCATAGTAACTGATGATGCCGAAAGGGCCGAGTTCTGGCTAGATAACACCATTCGGGTGTTCGATGAATTGTCATGCACACCCGACGAATGTCTAAAATGTGCTGTATCTTTGTTGCGAGACTCAGCCTACTATTGGTGGAGGACCTTGATTTCCATAGTCCCGAACGAGCGAGTAACTTGGGACTTCTTTCAAATGGAATTCCGGAAGAAATTTATTAGCCAACGGTTCATTGATCAGAAGCGTAAGGAGTTCTTGGAACTCAAGCAAGGCCGTATGACTGTATCTGAATACGAACATGAATTCGTAAGACTCAGTAGGTATGCCCGGGAGTGTGTAGCTGACGAGGTTGCTATGTGCAAAAGATTCGAGGAAGGATTGAATGAAGATTTAAAGCTACTAATGGGTATTTTGGAAATAAAAGAATTCGTAACACTAGTCGAACGAGCCTACAAGGCGGAAGAACTTGGAAAGGAGAAGAGGAAGGCTGAATTTGAAGCTAGAGATTATCGTAAGAGATCGACGGGTAAAGCTCCGTTCTCAGCTGTAAAGAAGTTCAGGGAGGACATTAAGAAGTCGAGGGCGACTGCGGGAATTTCCATCAGGGCAAGACCATCGATGGGCTCCCGAGCTACTTCGGTAGCTAGTGTGGGCAATAATCGTCACGAGAAACCTGAATGTCCCCAATGTGGAAGACGACACCTAGGTGAATGTTGGGGCAAGTCTACTAGCAGGGTCTGTTACGGATGCGGTTCGAAGGACCACCTCATTAGAGATTGCACGGAGCTGGATGAGAAGAATAAGATTCAAGGTGCAAGACCTAGTGGAGTGACATCTAGAGGTAGACCACCGAGAATTTTAGGAGGCAGGGGTGGTAGTCAGAGGGGGGCTTCTGATACGGCCGATCGAGCCGAGAACCGTACTCCTGCTAGAGCATATGCCATTCGCGCACGAGAGGAGGCATCCTCCCCCGACGTCATCACTGGTACCTTCACTCTCTTTGATACTAATGTGATTGCATTGATTGACCCTGGTTCTACTCATTCATATGTATGCGAAACCTTAGCAACCAGTAAGACTCTACCTGTTGAGTCTACTGAGCTCGTAATTCGAGTATCAAACCCTTTGGGTCAATGCGTACTTGTTGATAAAGTGTGTAAGAGATGCCCTCTAATAATCCGAGAATCCTGTTTTTCGACCGATTTGATGCTTTTGCCGTTCGACGAGTTTGATGTTATTCTTGGGTTGGATTGGTTAACCGCGCATGATGCGGTTGTGAATTGCAAAAGCAAGACTATCGATTTGAGGTGCGCAAATAACGAAATAATCCGAGTTGAGTCTGCGGACTTAAGGGGGTTGCCAGCTGTAATATCGGCAATGTTGGCCCAGAAATATGTAAGGAAAGGGTGCGAAACGTACCTCGCGTATGTACTTGATGACAAGGAGTTAGAAAGAAACCCGAATCGGTGCCGGTGGTTTGTGAATACCCGGATGTTTTTCCTGAAGAGTTACCGGGTTTGCCACCTGTTCGGGAGGTAGAGTTTGGTATTGAGCTTGTACCTGGAACTACGCCTATTTCGATCGCTCCGCATCGTATGGCACTAACCGAGTTAAAAGAGTTGAAAGCTCAGTTGCAAGAATTGACGGATAGAGGTTTCGCTCGACCGAGTTTCTCACCTTGGGGTGCACCAGTATTGTTCGTGAAAAAGAAGGACGGAACCATGAGGTTGTGCATTGATTTTCGTCAACTGAATAAAGTGACGATAAAGAATAAGTATCCATTACCGCGTATTGATGATCTGTTCGATCAATTAAAGGGAGCATCGGTGTTTTCAAAGATAGATTTGAGATCGGGTTATTATCAGTTGCGGATTCGAGATTCAGACGTACCCAAAACTGCTTTCAGAACGAGGTACGGTCACTACGAGTTCTTAGTGATGCCGTTTGGGCTCACTAATGCCCCTGCGGTGTTTATGGATTTGATGAATCGGATCTTCAGGCCGTATTTGGATCGGTTCGTAGTTGTGTTTATTGATGACATCTTGGTCTATTCAAGAGATGAGACCGAACATGCTGAGCATCTGAGGCAAGTGTTGCAAATTTTGCGGGATAAGCAGTTATATGCTAAGTTCAGTAAGTGTGAGTTCTGGTTAAGAGAGGTTAGCTTCTTGGGTCATGTGGTATCCGCATCGGGTATTCGAGTTGACCTGGGCAAAATTTCAGCCATACTTAACTGGAAGCCTCCGAGAAATGTTACTGAAGTCCGGAGCTTTCTAGGGCTCGCCGGTTATTACCGACGATTTGTCAAAGGTTTCTCGATGATAGCCACACCAATGACGAAGTTACTTCAAAAGGATGTTAAGTTCGAATGGACGGAGGAATGTCAGAAAAGCTTCGATCAACTGAAAACTCATTTGACTGAAGCTCTAATTTTGGTGCAACCCGAATCGGGTAAAGAGTTTGTCATTTATAGTGATGCATCCCTACTTGGGTTGGGTTGCGTATTGATGTAAGAAGGTCGAGTTGTGGCCTATGCGTCGAGACAATTGAAGCCACACGAGAGAAATTATCTGACCCATGATCTCGAACTAGCCGCCATTGTGTTTGCATTGAAAATATGGCGACATTATTTGTTTGGTGAGAAGTGCCATGTGTTTTCGGATCACAAAAGTCTCAATATTTGATGACTCAACGAGACTTGAATCTGCGACAAAGACGTTGGCTTGAGTTGTTGAAAGATTACGAGCTTGTCATTGATGACCACCCGGGAAAGGCTAATGTGGTTGCGGACGCCTTAAGCCGGAAATCACTGTTTGCTTTGCGAGCGATGAATGTACACTTGTCTGTTCTACCTGACAATATGTTAGTAGCTGAATTAAAAGCCAAACCATTATTGACTCATCAAATTCGTGAAGCTCAGAAAGTCGATGATGAATTGGTTGCAAAACGAGCTGAGTGTGTTCCGAACAAGGAATCGGAGTTTCAGATTGATGATGATGGTTGTTTGAGGTTTAGAAGCCGTTTGTGTGTTCCAAGGAATTCGGAACTCATTCCGATGATTTTGAACGAAGCCCATTGTAGCCGAATGTCAATTCACCCGGGGAGCACGAAAATGTACAACGACTTGAAACGTCGGTTTTGGTGGCATGGTATGAAACGAGACATCTCCGACTTTGTTTCGAGATGTTTAATATGTCAACAAGTGAAAGCGGAACATCAAGTGCCTTCAGGGTTACTTTAGCCGATCATGATACCCGAGTGGAAATGGGATCGAGTCACAATGGACTTTGTGTCCGGACTGCCATTGTCAGCAAGTAAGAAGGATGCGATTTGGGTTGATGTTGATAGGCTGACTAAGTCGGCTCACTTTATCCCCGTGCGTACGGATTTTTCATTGGATAAACTAGCCGAATTGTATGTTTCACAGATTGTGAGATTACATGGAGTACCTATTTCTATCGTGTCGGATAGAGATCCGAGATTCACCTCGCGATTTTGGGAGAAATTGCAAGAAGCTTTGGGTACCAAGCTGCATTTTAGCACCGCTTTTCACCCCCAAACCGATGGTCAATCCAAGCGGATAATTCAGATGCTTGAGAACATGTTGAGATGTTGCATCCTCGAGTTTAGTAGTTCATGGGAACAGTATTTACCTTTGATTGAATTCGCTTACAACAATAGTTTTCAATCAAGTATTAAGATGGCACCTTACGAGGCTTTGTACGGGCGTAAATGCCGCACACCATTGTTTTGGACTGAGCTTGGTGAAAGTAAAATTTTCGGAGTTGATTTGATTAAAGATGCCGAACAGAAAGTAAAGGGGTTATGGCTCGAACACGGGATCGAGGAAGCTACTTGGGAAACCGAGAGCTCGATGAAAGAACGATATCCAAACCTATTTACCGGTAAGATTTTCGGGGACGAAAATTTCTTAAGTGGGGGAGAGTTGTGACAGCCCAAAATTGACCCTAGTCGGGAAGTGGTTTCGGGACCGCTAAACCGAGTCACCGAAAGGTTTGAATGTGATGTTTATTATCTAGAATATGTAATCATCAATGTGTGAAAATTTCAAGCTTCGATTTAGTCGATTGCATGTGAATTTAGTCAATAGGACTTATATGAGAAAATTTTAAAATGTGATAGGTCAATGCATGAGGACCTATTAGTGCATGTGGAAGAAAAAGGGGACTTGCATGTCAAATTCCCCCTCCCTAATATGTAGTGGCCGGCCATGCTATGGGTGGAAACATGTCACCAACATGTTGTGTTAGTGATGTTGGTAAGGAAAATAAAATATTAAGCATGATAATTAAAATAAGTTAAAGAAAGGAATTAAACAATGAAAAGGAAGGGTGATGAAAAAAAAATGGTCTCATCCATACCCCCCCTTGTTGCCGTGAGTTGAGGAAAGAAAACAAAAAAAAAATGTGTGTTCATTCTTGAACACCTTTGGCCGAATAGAGGAAAGAAAGGAAGGGGAAGAGCTTGAGAAAATCGGCTATGGTGGTTTGCTAGACTAAGGTATGTTTGATGTTGTTCTTGAGATGCATGCATGTTTTAGTAGTTGACTTGAGTTCTAAAAACCCATGGTTCAATTTTGTGGATTGATGATGATTTTGTGTTTTGCCATTGATGAGTGCTTGAGCTTTTTGATAGTTGTTGATGAAAAGTGAAAGATATGTTAAAGATTAATATGTTTTGTGTTGAAGTTTTTGGTGATTTTGAGTAGTTAGAGCTAAATTACAAAAACAAATTTTTGAAGGACTCAAAGGTGAAATAAATGAGATGTATGGACTTATATGGGCACTAGGAAGATTCGGCCCTTAAGGAGTGTGACCAAACTTTGTGTGTTTTGTGTTTTGTGGAATAAAGACTAAATTGTGAAAGTGCGAAATATTAGGGGTAAAAATGTAATTTACCCATTTATGCGTTATTAGACTAAATTGAATGAAAATATGTTAAATTAAGGCTTGGCAAGCTAGCTATTAAGGTGAAATGCTAATGTTAGTATTTGATTCGGTAATAATCTGTTTGGGGACAGCAGCAGTAAGGTGATTTTGGAAAATCGCAATAATTTGTAGGAGTTGAATTAGAAGCTGAGTGAATTATGCCATTAAAGCTTGAAGAGTCTATTTTCTTACAAAAGAAACTATGAAAACAAAAGAGTTACCGATCTTGAGATATTTGAAGTATTGTGGGGCTGAGTCAAAATGACTACTAGATTCCCTGTTCTGTTTTTAGAAAATCATTATAAATTGTACAAAAATGATTATAAGATAAAATTTATATTCTTAGACTCCTTAATGAGTCTAGTTTCAAATGAGATCAAATACAACACATTTTGAATTCTGTAAAATGAGAAATTTGATTCGTAGTGAAGAGTGGTCAGAATAGTCAAACAGTGAAACAGGGGAAACTTTAAGAAAAATCTGGTATTGATTGGCCAAGCCAAAAATTCTGAAAATTTTATGGATGGAAGATATACGAGTATATATTCAGGGAAAATTAACGGCTAGTGATTTGGAGTTTTGTAGCTCCAGTTATAAACAATTTAGCGACTACTGCTCAGGAAAACAGCTCGTAGTGAATATGTGATTTTGTTGTAAACATTAATGAAAATTTGCCAATGAGTTATTTATTGACTATTATAAAGCTTACTATAATCTATGTGTGTGAAAGTCAAATCAATATATATATTATTCTGAAAGTAATACTTGAATAGTCGATTAATGACTATTTTAAATTATTGATTTGGCTCAAGGAGTTAAAGGAGGTGAATCGAGTAAAGGCAAAGAAAAGGTTATCGAGTAGTCGAGTTGGAACCGTCTTACCCAACACGAGGTAAGTCATTAAGCATGTAGTTGGTATTATTTCAAATGGTCATAATGTGTATGTATTGATGCGAATGGAATGAATAAATATACATATATATATATGTGCATGTACGTATGTGATGATGAAATCGTTGAATGAAAGAAAAGAGGTAAGATGTACTGAGTTGTTGATCTCGGCACTAAACGTGCGGGATAACCATTTATGACCATGAGATTGGCGCTAAGTGCGCGGGATTAAATTGTACAGCACTAAGTGTGCGATTTGACTATGTTGCACTAAGTGTGCGAAATGAATATGATGCACTAAGTGTGCGAATTGACCATGCGGCACTAAGTGTGCGAGTTTGACTATGTAGCACTAAGTGTGCGATTTGATTATGTAGCACTAAGTGTGCGAGTTGATTATATAGCACTGAGTGTGCGGACTCGATATACATTCGTGAATCATTATGGACACTATGTGTGCGACACTATTGAGTCGATCGCGGACAGCGGATCGGGTAAGTGTCTTGAGTACATGGCTAATAGGTGCTATGCTTATACTTGGTGTTGAGCTCGGTAAGTTTGAACCTATGTGACAAATATACTTGAAGTCACGTACATAAAATTTATGGTAGGATGGGTGAAAGGCCGTTTAGTCGTTTGATTGTAACGAAAATAAATTGATTTATGAAAATGCTTCAATGTCCTATTGATGAGTATATGGAATGTGAATGCATGAATTGATATGAAATTGAATTGATAGGTTGGAGGAACTATGGTATGGTTCGGAATGGATGGAGTAATTAGCCTCGTTCCATTTTGTTTTCTCTTGTGATAATGTTATTGATGGATGGTAGTGCATAGCTTATGACTTACTGAGTTATAAACTCACTCGGTGTTTCCTTGTCACCCATTATAGGTTGCTTGGACTCATCTATTTTTGCGTGGTCGGGCCGTCATCGAAGTCATCACACCGGATAGCAAGTTTTGGTACTTTCTTCTTAGTTGGCTTAGAAGAACATTTTGGCATGTATAAGCTAGTACGTTGTGTTTGAATTATGGCATGTAAACTTTAAGCCATGCGAAAATGGCACGAATGTTCGATTGAGTTGGATCAAGGGTAGGCATGAAATGGACCTAGTTACTTTCGTAACAGATGCTGGCAGCAGCAGTGTCATGAGATTGAAAAATCACTAAAAATAGTAGGAGTGGAATTAATTGATGAATAAATTATGTAATCGAAGCTCGATGAGTCTGCTTTCATGAGGAAGTAACGAAAAGATCATATGGGCAGTATATTTAGAGATAATCAGATTTTTGTGGGACAGGGCCAGAACGGTTTCTGGATTCCCTGCTCCGACTTTGGAAATTCATTATAAATTAACCAGAGATAATTAGGGGTCGTACCATATATGTACAGATTCCTCTCTGAGTCTAGTTTTCATAGAAACAAACGACATCAGTATTGAAGCCCCGTGCAGGGAGATATTCAAGTCGTAATGGGCAAAGGTCAGTGTAGTCGACCCCTGCAACTTGGGGAACTTTGACTAATAAACTGTACTAATTGGCCCAACCAAAAATTCTAGAAAAAAATACATAGATGGGCACATGAGTCTAGTTTCTGGGAAAAATTACGAAACTGATTTTCGAGTTACGAAACTCAAGATATGATTTTTAAAACGACTAGTACACAGGTTGGGCAGTGTCTGGAAAATAAATTTTGTAAGGGGTTAAAGCCAGTTAACACCTCGTGTTCGACTCCGGTGTCGGTTTCGGGTTCGGGGTGTTACAAATCTCATACACATAGTAAGATGTCAATGTCATATCCCAGATATGGTCTTACATGGGATCACATATCGATGCCAATAGCCCAGCTATGGTCTTGCACAATGTCTCATATTGATGCCATGTCTCAAACATGGTCTTACACGAAATCACATATTGATGCCAATGCCATATCCTAGATATGGTATTACATGAAACCACACATAGCCCTAATGTCAAAACATTTGTATCTTATCTATTCCTAAGGTTCATCCAGGATATCGAAGTACTAAATCTTTGTTGGATCGTCATCTAATCATCAATAACCAAATCCATAGATACAAATATACATTTCATGCAATATCAAAGCATTAGATACATAATAACATAATGTTGAATTATTTACACACGAACTTACCTCGGTACCAAAATATGGCTAATTATTTGATTTAGTCCACAACTTTGTTCTTTCCTAGGTTTAGGCCGGGACTCCATTTTTCTTGATCTATAATAGAAATTTTCACTTATTTAATTATCACATTCAAAACACCCCATAAATAATACTTTGGTAAAATTATAGTTTTCCCTCTAAACTTTCACATATTTACAAATTAGTCCTTAGGCTCGTAAAATGAAATATACGCATTTGCTTTGTTACCCAAGCCTAGCCGAACCTATATGATGCTTATACTAGCCCACAATTTTCATCAAATCACATTTCTACTACTCATTTTACAACTTTTACAAATAAGTCCTTTTAAGTGTTTTTATGAAAAACCACTTAGTAAAAGATGTTTATCACACACCAAAATTTCATATTCCTCCATTAGACATCAAGATACATGCATGTCACACATGGGTAAGTTTTGGAACATGAACCCTAGCTCAAAATAATGGTAGATATAGCTAGATCGGTTGATGACAACTTCAAAAATGCAAAGAACATTAAAAACGGGGCTAGGATGCACTTACTATTGAGCTTGAAAGTGAAGAAACCCTAGCTATGGAGAGCTTCAAAGTTTCGGCCTTAGCTTGAAGAAGATGAGCAAATTTTTCTTCATTTTTCCCTTTTTAATCTTTTAATTACTAAATGACCAAAATACCCATTTTACTAAACTTTCAAAAATTATCCATGCATGCCCATTTTTTCCCTTAAAATTAGAAATTAGGCAAATTGCTATTTAAGGACCTCTAATTAATAATCCAAAGCTATTTCATACTGAAAGCTTCTAGAATCTCCTATTTTGCAACTTTTGCAATTTAGTCCTAAATGTCAAATTGGACACTTTATCAATAATATCTCTTCATGAAACTTTCACACAATATTGCAAACATGTCATGGACCTCAAAACAATCATAAAAAAAATTATTTCTACTTTGGATTTGTGGTCTCAAAACCACTATTTTGACTACGCCCAAAATCAAGATGTTACAACTCTCCCCCCTTTAGGGATTTTTGTCCCCGAAAATCTTACCGTAAAAAGGTTTGGGTAATGTTTTCTCATGGCCTCCTCGGGCTCCCATGTAGCCTTTTCAACCCCATGTCTTTTCCATAACACTTTCACAAGGGAAATACTTTTATTTCTCAATTGTTTGACTTCCCGATCCAAAATCTTAATCGGCTCTTCGCCATAAGTCATATTCAGTTGAATCTCAACTTCTATCGGTGAAATCATATGTGAAGGGTCTGATCGATATCGGCGCAACATAGACACATGGAACACATCATGAATCCTTTCCAGTTCAGATGGAAATGTCAACCGATTTTCTATCGGTCCTATCCTTTTGGTAATCTCATACGGTCAAATAAAATGTAGACTCAACTTGCCCTTCTGGCCAAATCCGAGTACTTTCTTCCATGGAGACACTTTTAGGAATACCTTATCACCGACCTGAAACTCAATCTCTTTCCGTTTCAAACTCGCGTAGATTTCTGCCTATCCAAAGCGGCTTTCAAGCAATCATGAATTACCTTTACCTTTTCTTCAAATTCTTTAACTAAATCAACCCTGTGAATCTGATTTTCTCTGTGTACGGTCCAATACAAAGGCATTCGGCACTTACACCCATACAATGCCTCATAAGGCGCCATTTTCAAACTCGACTAAAAACTATTGTTGTAGGCAAACTCCACCAACGGTAAATACTTTTCCCAACTACCTTGGAACTCAAGAACAGAACACCGCAGCATATCTTTAAGAATTTGAATTACTCGCTCAGACTGACCGCCAATTTGCGGATGGAAAGCTGTACTAAAATTTAACTTTGTACCTAAAGCTTCTTGCAACTTTTTCCAAAACTGCAAAGTGAACCTTAGATCTCTATTTGATATAATCGACAAAGGCACTCCATGTAATCTAACAATTTCACCAATGTACAAATCAACCAACTTATCCAGTGAGTAATCAGTACGTACCGGGATAAAATGAGGTGATTTCGTAAGCCTATCAACCACAACCCATACGACATCTTTCTTTTTCAGAGTTAAAGGCAACCATCATAGGCTGAAGTAAATCGAAAGGTACTTGGTGTTCAGCTTTTACTTCCTAACAAATCAAGCATCTCGATACAAACTCGAAAATATCTCTTTTCATACTTGGCCACGAATACAATTTCTTCAAGTTATTGTACATTTTCGTACTACCCGAATGAATAGACAAATAACCACTATGTGCCTCATACAAATTCTTCTGAATCAACTCAGTATTTTTAGGAACACAAATCCTATCTTGGAACATCAGGAAACCATTGGAACCAATCCAAAATCTGATTCAATACCCAACTCACACTGAACTCTCTTGTCTTGCAAATCACTGTCACTTTTTTGAGCTTCATAAATATATTGGAGAAACATTGTTCTAGCTCTTTACTCAGCTAGAATAGAACCATCATCTGATAAAGCCAACCATGTATTCATAGCCCTTAATGCAACCAAGGATTTCCTACTCAAGGCATCGGCAACCACGTCCGTCTTTCTCGAGTGATAGTCAATTACTAGCTCATAATATTTTATCAACTCTAGCCATCTCTGTTGCCGTAGGTTCAAATCCTTTTGAGTCATCAAATACTTTAGACTTCTATGATCAGTGAATACCCGACATTTCTCGCCATACCAATGGTGTCTCCAAATCTTCAACGCAAACAGATTGGCAGCTAGCTCCAAATCATGTGTTGGATAAATTTTCTCATGTGGTTTCAATTGCCTCGAGGCATAAACTATTACCTTGCCTTCTTGCATAAGTACACAACCCAATCCATTCAAGGATGCATCACTATAAACCACAAATTCTTTTCCCGGTTCAGGCTATACTAAAACCGGAGCCTCAGTCAATAATGCCTTTAGTTTCTAAAAACTTTGTTGGCATTTTTCTATCCATTCGAACTTAACATCTTTCAGTAATAACCTCATCATCAGAGTAACAATCATGAAAAACCTTTTAACAAATCGTCTATAATAATCGGCTAAGCTTAGAAAGCTTCTACCTCTGACACATTCCTCAGTAGTTTCCATTCAACAATACTCGAAATCTTACTCGGGTCAACGATAATACCATCACCCGAAACAATGTGGCCAAAAAATACAACTTCTCTAAGCCAAAATTCACTTTTACTAAACTTAGCATACAACTGCTTGTCTCTCAAACTTTGCAAAATCGTTCTCAAGTGCTCGGCATGCTCGGTCTCATCACGAGAATAAATCAGTATATCATCAATAAAAACAACAACAAATTTAACCAAATACGGTCGGAAAATATGGCTCATTAAATCCATAAATACAACAGGAGCATTCATTAAACTAAAAGGCATGATAAGAAATTCATAATGACCATACCTCGTCCGAAATGCAGTTTTCGGCATAGTTGGCTCCTTAACTCTTAACTGGTAGTAACCGGACCTCAAGTCTATCTTTGAAAACCCTGTGGCTCCCTTCAATTGGTCAAAAAAATCATCGATCCTTGGCAAGGGATACTTGTTCTTCATGGTTACCTTATTGAGTTTCCAATAGTCTATACACAGTATCATTGAACCATCTTTATTTTTCACAAATAGTACTGGTGCACCCCACGGAGAATAACTAGGTCTCACAAAACCTTTATCCGTTAACTCTTGTAACTGAACTTTCAACTCTTTTAATTCTGTCGGAGCCATCCTATACGGAGCAATTAAAACAGGTGTAGTACCAGGAATCAAATCAATACCAAATTTAACTTCTCTAATAGGAGGCAATTCAGGCAATTCTTCCGGAAACACATCCGAATACTCACATCTTACTGGCACTGATTCAATTTTCAACTCAGACTCTTTTTTATTCAGTACAAAGGCAAGATAAGCTTCATAACCTTTTCTTATGCATTTCTTAGCAGACATAGAAGAAATCATTATAGGCAAGTTATCTGATTCATCTAGTTTAATCCGAAAAATATCACCACCTTCACCTTTCAACTCAATAATTTTTCTTCCACAATTTACTACCACACCATGAACAGTTAACCAATCCATACCAAGAATTATATCAAATTCATCAAAAAGGTAAAGCATAAGATTAATCGAAAAACAGTGACCTCTAATCATCAAAGGACAATTCTTACATACTTTATCGACTAACAAATACTTGTCTAGAGGGTTAGACACTTTTATCACAAATTCTGTAGACTCAACAGGCGTATTCATACTAGATACCAATTTCAGACAAACATACGAATGGGTTGATCCCAGATCAATCAAAGCAACAACATGAGTATCATAAAGAGAAAAAGTACCTGTAATCACATTAGGAGATGAAGCCTCTTCGCGAGCGCGAATGGCATAAGTTCTCACAGGTGATCTACCCTCAAATCTCACAGATGGATCTCTGGGTGCACTCTTGCTACTCGCTCCATTCCCAGAGTTTCTCTATGGCCTCCCTTTAGAAGTAACATTACCCGGTCTTGCACTCTGAAATTTCCCTTTTTCAACCATCTCGGGGCAATCTCTAATAAAGTGATCTTGGGAACCACACCTGAAACAAGTTTGATCATTCGCTCGACACTCACCGGGGTGACGTCTGCCGCAATATGGACATTCAAGTCTACTAGGTCGAGCATTACCCACACTCGCTATCGAAGTAGTTTGAGCCTTATAACCCGAATGCTGCTTCCCATGGTTTCTATTTGAAAACCCAATTGAAGCACTTGATCGAGTATTAAACTCTCTCAGTTTCTTAGATGAGGACTGAAGTGACTTACCCATCTGTCTCTTCTTCAGGTCTCGAGACTCAAACTCAGCTTTTCTTTTCTCTTTAGCCAATTCCTTGGCCTTACGAGCTCTATCTACGAGCACAGCAAATTCTTTCAGCTCAAGGATGTAAACCAACAATTGGATGTCTTTGTTTAACCATCTTCAAATCATTTACACATGATGGCCTCAACCGATACATACTCTCGAGCGTATTTGCTCAATCTCACAAACACACGCTCATATTCTGTTACTGTCATTCGGCCCTATTTTAACTTAAGAAATTCCTTTGGCTAATGTACTTCTTACGAAACTCTTCTTGGGAAAATTCAGAGTTAACTCTCTCTCTTGGTGCAACCGACATAAGGGTGTTCCACCACTGATAAGTCGAGTGTCTCAAGAGTGACACAACGCATTTCATACACTCCTCTGGTGTGCATGATAACTCATCAAATACCTTGATGGTATTCTCAAGCCAGAACTCTGCCCTTTCGGGATCATTATCTATACCCGCTCGGAACTCTTCGGCTCTTTGTTTTTGAATCTTATCAACTGGAGGTCTATTCAATATCATGAAGTCCATACCTTGAGGTGCTATAGGGTTAGGCTGAGGAATAGGTGGGGTAGAGGGGGTTGAGCGTTTGGGTTTGTTCGAACGAGCTCCGTATACCATGCATTCATCATATGGAGAAAGGCTTCCTTTCCTCCTTCTCCTTGACCAACTATAAGGGGTCTACTATCAGACGGCGCTGCCTCTTGAGCGGAAGCTGGCGCATTACTTTCGACTTCATCTGCCATAGCTCGATTGGGATCCATTACTATATGAAAACACAATTTAAAAGGTCAGGAGTCATCACACTATCATAATTCATTTATTCCATGTATAGCTAGACTCGTATACACGCTACGTTAGTCCGAGAATCGACTAAACCGTAGCTATGATACCACTAAATATAACACCCGTTACCCGCATCCGACGCTGGGACAGGGTTCGAGGCATTACTGGACTAAAACATAAACACTCATACAAAACTGAGCCATAAAATTTTATCCAATTTAAAATCATTTATACACAAGCATATTGTCCCTTATACGGGCTTACGAGGCCCAAAACATACATCGGGGTGTGGTTCGGGACTCAACTGAGAACTTTCGGGACTTTTACAACACTTAAAAAATTTTCCTATTTTGGAGGGTCACACGCCCGTGTGGGTAGGCCAGGTGGTCACACACACGCCCGTGTGGCTTGGGACACACCCGTGTCCTTAGCTCGTGTAACTCTCTGTTTATGACGCCATCAACATAATAAGGTCACACGACCAAGTCACATGCCCTTGTGCTAGACCGTGTGGCGAATTTAATTTTCATAAATAAGGTGCATGCTTCACACGGCCAGGGCACACGCCCATGTCCCAAGGCTGTGTCTCTCACACGGCCATGTCTCTGCCCGTGGATTTACTATTGGGCATTCTATTTTGCCTAATTAAGGTACAAGGACACACGCTGGATCACTCACCCATGGGGCAGACCGTGTGTCACACACGACCTAGACACATGCCCGTGTGTCTACCCATGTGGAAAACTTTGAGCCTATTTTCCAAGCCAATTGCCACCCTTATTTACTCAAACACATACGTCACTTCAAAGGCACTTATCATGGCATAAATAAGTACTGAATCATCCTCAAACAAGTCATGATTATGGAAATATCATATTATCTTATACATGCACAAGACACCATACTTTGTCAAGCCTAACTTACCAATTCTCATTCAAGCCATGGTTCATCATACTAAACAAATCTAAATTTAATCATCAAGCATCCATAGCCACAACATAACTCATCACATACACACAACCACCAACCACATCACAATTGCATAGGCACATGCATGCGTGGATAAAGAGGTTTACAACCCAATAACCAATATAAGCCATATCTCATGGCCATATACAAAATGAATTATAATATTATCATAAGCCAACCCTTTTGGCTAACCAATATGACACATAACAAAATGACCAAGTCCACTATACATGCCTTACTCAATATACTTAAATTCACTATACACAAAAGATTAGTTTGATAGTGCGAATCGAGCTCCGACGTCCTTTGATCCCCAAGCTAGCTTGGCGATACTATAAGAAAATGGGAAAAAAAGGGGAATAAGCATAAAGCCTAGTAAGTTAGCATGTAAATAATTAACAATGTTAATCATGCATTATTATACACATAACCTAACAATTTATCACAATGTTATCAAGTATCATAGATACATCTTAAGTCATGTCATTTACTTAGCATGTAATGAAACTCATAATCATGATTCATTCATTCACTTCCTACTGAAGTCTCATCGATTCATAATCTCACTATTTATGAGCTTTGTGTACACAATTGTACCTTCCAACATGATCATACCTTGTCATCTCTTTGACATAATCTTTGGATTACCCGTTGAACCACTTGGAATACTAAAGGATACTCGGGAAATCTCATACACATAGTAAGATGCCAATGCCATATCCCAGATATGGTCTTACATGGGATCACATATCTATGCCAATAGCCTAGCTATGGTCTTACATGATGTCGCATATCGATGCCATGTCCCAGACAAGGTCTTACATGAAATAACATATTGATGCCAATGCCATATCCCAGATATGGTCTTACATGGGATCATATATCGAGGCCGTATCCCAGATATGGTCTTACACGAAACCACACATAACTCTAATGTCATGACATTTATCGAAGTACCAAATCTTTGCTGGATTGTCATCGAATCATCAATAACCAAATCCATAGAGACAAATATACATTTCATACAATATCAAAGCATTAGATACATAACACTATCGGCACTTGCTCAATTTTTGATTCAGCCACTTTCAAACCAAAAATGTAGGCTAAATAAGCTTCACGTCCCTTTTTAATCAATTTTAGAGCTGACAGTGCTGAAACACATTTGTAATATAATCAACCCCATCTGCCTTAACACAAATAAATTCACTATTCGGACACTTCAAACTAACTTTCTTCCTTCGGCAATTCACTATAGTATCATGCAAGGATGACCAATCCATTCCTAGAATGATATCAAAATCATCAAAATGTAACAACATTAGACTAGGTGTAACAGCCTATTTTTAGTCTAATCGGAACAGTGGTTTTGGGACCAAAAATCTGAGGTTGAAATAATTTTATTATTATTTTAATGTCTACAGCATGATAGTATGATTGTGTGAAAATTTCATTAAGAAATTTTGTATTTTGACTGCACAATTTGATAAGAAGGACTAAATCACGTAAAGTGTAAAATTTGGGTTCTATTAGCTAAAAGTGTCTAATAGCTATGAAACTTTAAAGTGGAGGTCCTTAAGTGGTAATTAGACCATTAATATTATTAGTGGACAAAGATGGACATCTTTTAAGTGATTTTTGTTGTTTAATTAAAACTTTAATATGGTAAATTAATAAATAAACGTAAGTAAAATAACATAAAATAAGATACCATCTTCTTCATGTTATTTTTCTACCGAAAATTGAAAGGAGAAAAGCCATAGATAGGGTTTCTTGGTTCGGCAAGTTCATCCTCGTGCATATCAATAAAAGTGAAATTCGAATTTAGACTGAGGGAAAAATAAAATTTTGGACTAGTCGATCCGTTCCATTATTTTAGCGATCGAGGTAAGTTCGTATGTTAATAAGCATTAATATAATTGTGTTTATTATTGAATTATTTGTGATATACAACCTTGCGAATATATTTGAAGAAGATTTTACATTGAGAAATCTCGGTTGAACCTTAGGAATAGATTAGGATACGAATGACATGTCATTATGGGTTATGTGATTTGGGTGCTGGTCCGTACGTCCTACCGGTGGCTGAGTTATCTGGCATGTGCTGCGAATTCTCATTAGCTTGTGTGAGTAGCACCATGTAGCTATGTCATGATCGCCAGCTTGTATGAGCAGACCTGCTGATAGCTTGAGAGTGAGCATTATATATGATATGAGGTTGAGATAGCTTTGGCTATATATGTGGCACTTACGGTGCGAGTTTCCCTGGTATACGATAGTATTCCGAATGGCTCAATGGGTATATCGAAGATATGAAATGGAAAGAAATAGACACGTATTGTAACATCCCAAACCTGACCCAAACGTTATGGCTGGATCCGACATGCCACATCGAAGCGTTCAAAACATTTCAGGTTGTTGTTCTAGAAAAACTTACTTGATGTTTTAAAAGATAATTTTAATACAGGTTAAAGTGAATGAAGCTGTGCACCAAGTAGGAAACTGGGAAAGAGGAGGTGAGTCCATCAGACTGTTTAAGTACCAAGCTCCCTTCAGATCCAATCCTAGACATGCACACCGCCATTACCACACCTTAACGTCACGTATATTTTCAGGAAACCAATTTGATTAAGTTCTTTTTAGGAAAAGTGATTAATTTTGGAAAAAAAATATATTTTTCATTGCGGAAGCTTTGCTTGATGTCGTGCTATTTTGAAATCAATTACTGTTTTTGAAAACACGCCCTAAAGCTATCCAATTCCAACAGTTAAATATAAGTATTACCTACCTTAATAAAACATATTAAAACCATCAAAAATAATTAAGCGGCCTTATTACAATTTAAAAAAAACTGAAACCTTAAACGTAAATAAAAGGATGTCCAGTTCACCGGAAGAGAGTCAAACTTGCAGAACGTGTGGCCACTCCGAATCCCTCACAGCTCCAAGCCCACTATGGTTGGGGATTACCTGCGTGGATGAAAAATAAAGGGGTGAGTTTGGGGAAAC
Source organism: Gossypium hirsutum (assembly GCF_007990345.1). NCBI lineage: Eukaryota > Viridiplantae > Streptophyta > Magnoliopsida > Malvales > Malvaceae > Gossypium > Gossypium hirsutum. The sequence continues at coordinate 60,606,671 of NC_053431.1, forward strand.
TCAATGTGTAAATTAACCCAACCATAGCCTACATCAGCTCAAACCACAAAAACAGAATAAGTTGGCCTTAGCCCAGAACAGAATTCAGAATAAAGTCCATAGGCCCATAACAGAACAGAACAGATATCACAAGTTTATGCAGTACCCAACCCATATCCAACCACATGCACCCCCATACCAACCTTTCACCATGTGGGGAGACTACTCGACCCATCCAACTGCTACACGCCACAGAAATATGCAGCAAGGCTGCCAGAACAGATAATGTGACAGAGTCACCAGAATAGATAATCGTGGCAGAGCCACCAGAACAGATATATGTGGCAAAGCCACTAGATCAGATAATTGTGGCATAGCCACCAGGACGCTTCCTCCATAATATAACCCATGTCCCCATGCAACAGATATACAATCATGGCATACATCATATAGAATTAAATCATCATGCTTTCAGTCAAAAGTAACCCTAGGGGTATAATGGTAATTTTGCACCTAGGGGTATATCAGAAAATTTCCATACATAAGGGTATTCAAGTAATTTAACTATTCTTAGGGTTTTCATGCATAGCATAGCCATTTACGTAGGACCAGAAACACTTACCGCGTTTTCTTACCGAATTGTGCCCGTTGGCCCACTATCCCGACTTTGGCCCATTAAGCCCAAAACATCAAAATGCACAGAATCGTGCACTTTACAGTCTTATCACTTTAATCCACCATATACATCAAACTATTAATCTCACGAGCACTCGCACACTCGCATGTTCTCAAAATACTGGCTTTTTGGCATTTCGGCTTTTTGGCTTTTACTGATCTAGTCTATAAGAGGGTGTCAGTTACACACCTATTTGCGACGATACGCTGACGAGATCCACACACGTACTGCCTAAAATTGGATTACTAACACGTTAATCTAACTTATCGAAAATGAACTACGTAATAGCCCCTTACCACATTCGGCCAAAAGCACCTTAGGCACTAGCGATCCTACCTTTGACGAAATTAGCGATTATGTCTAGATCCAGTCGTTCCGCTTGTCCAAGCCTTCAATCAGCCGTCTTTAGATCCCACTATTATCAAAATAAAACAGTTATAACATCCCTTAGAGCTACATGCCCAAATCGATAGTCCCCCTAACCTTTAGGGGTTTCAGCTTTTCTAAAACCCGAAATAAAGATTAAGTTAAAAAAACTTACCACCGGTTCCTTCAATCAATGATTCCAATTAACTCATACTTGATTCTGATGCAGATCTACCCCTCAAATGATAACAAAATTCGAGCCTTTAGTGATCTTAAAATTCAGCTATGACCCTATGGCTATGCGTTTTTGGCTTTTTGTAACAATGAAGAAAAGTTGAGGTTTTGCAGTGGCTTTGTCGACAGAAACTTGGGGCTCAGAGGACAAGAGAATTGGTCAAGAAAATGAGGGAAAATAAGAGGGTTTTGCCTAGAAGAAAATAGCACAAAAGGAATCAAGCCTTCAGGATTTCGGCTTTTTGAGGCAACCGACTATAGGCTTAAAACAATAGTAAGAAAGTTGTGTAGGGTAGAGTGGTGGAAGGATTCGGCTATGGAGAAAAGAAGAGGAGAAAGTAGATGGAGAGAAAAAGAAAAGAAGAGAAGAGGAGGAAGGATGGTCAGAAAAATGGCACAACTTACCCCTAATGCCGAACTTATACTGGCACTTAACCTAGCCGAAATTGCCCCCCTAAAGCACCCCTTGGCCGGCCAATTCTTGCTCCTCAAAAGTCCACCATTTGGCCAACACTATCCTCCCTAATCAGCTCTAAATTCTCTCCCTTATCAGCTCCTAAATCCCCTCCCTTATCAGCTCCTAAATCCTTTCCTGACAGACTTTCACTTCAGTCCCACTGCTTACCTTTTCTATACATAAAAATTAATATCACTAATTTTCTTACCTTGCGACTCGAACCTTAGCCCTCCTTGGTCATCCACACGCCACCTCTAAAGCCCCTAAAGTGGCGTCACATGCGAACTTACCACAGGCTTCCTTGTGTTTTATTTTACCCAGTTAATACTTAAAAGCCCAGTTAACCAGAACCCCTTTTTCTTATGGAACTAGAATTAACTAAAATTACCGAGTTTAACTTACCCTTTGGCATTCTAGAGGCCCACTAACATAACTAAACCTACACCCACAAGATAGAACACAAAAATTTTAAATTTGCCAACATACATAGAATTCTCGAAAATTGGGGCGTTACACGTATCAATACAGGTATGTACGAAAACTACATACGCATCGAATCTATAGAAGTTGTGAGTTTATGGTAAATTATGTGATTGAATATATGTTAACATTGTGGTTAAATGTTTCATAGTATGCTATGTTCATATTTTGAATGTTAATTGAACGGTAAGCTTTGCTTATTATTTCATATGAGCTTACTAAGCTTTATAGCTTACATTGTTTATTTTTCTGTGTTTTATAGTAAAATCAAAGTTAGCTCGGATTCAGGAATCATCAGAGACCTCATCAAACTATCAAGCTATCACTTTGGTACTTTTGAGTTTATGTTTTGGTTATATCGCATGTATTGGAGTTATGGTCATTTTGGTATATGTTAGTAATAGCCATTTGAGTTGGCTTGTAATGGATGAATGGTTTGTAATGTGTATAGCCATGTGAGTTGGCTTATTTTGCTATGTTTGATAATTTTGTATATATGTGTAAATGACCTTTGTTATGCATATGGTAGATGCTATATAAATGCTTGTGATGAAAGGTAGTTTGTGAATTGGTAATTTATGTATCACATGTTTGATAAATTGAGATTGGTATGTATGTGATTTTAGGTAAGATGATGCTTAAATGAATGTAGTTTTATTATTAATTTGAGATTATAAGTTTTGGTATACATTGAATGGCACATTATGGTATTTATGTACCTTGTACTGTTGGTATTGTTATGGAATGAATTAAGCTTATTTGAGATTGGATGAATGCCTATTTATGTCATTTTTGGTGCCATTTAGTTTGGTGTAGGTGTATGCAAATTTGGGCGGCAAGATGGCTTGGTAAATAGCCTATTTTTTTCAATATAGGCAGAGACACGAGAGTGTGTCTCAGCCGTGTGTGACACACGGTCAGGTTACAATGCCATGTGTCCCCTGGTGTTGAATTAGAAATCAAGTTAGTATGCTCCACATGGGCGTGTAACTTGGCCATGTGGCATAAATCAGTATACCCTATAGGTTTGGCACAACCTGGCACACGGGTTAGCACACGGGCATGTGTGGCCCTTTCAAAGGGCACACGAGCTGGTCACGCGGGCGTGTGGTTGGCCGTGTGACCCAAGTCAAAGAGTTACATGGGGTCAGACACGGGCTGGAACACGACCATGTGATCCCATTTTAAATGTCCACATGGCCTGTGACACGGGCGTGTCTTTGGCTGTGTGAGACACATGGTCGGGCCACAGGTGTAGCACCCCTAATCCGTATCCATCGCCAAACTAGGATAAAGGCATTACCAAACAAATTAGAACATTTTACAAAATATTGAATAACATCATCCAAAAACATAGTCAAACATCATTATAGAGTCCCTTATATAGGTCAATGAGACCTAAAACATGCATTAAAAAGGGGTCGGGACTAAACCAAGCTTATACAAAAATTTCCAAAACTTAAACATTTTTCAAAGTTGTACAGGTCCCACGCCCGTGTGAACAGACCGTGTGCCTCACACAGCTTTAGACATGCCCGTATGTCTAGCCCGTGTCAAAGACGGCCACAAGACACGTCTGTGTGCTAGGCGGTGTGGAAATTAGGGAGGCTACTCACTTGGGTCACACAGCAGTCACGCCCATGTGTCTAACCGTGGTCGAAACTGACCTGGCCACAAGGCCTAGCACACGTCCATGTGTGCGACCGTGTGGTCTACTCAGACTCACTTCGAAATAGCCCTCGAGCAACACGGCTGAGACACACACCCGTGTCTCTACCCGTGTGGGCAATAATAGGCCATTTGCAATGCCAAATTGCCCCTCCCAACAAACATCAAAACCACATCACTTTATACCAAATTCTCAATCATTTTACAACCAAAACATACGTCATTTATAACCAATTCATTATCAACATATTTCATGCTTGAAACACATACCAAATCATATTATTCCATAAGCCAAAAACATACCAAATTATATGATTTATAACCTTAATATTCAGATTCAATTTCACAATTAAGCACATACCAATACTTACCAAACTTACCATTTCTCTTGGCCATTCATGAACACATCAAACATAACACAATTACATCACATATCATATACCAAAATCAAACCATAAGTTCAACCATAATCTATCCATATCTCATGGTAGAATATACACATTACAAAACATACCTCAAAGCACTTCTAGCCTATACATGTCATACTTTAATATATAGATTTTCAAAAGGTACCAAATTAAGGTTTGATAGTGTGATGACAATCCTCGACGATCCCCGAGCTCCTTATATCTACGATATCTATAAAACAATGCAAACACACACAAAGTAAGCTTTTAAAAGCTTAGTAAGCCATATACAAATAAACTTATTAACTTAAGCATATCAACATCATAAAATACATATACTTCATGGCCAAGATACTAACATATACCACATAATTCACATATAATTCACATAATTCCAATCTATTTGCTCATATAACATATTTTCTCATAATTATATCTTATATTCACAGAGGTACTTGAACTTACCTTTCATTCTCGACATAGTATACAATTCAAACGTACCTAAATTGGATATGCATTTCATATAATCATTCATATCTCGAAATGCCTTTTGACCCGTTTAGAATCATAAGGATACATGGATAACTCGGAGAGCTCGTACAATGCCAACGCTCCAGACATGGTCTTACATGTAATCAAATATCGATGCCACTATTCCAGATAGGGTCCTACACGAAATCAAGGACGATGCCAATGTGCCAGATGTGGTCTTACACGTAAATCATAAGTCAATGCCAACGTCTCAGATGTGGTCTTACCTGAAAACATATATCGATCCTATGTCAGAACATATGTATCCTAGCTATTCCTATGGTTCAGACGGGGCTTTTCGGATATCGGAACTTTGTCGATACTTTCTCGAATATCTCATATTCAGCTCGCTTATTATCATTCATCAATAAACAATGTCATATATACATGAATAAATTAATTCAAACACATTTATTTGTATATCGACTTACCTCGTACGGATTTAGATAAACAGACTTGGCTACTTGATGACTTTTGACTTTCCTCGATATAATACCGTTTTCTTTAGTTCTTGATCTATATAAATTCAAATTTAGATCTTTTATTCACCGAATCACTCAAATCAATCCAGAAACACACATTTAGAGCATTTTAAAAATTAGCCCTCACATTTTTACATTTTTACACTTTAGTCTCTAATCAGAAAAATCACAAAATATACAAAATTTCCTTTTACACAAGCTTAGCTGAATTTTTATGGAGTTCATACAAGTCCATATATTTCACTTATTTCACATTTTAGTCCCTCAATTTATAGATTTCACAATTTAACCCAATTTTACTCAAATTCGTCAAAAATTCAAAGGCAAAATATACTAACCCAATACATATCTTTTATTTTCTAACATCAAACTTCATAAAACTCATAATTTCATCAATGGCTCAACACAAAATCATCAAAATTTTAGAAATTCAAACATGGAATTGATAGAACTCTAAGCAAAGATCACAAAAACGTAGAAATGATCAAAACCGGAACAAAATTCATACCTCAATTGAGCTTTAGCATAGTCGAACCCTAGATGGTTCTTTTTCTTTTCTTTTTCTTTGATTTTCAGTTGAGGAACACTTAAAATGAGAAAATTTTTGCATTTCTTTTATTTAATACATCATTTATACATAGATTACCATTATGCCCTTAATTAATAAACATTTAAATTGATCTCAAATTCAATGTCTTTTAATTTCAAGTCTACGTAAGATTTCTAATAATTAGAAGCTACTTTCAAACTATCTCAAATCACTTTTACTTTCTATTCAGTCTCTTTTATCAAATCAACCCCATGTATCTTATTTTCACTGAGCTCAGTCTAGTATAAAGGTATACGGCATTTGTGACCGTATAAAGCTTTGTATGATGCCGTTTTAATGCTCGATTGAAAACTGTTATTATAAGCAAATTCAATCAAAGGAAAATATTGTTCCCATGTGCCTTCAGACTCAAGAATGAAACACCTTAACATATCCTCAAGAATCTAAATAATCCGCTCAGATTGACCATCCGTTTGCGGGTGAAAAGTAGTACTGAGGCAATTTCATACCCAGAGCATCTTGCAATTTCTTCCAAAATCATGATGCGAATCTCGGATCTCTGTCTATCACAATTGATAATGGCACACTGTGTAATCTCACAATATTGGAAATGTATAATTCAGCTAACTTACCAAGTGAGTAATCGGTCATTCCGGAACAAAATGGGTTGATTTTGTCAATCGGTCAACCATGACCCAGATAGCATCTTTCTTTCTAGGAGATAAGGGCAAACCCGAAACAAAGTCCATTGTCACTCTATCCTATTTCCATTTTGGAATCATAATTGATTGTAACAACTCGGATGGCACCTGATATTCAGCTTGAACTTGTTGACAAATTAAACATTTAGAAACAAAGTCAGAGATATCTGTTTTCATTCCAGACCACCAATAATGCTATTTCAGGTCATTATACATTTTCATACTACCAGGATGGAGAGATAAACGACTGTTGTGAGCTTCGTTCAAAATCACCTGAATCAACTCTGGATTTCTCAAAACATAAATCCGATCTTTAAATCTCAAACAATCATTTTTATCAACTCTAAATTCTGAATAAGAATTGAAATCACTCTCAACTCATTTTGCTATTATCTCATTGTCAACCTTCTGGGATTCAATAATCTATTGTAAAAACAATGGCCTCGCTTTCAATTCGGCTAAAACTGAACCATCATCAGACAAAGCTAAATGAGCATTCATAGCAAGCAATGCAAAGAGTGGTTTTTGACTCAAAGCATCAGCAACAACATTTGCTTTTCCCGGATGATAATCAATAACAAACTCATAGTCTTTCAATAACTCTAGCCATCTTCTCTGTTGCGGATTCAAATCTTTCTGAGTCTTCAGATATTTCAAACTCATATGATGAGAATATATGTGACATTTCTCACCGAACAGATGGTGGCGCTATATTTTCAAAGCAAACACAATCGCAGCTGACTTAAGGTCGTGCGTAGGATAGTTTTTTTCGTTTGGATTTAACTGTCTCGAAGCATAAGCAATAACTTTGCCTTCCTGCATCAAAATGCATCACAAAACATTTAACGAAGCATCATTATAAATAACAAATTCTTTTTTGGGTTGTACTAACACTAGAGATTCAGTCAATATAGCTTTCAATTGATCAAAGCTTTTTTGACACTTTTTGGACCATTCAAACTTCACATCTTTCTGAAGCAGTTTTGTTAATGGAGATGCAATCATCGAAAAGCATTTTACAAACCTTTTATAATAACCAGCAAGTCTCAGAAAACTGCAGACTTCAGAAACATTTCTCAGAGGCTTCTAATCCAAAATAGCTGAAATTTTGCTTGGATCGACTCGGACCGACATGGATACCTGATGCTAATACAATATGGTCCAGAAAACCGACTTCTCATAACCAGAATTCATATTTACTGAACTTTGCATACAATTGCTTATCTCGCAAAGTCTATAGCACTATTCTCAAATGTTCAGCATGCTCGAAATCATCACGCGAATAAATCAATATGTCATCAATGAATACGACAAAAAATCGATCTAAATACAATCTGAAAATTCTATTCATCAATTTCATAAAGACAGCAGGTGCATTCGCTAATCTGAAAGGCATAACTAAGAATTCATAGTGGTCGTACCTCATTCTGAATGTTGTTTTCGAAACGTCTAAATATTTTACTCGCAACTGATAATAGCCTGATCTCAGATCTATATTTGAAAACACGGTAGCTCCTTTCAATTGATCAAACAAATCATCAATTCGGGGCAAAAGGTATTTATTCTTGATAGTCACTTTGTTCAACTGACGATAATTTATGCACATTCTCATCAGACCATATTTCTCTTTCACAAACAGAACAGGTGCACCCTAAGGTGAGAAACTCAGTCTAGCAAACCCTTTATCGGTCAACTCTTGTAACTGAGACTTTATTCTTTTAATTCGGTCAGAGCCATTCTATACAGAGCTATCAAAATCGGAGTAGTTCTCGGTACTAACTCAATGCCAAATTCAAATTTTCGTATCGGAGGTAATCCCAAAAGTTCTTCAGGAAACACATCAGGGAATTTACAGACAACAGGCACTGATATAACTTCTTCTTCTTTTTGACACTTTAGAATCAATCACATAGGCCAAGTAAGCTTCACAACCTTTTATCGCAATACTCAGAGTTTTCATTGAAGATATTACAGCAAGCAATCCATTCAAGTCAATAGATTTAATTCGGACTATTTTGTCATTCTTGCATCTCAAATCAATAGTTTTCCATTTGCAATTCACAACAGCTTCATACAAAGTTAACCAATCCATACCCAGAATTATATCATTATATCAAACTCATCAAAGGGTAATAGTATTAGATCAGCCGGAAAACAAATGTCTCGAAGCATTAACGGATAGTTCTTGCACACTTTGTCAACTAAAACACTTTTACCGAGGGGGTCAATGCTTTAATCACGAAATCAATATACTCTACAGGCAAAGTCTTACTGGATACTAAATTTATGCAATTATATGAATCTGGATCTATCAATGCAATCATAGAAGTATCGTAAAGAGTAAAAGTACCAGTTATCATATCAGGAGACGAAGCTTCCTCACGAGCTGGAATGGCGTAGGCTTTGGCAAGTGCTCTAGCCTCAGATCGAACAGTGGTGTCTTTTATTCCCCTCTAACTGACACTCACATTTCCCGTATTTCTGAGGGTCCTACCACGAGATGCATTACCACTTGGCCTCGAATTTTGTACCATTTCTTACTCAACAGACTTAGGGCAATCACGGATAAAGTGATCTGTTGATCCATATTTGAAATAGCCCGATCATACAGTCTACAATTGTCAGGATGTCTTTTACCATAATGTTTGCACTCAGGGTGATCAGATCTAACATTTCCAACACTAGCAACAGATGTAGCTGGTGCTCTGAAGCTCGAATGTGACCTAACACGATCTCTACTCAAATGTCCCACATTAGCCTTTAAACGACTAAAATCATCTCGGAACTTCTTTGACGCGGATTGAAATGATTTGCTTGTAGATCTCTTTCTCATGTCTCTAGCTTCAGAATCATCTTTTCTTTTCTCTTTCCTAAGTTATTCGGCATTACATGCTCGTTCAACAAGCACAACAAACTCTTTAATCTCCAAAATCCTGACTAGCAAATGAATGTCTTCATTCAATCCATCTTCGAATCTTTTGCACATGATAGCTTCAGTCGAAACATATTCTCGAGCATACTGACTTAATCTCACAAATTCTTGCTCATATTCTATAACAGACGTACGGCCTTGTTTAAGCTCAAGAAACTCTCTACGTTTCTGGTTAATAAATCTTTGTCTAATATATTTCTTTCAAAATTCAGCTTGAAAGAAATCCCAGGTGACTCGCTCTCTCGAAACCACTGATATCAAAGTCTTCCACCAATGATACGCCGTATCTCTCAGAAGTGAAACGACACATTTTATGCATTCATCGGGATTCAATGACAATTCATCAAATACTCGTATTGTATTTTCTAACCAAAACTCGACTCTTTCAGCATCATTATTTGTTGTAGCATAGAATTCTTCAGCTCCATATTTTCTAATCTTATTAACTGGAGGCTTAATCAACTGATTCATATTACATTGTGACATAGCAAGAACTTGCGGAGGATCAGCCGGGATTGGGAGTTGTTGAACAACCGAATTAGTTTTAATGTATTGGGTGCACCAATCATTCATCATTTGATAGAAGGCTTGTCTAGCCTCTCCATCATGGCTACTCATAGCCGATCTAGAACCGGGTGGCATTGTCCCTTGTGTGGGAGCAGGCGTATTACTCTCGACATCGTCAGCTACAGCTCGTTCAGGATCCATTTGCTATATGAAAACACATTTTCATTGTCAAGATTCATCACACTATCGCAATTCATAAATATGGCATGTATAGCTAGACTAACATACGCTACATAAGTCCTAGAATCCACTAAATCGTAGCTCTGATACTAACCAAATGTAACACCCATGACCTGTATCTATCACCGGACTAGGGTTAAAGGCATTACTGGACAACTCAGAACATTTTACAAACAATTCAATAAGATCATCCACAAACATAGTCAAACATCATTATAGAGTCCCTTATATAGGTCAACGAGACCTAAAACATGCAATAAAAAGGGGTCGAGACTAAACCGAGCTTATACAAAATTTTTCAAAACTTAAACATTTTTCAAAATTGTACAGGTCACATGCTCGTGTGAACAGGCAATGTGCCTCACACGACTTTAGACATGCCCGTGTGTCTAGGTCGTATCAAAATAGGGCATACATACTAACTTGTCCATACGGCCACAAGACACGCCTGTGTTTGCAGGCCATGTGAAAATTAAGGAGGCTATTGACTTAGGTCACATGGCCAGTCACATGCCCGTGTGTCTAGCTCATGGCCGAAACTGACTTGGCCAATCTGCCTAGCACACGCCCGTGTGTGTAACCGTGTAATCTGCTCAGGCTCACAACGAAATGGCCCTCGAGCAACACGGCTGAGAAACACGCTCATGTCTCTACCCGTGTGGGTAAAAGTAGGCCATTTGCAAGGCCAAATTGCCACCTACTAAGGGTCCTTCCTACAAACATCAAAACCACATCATTTTATACCAAATTCTCAATCATTTTACAACCAAAACATACATCATTTATACAAATTCATTATCAACATATTTCATGCTTGAAACACACACCAAGTCATATCATTCCATAAGCCAAAAACATACCAAATTATATGATTTATAACCTTAATATTCAAATTCAATTTCACAATTAAACACATACCAAAACTTACCAAACTTACCTTTTCTCTTAGCCATTCATGAAAACATAAAACATACCATAATTGCATCACATATCATATACCAAAATCACACCATAAGTTCAACCATAATCTAGCCATATCTCATGGCATAATATACACATTACAAAACATACCTCAAAGTACTTCTAGCCTATGCATGCCATACTTTAATATATACATTTTCAAAAGGTACCAAATTAAGGTTTGATAGTGTGATGACAATCCTCGACGATCCTTGAGCTCTCTATAGCAACGATATCTATAAAACAATGCAAACACACACAAAGTAAGCTTTCAAAAGCTTAGTAAGCCATATACAAATAAACTTATTAACTTAAGCATATCAACATCATAAAATACATACACTTCATGGCCAAGTTACTAACATATACCACATAGTTCACATATAATTCACATAATTCCAATCTATTTGCTGATATAACATATTTTCTCATTATTATATCTGATTTCCACAAAGGTACATGAGCTTACCTTTCATTCTCGACATAGTATACAGTTCAAACATACTTGAATTGAATATGCATTTCATATAATCATTCGTATCTTAGAATGCCCGTTGAACAATTCAAAATCATAAGGATACGTGGATAACTCTAAGAGCTCATACAATGCCAACGTCCCAGACGTGGTCTTAAATGTAATCAAATATCAATGCCACTGTCCCAGATAGGGTCTTACGAAATCAAGTACGATGCCAACGTCCCAGGCATGGTCTTACACAGAAACAAATATCGGATCTTATGCCATGACATATGTATCCTAACTATTCCTATGGTTCATTCGGGGCTTTTCAGACATCCGAACTTTGTCGATACTTTCTCGAATATCTCATATTCATCTCTCATATTATCATTCATCAATATACGATGTCATATATACATGAATAAATCAACTCAAACACATTTATTTGTATATCGACTTACCTCATACGGATTCAGATGATAGACTCAGCTACTCGACGACTTTCAACTTTCCCCGATCTAATTTTGTTTTTTTGGTTCTTGATCTATATAAATTCAAATTTAACTCTTTTATTCACCAAATCACTCAAATCAATCCACAAACACACATTTAAAGCATTTTACAAATTAGCCCTCACATTTTCACATTTTTACACTTTAGTCTCTAATCACAATAATAACAAAATATACAAAATTTCCTTTACACAAGCTTAGCCGAATTTTTATGGAGTTCATACAAGACCATAATTTCATTTATTTCATATTTTAGTCCCTCAATTTATAGATTTCACAATTTAACCCATTTTACTCAAATTCATCAAAAATTCAAAGACAAAATATACTAACCCAATATATATCTTTTATTTTCTAACATCAAACTTCATAAAACTCATAATTCCATCAATGGATCAACTCAAAATCATCAACAATTTTAGCAATTCAAACATGGGCTTGATAGAACTCTAAGCAACGATTACAAAAATGTAGAAATTATAAAAAATGAAACAAAATTCATACCTCAATTGAGTTTTAGCATAACCAAACCTTATATCATTCTTTTTCTTTTATTTTTCTTTGACTTTCTGTTGAGGAAGACTTAAAATGAGAAAATATTAGCATTTCTTTTATTTAATTCATCATTTATACATAGATTACCATTATGCCCTTAATTAATAAACATTTAAAACATTAATATACGACGTCATTAATGTCCACTCAATCTTACAGTGGTCAAATATCATCATAAGGACCTTTCATTTACAAAGACATATCAAATAGACACTTTAACAATTGGAAATTCACTTTTACATTTTACGCGATTAGGTCCTTTTATCAAATTAAGCACACAAACGATTAAATTTTTATACGAAACTTTCACACATGCTTAGCCACATATTGTAAACACAAAAAAAAATATTTAAATATTTTTGGCTCAGATTTGTGGTCCCAAAATCACTAGTCCGACTAGGGTCTAAACTGGATGTTACTATAGGGGCGTATGTCCTTTCTATTTTGCAAAAATTTTCTAAGTGTTCCAGAAACATGGAAGTTTTGATGATAATTTGAAATAAATTGGCACAAAGATAACTATGGTATAGCTAGTCTTGGCTTAATGTGGGAATGTGTAATACATGCATGTTGATAGGTAAATGATATGTTTATATCATAATTGAGGATGTTGAATGCCATTGGATCCATGTATATGTGTGTGCATGTAAGGGTAACAAAAAGCCTTGGAAAATAGCCTAAGAGTGAACTACACGGGACAAGGCACGGTCGTGTGTCTCGACCATGTGAGGGACACGGCCTGGTGACACGGGCGTGTGGCCTGGCCGTGTGGTTCAATTTATTTGCTGACGTCATAAATAGAGAGTTACACGACCTGAGGACATGGGCGTGTGACCTTGTTTCATGAGAAAAATTTTAAGTTTTTCCCAGAGCTTTCCAAAGTTCTCGGTTTAGTCTCGAACCCTTTCTAAAGTATGTTTTGGGCTTCGTAAACCCAAATAAAGGACTATGTGCATGTGATTGAATGTTTTAAAATATGAATGAAACTTTATGGCTTGATTTGCATGATTGTTTACGTTTAAGTCCGTTAATGCCTCATATTCTGTCCCGGCGTCGGACACAGGTAGGGGGTGTTACAAAATTGACCATATGTCAACCACATCCAAACATACCACAATGACCACATTCAAACAAATCAAAAGAGCCATTCATAGCATGTATTTTATTTGCCATTCCAACTCCCATTATTTAAGCACCAAAATGCCAAAATATCAACAATCATAAGACCACATATACATGCACACATAATAACCAATCCATCTCCCAAAATACCATATTTACAAGCCAAACATAATGGTTATTTCATCATGCACAAAACATCTATACATGCCATTATAACCATGACTTAAAAAATCAAAATCTACAGATATAGCCGATGGATAGTGTGATAGATCTCCGAAAAACTTCCAACCTAAATGAGCTTTCGGTTCACTATAAGACATGGAAAATAACATAAACTAAGCATACAATGCTTAGTAAGTTCATATATCATAAAACTTAACTTATTATTTCTTAACATAACATTAAATTTTAGCATGGCATAATCCAACAAATAGTTTGGCCAAAGCCTAAGCATAAACACAAACATGTTAGCATACTTGAACATAAATAATAGGAATTTAACATGGATGGCCATTAAACTTAAATATGAATCAACTGGATTTGTTATCCATCTCAACATAACATAATTTCCATGTATCACCATTTCAATGAATTTCATATATGCATGCCTTAGTTCATATTGAACTCTTACCATTTTCTTTCAAACTCATGCTCATTGAACTGTTTAGAATACCGTTGGATACACGAGATAGCTCACACGAAGTTTGCTAAACATATAACCATAGTCCATCCTTTCCTTTACAATATGCTCACACAAGCTATGAAAAGAGTATGCTCACACAAGCTGTGAAAATGGGCCTGCTCACACGAGCTGTGGGTTGGAACATAGCTACATGGTACTACTCCACAAGCTGTTGAGTATCCACAATAAATGTCGAAACTCAGCCACTGGTAGGACATTCAAGACCAGCACCCAAAAAATGTAAACCCTAATGACATGTCATTTGTATCCTACGAATTTCTAAGGTTCAAATGGGGCTCGATAGTCGATGTAACATCGTTGGATATGCAACAATTATTTACATGGTAGTCCACAACACATATATATTTCAATAATAAGCATATAAACATTATGCAATTACATGAACTTACCTTGACGATAAAACGTAGATACGAAGTCAGTTAGTCCAAAACTTTTTCTTTGCCCTGATCTAAAGATGTACGAAGTTTACCTTGATCTAAATGAATAAATTCAATTCATTCAATAATCATTCTATTTAATTCAATCAAATTCATATTTTTACAAAATTAAACTTTTGCCCCTAATGTTTTAATTTCTTTACAATTTAGTCCTTAAGCTTGTAAAATGAAATTCACGCAATTTCATCACTAAACCATGCGAGCTGAATTTCATATAGGTCCCTATCAACGCATACAATTCATTGTTTCACAAATTACACCATGAATATTTCACATTTTTCAATTTAATCCCTAATTGACATTTTCAACAAAATTCACTTTATAAAAGTTGTTTATCTAACAACAAATATTCATTTTCTTCCATCTAACATCAAAATAACATGAACTCATTCATGGTAAAACCCTAGAATTTTAACAGTTTTGCAAATTAGGCCCTGGGCTAGCTAGATTAAACTACGACTTCAAAAACATAAAAATCATTAAAAATGGGACAAAAACATACTTACATGCAAGAGACTTGAGTAGTTGAAAGTTCAAACTCCTTTAAAAGAGTTTTCCACCCTAATTTTTGGTTGAAAAGATGAACATACACGGTGATTCTTTTGTTTTCTATATTTTACTATTTTTATTTATCAATTTACAACTTTAACCTTATTAATTAACCTTGAAAGTACACATTAAATGTTTAATTTCTTCCACTCGTATTAGCAATGGTATAATTACCACATAGACCCTCTAACCATTTAATATCAGAGCTATTAGATCTCTTTAGGTTATAGAAATCAAGTTTTGCACCTTTTGTAAATTAGTCATTTTTATCGAATTAATGCATAGATTTTACTAACATGTTGTAGACGTTAAAATAATAAATAAAAAATATTTTCATATCGAATTTGTAGTCTCGAAACTACTATTCTGATTTCACTAAAAATAGGTTGTTAAATTTGTACTTTCACAATTGTTATCACAACCACATATCACAGGTTATAGCATCTCATCCCAATTCACATATTCACATTCACACAAGCACATAATTAGAGGACAACCATAGTTATGAGAAAGCTTACACCCAAAATTTTGGTATAGGGGTTAAGGCTACTACTCAATTCCCAAATAACACATGACTCGTGTCTACGAGCAACGATTCCAAACATTCACCAATACGCTTTTGTTGAGAAGTCGAAAGCTCAATCTATACTTTCCTAGCTCGTAGATAGTCCTAGCGAATCTAGAACTTCAACATAATAAATTCACTCAACAATACATTTAAAAATCAGCCAAGGACTCACCACAAGCAATCAAAAACATAAGGCTAAACTAAGTTTTCATGTAACCAAAACCATAACATAGCAAGCTTTAAATTCAAATATCTCGGTCTATACTCAATATTTTCACCTAAAACTAATTCCATTCATCTTATAATTCACCTACGACTAATTCCCAACCTTTAAACTACAATAAAATATTCAATTCATAGTATCGACTTTTTTGCTATGTTTTATGATTATTTTCTAAAAATTCATTAGAACTCAAGAAATATTTGTCAAAACTTCAAAAGAAAGTTTAGAAACCTCTTAATCATGTCAAAACTAATTGAAAAACACTTTGAAACCACATTTTTACTCAAAATTCTGAAATTCACCATTAACGACTATTTTTTACTTTTAATCAAAACATGTGATTTAATGGCTAATAATTTAGTTTTAAAGACTAATTAACATTAAAAACTAATGGATAGACGAATGGTTACCTTTGATGAAAGAAAAATAGAGATTTTTTGAAAACCTAAAAAACTCACACGTGAAGAAGATGATGAAATCTATGAAGTTTGGGATGTTTTCTTCAAGATTTATGAAGGTTTAATACTTGGGGAATGATGAAAATCAAATGAGTGAAGATTTAACAAAGAAAATTGAATAAGAGGGTTGGGAGAGCAAAAGGGACGGCAAGCACAAGCTTTAGAGAGAAAACTATCATGAAATAAAAACTATAAATGAGAGTATTTAGGTTGGATTTTAAAATCTGGTCCAATTACATCTTAAAAACCTTAATTTTTTATTCTTTTACAAATCAATCCTATTTTCAAAATCAAAGCTACTTAAAACTTATTTTCAAAAATTGATTTAATTTTCTAAAAACCATAATTGAAAACATTACTAATATACCATGTCGTAAAAATTTCAAACACTCTAAGGCTAAAATTCCTAAAATACCCCTAAAACTCCTAGGCCCTACTTTTAGGGTGTTATAGATCGTGCCTCTCCTGAATATCCATATTTTTCCTTATCCGGGTAAATTTGGGTGACCTTTTGGGATGCGACGCAGGTCTTTATTTGGCACCAACTCAAATAGTGCACTGGACATAGGCGCCACATACTCTCATCTGGGACAAATGGGAATTTAGGACTCCATACACTATGAATGCGTTGTAGTTGGTAGACATCATTGATGTAAAATGTGTACTCAAACTGTATGTTCCCACATACGACAATTGCATGTGCACATGGGAACTGAAGTGATTGGAAACTCCCACAATTGTAGGTCCCTTCCGTTAGGTTCACATGATAGGATGCAGCTGACATTTCCTGGTTAGGCCTAGCATATTCAGTGACTTGAAAATCAAGGTTTCCGACGCGAGTGGCACACTACATACATCATGTTCGCTCTTGTTGGACTTTTTCGACTATCTTCAAGCATACGCCGACTCCTTCTTAAGAAACAAGGCCCCCAGTTAAAAGTATGTCTCTTTGACAACTGATGTTACCGACAAATGATGCGTCCCCTTCAGTACCGATCGATAAACTCAGCTAAGTTTGAGATCATGTGCATGTATCATAGACCTACATCACACGATTGTGTTCATTGTTTGAACCTTATTTTTGAAACATACGCCACACCGTAGGCATTAATGGTGCTCAAGTTTTTCAACTCTTGATGGAAAATATATTGGAGAAGCTCATAACCTGTCCATAAATAGCTACCGATTAGTGCAATGAAATAACCCAGTTATTGAAAATTTGATGTGCAGCAAATACAAAGTTGGAACTATAAACCCTTGTCGATAACTAGATCTCACACAATCATCGAAGGATATTTTTTATAGTAGTTTGATCCTACATGCCGCATGCATTATCGATGATAAGTGCAATCTTTGAGGGATTCATGATGATATATCACTGAGAGTATTCTGGGTCCCCAGTCTGATATGACCCAATGCCGAATTTGAAATCGAATACACTAATTGAATGTCGAGTCCGAGTGTCTAGATTTGTGTTATGTTGATACCCCGACTAGTATTGACCCCTGAAGTTTAGATTGATGTCAGAGACTGATGAGTGCCTGCCATAGATGTTTCAGGAATATCGTAGTTGTCACTTTGAAAAAGGCCAGAAAACCCACCGTACAACCTTGTAGTAGGACTTTATGCTTCAGCTTCAGTACTCTTTGCCACGACAGTGGTCGAATGTAACAGCCCATTTTTAGTCAAATTAGAACAGTAATTTCAGGACCACAAATCCAAAGTCGAAATAAATATTTTGTTATTATTTTAATGTTTACAGTATGATTAAATGATTGTGTGAAAATTTTGTTAAGAAATTTTATTGTTTGAAGGTCAATTAGATAAAAAGGACTAAATCGCGTAAAATGTAAAACTTATGTTCTATTAGATAAGGGTGTCTAATACCTATGAAATAAAGACTAAATTGTAAAAATGTTGAAATGTTAGGGGCAAAAGTGTAAACTTGTCTTAATGTGTATTTTGGACTAACTTGAATAGAGTGATAACTAAATAAGCTAAATTTGATATTATTTACATCAAGAAAGGCGATATACAGATTTAGATCAGGAAAAGAACAAGGTTTCAAATTAATTGACTTATTATGCCATTTTTGCATTTGAGGTAAGTTCGTATGTGATAAGCTTTGTTATAATTGTATTTTAAATACTTTGACATTACATACATTGTGAGTTTGACTCTACGAACATGTTTGACGAAGATGTGATTTGGGATAAATTAGGAATAAATTAGGATACAAATGACATGTCATTAGGGTTATGTGATTTGGGTGCTGGTCCGTACGTCCTACGGTGGCTGAGTTATACGACATGTGTTGCAGATACTTGTCAGCTTGTGTGAGTAGCATTGTGTAGCTTCGTCATGACTGTCAGCTTGTGTGAGCAGACCCATTGATAGCTCTAGTGTGAGCGTTATATGTCATACAAGATTGAGATAGCTTCAGCTATATATGTGGCACTTAAGGTACAAGATCCTAAGTATCTGATAGTATTTCGAATGGTTCAACAGGTGTATATATGAGAGATGTGGTTGAGTGCAAGTTGATACGAGATCATACAGGTATGTACACGAACTGTATGAGCTTTGATTCGAAGAAAACTGTGAATTTTACATCAAATCTTATGATTGAATATGTGAAAGGTTTGTTAGCTAATATGAGTTATATGTTGTTATAGTCAATTGGTTGAATTGTATATTTGTGGTTAATTGAATTTATTATTATACGAACTTACTAAGCTTTATAGCTTACTTTGTTTATTTTTCGTGTTTTATAGTGAAATCAAAGCTAGCTCGAATTCGAGAATCGTCGGAGACTTCATCACACTATCCAACTATCACTTGGTACTTTTGAACTTAAGTATTTTGGGTATATAGCATGTATAGGATTTTGGTCATTTTGTTATATAATGTGGCAATGAATTTAGTCATTTGAAATGGCTTGTAAATGTCTAAAGCTTGGTTTTATATTTACCCTTGAGAGTTGGCTTATTTTGGTAAATTTGATCAGGTATATATTTGTGCATATGGCTTGTGTTGTGAATTTTATGATGGAGTGGTGATGCTAGTTCGAAATTGGTAATTACGGGTACTAAATGGTTGTGAATTGGATTTGGTATGTTTGTGAGATTAGGCTAAATGATGCATGTTTGAAAGTGTTTATAATGTTGATTTGAGATTATGAGTTTTGGTATGAAATTGAATGGCACATTGAGACATTGATTTGTTTTGTATTTGCTGGTATTGAATGGGTAAGAATTATGTTTGTTGGAGGTTGGTTGAATGCCTAATTATACCATGTTTTTTGTTCCAATTGGGTTGGTTTAGGTTTGTGCAAGTTTGGGTGCAAAATGGCTTGGTAAATAGCCTATTTTTGTCCACACATGTAGAGACACGGGTGTGTGTATCAGCCGTGTGAGACACACGGTCAGGTTGCATAGCTGTGTATCCTCTAATGTTGAAATAGAAATCAATTCAGTATGCCCCACATGGCCGAGCACACAGGCGTGTGACTTGGCCGTGTGGCATAATTCAGTATACCCTACAGGTTTTGTCACAGCCTAGAACATAGCCTGGCACACAGGCTTGTAAGGCCATTTCTTAGGGCACACTTGCTAGCCACACGGGCATATGTGTTGGCATTGTGACCAAGTCAGAGAGTTACATGAGGTCGGACATGGGCTAGAACATGGCTATGTGATTCCATTTTGAATGTCCACGGGCGTGTCTTTGGTAGTGTGAGACACACGGCCGAGCCACACAGACGTGTGTCCCTTATAGTGTGGAAAATTTTCTATGTTCGGTAAAAATTTCATAAGGTATCGATATAGTCCCTAACTAATTTTAAAGCATGTTTTGGGCCTCGTAGGCTTGTATTAGAGACAATGTGGTTGATGTTAAATGATAATTGCATGAATTTTGAAAATTTTTGAGAAATGTATATTTAATTGTGTTATAAGTTCGATAATGCTCCTTAACCCTATTTTCGGCATTGAATGTAACACCCCTTACCCATACTCGACGCCAAAATAGGGTACGAAGCATTATCAGACTTAAACTTAAGCAAACATATAATCCGAGACATAAATTTGTATTCAAATTTAAAAATTTTCACATACATTCAAATCGTCCCTATAACGAGCCTATGAGGCCCAAAACATGCCTTGGCAGTAGTTCGAGACTAAATCGAGAACTTTAGAAAAGTTTCACAACACTTAGAAAAAATTTTATCAAACAGGAGTCACACGCTTGTGTGGGCAAGCCATATGGTCTCAAACACCTGTGTCCAGACCCCATGTAACTCTCTGTTTATCATGCATGAACAAAATGAAGTCACATGGCCAAGGCACACGCTCGTGTGCTTAGGCCGTGTGGTCGATTTAGTTTTCCTAATTTTTCATAAAATAGGTGAAGACTTCACACGGCCAGGGCACACGTCCGTGTTTAACGTTGTGTCATCCACACGGCTGAGACACACACTCGTGTCTCTACTCGTATGCTCAATACTGAGCATTCTGTTTTGTAACAATTAAGGTGCAGGGGACACAAGGCTGGATCACACACCCATGGGGCAAGCCATGTGTCACACACACCCTAGACACATGCCCATGTGTCTACCCATGTGGACAAAAATAGGGTTATTTACCAAGCCTTTTTGCCACCCTTCCATGCACAACCTACACAACAACATATAATACCAATCCAAATATATACATTCAACCCAATCAGCCACAATCAAGGTATCCACACATCATTCACATACTATCGTCTATCACATACAACCATCACATGCTATTCAACTTAAACCATACAAATTTTCACATCCATGAAAGGCATCATCATATGCATATACTTAAACCAATATTAGCCAATTTCAATGGCCATTTGCAAAATGAATTATCAACTAACATAAGCTAACACATTTTGCCAAATCAATTATGACACATAATAAAAGACCAAGTCCCTATACATGCCATAACTCAAAACATTAAAATTATTGGTACCCAAAATGTTAAGTTGATAGTGTGAATATATCTCCGACAGTCTTCGATCCCAGAGCTAGCTTGGAGACACTATAAAACAAGGGAAAAGAAAGGGAGTAAGCTTTAAAGCTTAGTAAGTTTCTATGCAAATAATAAGCATCATAAACACACATTTATCATGCAATTAACATGAAGTGAGTTAACATATATGTCATTATAAATCTCATAGTCCAACTTGGCATGGATATTATTATAACCTTAGTATCATAACTTGCACAATCATAACCTTATCTAGGGATTCATCACATATTGAGCTCATTAAGCATAAGTCTTAAGTACATACTTGTACCATCTTGCAACATACCATGGTCTTTCACAACATTAACATTTCCATTACGATTCCCGTTGAACCATTTGGGATACTAAAGGATACTCGGGAAATCTCACACTTATAGTACCATACCAATTCCATATCCCAGATATGGTCTTACATCGGATCTCATATCGATGCCAATAGCCCAGCTATGGTCTTACATGAAGTTTCATATAGATGTCATATCCCAGATATGGTCTTACACGTAATCTCAAATAAGCCTAATGTCATGACATTTGTATCCTATCAATTCTTAAGGCTCAACCGGGATTTCTCTCTTGTCAAACCTTGTCGATTACATCCAAGGAGTCAATCATAATTCATACAATATTAAAAAAATTAAAGCATAAATAATAATGCATTATTTACATACGAACTTACCTCGGTACAAAAATAGTGGAAATGGACCTAATTGTCAAAGACTTTGTTTTTCCCCCGATCTAGGTCTGAACCTCATTTCTTTGACCTATAATAGCAAATTTAAATCATTTATTAACTACATTACTCAATTCAATCCAAAAATCACACTATGGCAAAATTATATTTTTGCCCCTAAACTTTGTCACATTTACATTTTGGTCCCTAGGCTCATAAAATGAAATCTATTCAATTTCATCCAGACCCAAGCCTAGCTAAACACTATACATGCTTATAACAGCCCAAAATTTTCATTAAATCACACTTTTACAGACATTTTGAAATCTTTTTACTAATAGGTCCTTTTGACATTTTCATCAAAAATCACCTAGTAAAAGTTGTTGTTAGATAAACAATTAAACTTGCATAATCTACAATTAGACATCAAAATGCACAAATATAGAACATGGGTCAAACTCTAGACCTCAATCATAACTCAAATTAATGGTAGAAATAGCTAGATCTCTAACACCTCTAACACATATCCATCACTAGAATAAGGTTATGAGGCATTACCAAACAACTTACATCACACAACATACATTTCTCATTCATGAATCCATTATCACATAAACATCGATCAAACATAATTACATTGTCCCTTATAAGGCTTTACGAGACCTTAAAACATGCTTGGAAGAGGTATGAGACTAAACTGATAACATTTGTAAACTTTGGAAAAACATAGAAAATTTTCATGCATACAGGGATCACATCCTCATGTGAATAGCGAACACGCCCGTGTCACAGTTTGTGTGGAAATAGGGTATACATACTAGCTTGTATCACATGGTCGGAGACATGCCCATGTGCCATGGTCGTGTGAAATCAGGAGGGTATACTGACTTAGGTCACACTGCTGGCCACACGCCCATGTGTCAGCCCGTGTGCAACACACGGCCAGTAGACACGCCCGTGTGTCTAAGCAGTGTATCTCACTGACTTGTTTTAACTAAGTTACAGTAGGCACACGGTCGAGTCACACGACTGTGTGCTCAACCATGTGGGGAAAAATTAGGCTTCATTTAAACTACATTTTTCACCCTTACTCAAGCATACCTAAACCACATCATTTTTTACCATTTTAATACATTTATAGGCAGCCAAAACATGCTATTTCATATACATTTCATGCCATTTAAAATTCCATCCATTCAACAATTAATTTGTAACCAAAAACTTACAAATTCATCATCTTAAAACCAAGTCACTACATGCCATACCAAACATGCCAAAACACAAGGCAATTTATACGTCACATATTGTAACACCCCAAATCCAGCCTAGACGTTACGACCGAATCTGGCGTGTCACATTGAAGCGTTATTAGAGAAGTCATGTTTTATCTAAAATCTTTCTTAGTGTTTAAAGAATATTTTCGTTTTGAATTAAAGTGAATGGAAGCTGCGCACCAGGTAGGATTCAAGAAAAGAGGATGTGAGTCAATTAGACTGCTTAAGTACCTAGCTCTTCCATGATCCAATCCTAGACATGCACACATCCGTTGCTACGCTTTAAGCTTATTACTTGTCCACGAACAATAAATTAAGTTTAAGTCTATTTAAAATATTTATTTCCTTTGAAAACATTTATGTTGCGGAAGCTTTGCTCGGTTATCGTGATATTTTGAAAATATGTAACTTCTATAAAACGCGCCCTAGAGCTAACCAATTTTAAAGAATCAATTTAAGTGATATGAATCTCAAGTTGAAAACGATTTAAGTAATTTAAAAACCCAGAATAAAAATAATAAAGCGGCCTTATTACAACTTTAACCAAAATAGAAATAATCAAAAATAAATGCGAAATTTAAAAGGAAGCTAATTGAAACTTATTTAAAAACCAGAAATTTAATCTTCATGGCCACTCTGAATCCCGCCTAGCTCCAAGTCCACCAACTAGGGCTCATCTGCAAGGATGGAAGAGAAAGGGGCTGAGTTTGGAAAACTCAGTGTATATGGAAAACCCATCCAAAGCCCAAGTCAGCTCAAGCCCATTGGGCCTAAGCCCTATTCAGATAACAGCAGGTACTAGGCCGAAGCCCTTTTCAGAATACAGTAATCTGGGCCTTAGCCCCTTTTCATATAACAGTATGGCCCATAGGCCCATTACAGAACAGAACAGACATATTCGTGTATGCAAGTCCAACCCAGCCTATAACCAACTACTACACTCCACCCATACCAGCCCTACACTCCATGTGGGGAATAGCTCAACCCACCCAGCCCTACACTCTACAGTTGCAGTACTGCTTCTCAGTTATTAGTAAGTTGAGGCAAAGCCTCCAATACGTGGACAATCCACTTTCAGTACTTCCCCCATCAATAACCCAGTCCCATGCATCAGATAATAATAACATGGCATGCAGTAAATAGTAACAGTCAAACATGCATTCAGGTCAACCTTAACCCTAGGGGTATATCAATAATTTTGCTCCTAAGAGTAAAACTGTAAACTTTCGACCTATAAAGGTATTTCAGTAATTTATCAGTTTTAAGGGTTCTCATGAATGTTACAGTCCTTACTAGCCCATTTGTCATCGTAGTAATTTATTTATCTCAATTTCACAATTTTAGCCATTGGGCCCTAAAACCCCTAATGGGCCCTACAGTGTCCATTAGCAATTTAAGCCCATTTAATTCAAGTTTTATGACCAGTTTATCGGTTTAAGCAGTTTCAATTCTACAGTCTAACAGAAAATACTTATTGCCTATTTTTTTATATTGTAAATATTTTTATTATTATTACCCGCATGGGCCCGTAAGCCCATTGGGCCCAATTTTAGCCTATCGAGGATCAATTACCGAAGTGCACAAAATTTCACACACAACTAACCTACCACTTTGCAATTTCAGATCTAACAATTTCTAAACGTCTTGCGAGCACTCGCACACTCACAAGCCAACGAAATGCTGAAATTTCGGCATTTCGGCTTTTGCCGAATTCAACTATGAGAGGGTGTTCGATACACACTTGTTTTGCGATGAATGCTACTGAGATCCTTACGATGTCCTACAATTGATTACCATAATTCTTAGATTGCAACCCACAACAATCAATCCCAATATTCACCTACCCATATTCAAATGATGCCACTAAAGCCTTTAGAATCTTACCTTTTTGCTGAAAACCGATGACTAGGTCCAAGTCTAGTTGCTCCAAAGATCCAAGCCTTCGATCAAACCTCTAGAAGACACTAATCACCAAAAGAAATCGTCAGTTAAAGACCCTTAAAGCCCTATGCCCAAATCGACAGCCTCCCTAGATTTTAGGGACTTCAGCTTTTCTAAATTGTAAAATAAGACTAGATCTGAGGTGATGAGCACTTACCACTTATTCCTCTTTGATTTCTACGTAGATCTGATGCAGATCTATCCTCTAAATGATAGTAGAACTCGAATCCAGGAGATCTGAAATTTTAGCTATAAGTCCCTAAATCTATGGTATTTCGGCTTTTTAAGTGACGAAGAAGATGACAATTTTAGGCTATAACTTTGAAGTAATGTTGTCGAAAGATACTAAGGGTTTAGAGAAGATGAAAGTTGATCAAAAAGAACAAAAATAACTGAAGGATTTTGGCTTGGAGAAATCGGCACAAGAAGTGAGTTTTCAAGATTTCGACTTTTATGGCAATCGGCTATGGAGGTTTTGTGGAGGATGGGATCGACAGAGGAGGTGAGTAAGGTGAACAGAAGGTTTCGACTAGAAGAAAAAGTAAAAAGGAAGAAAGAAAATGGAGGAGAAAGAGAGGAAGAAGAAATCGGCACCAAGGAGAAGGAATTTGCATTTTCGGCTTTTGTAAGAACTCAGAGAGGATGAATGATAGTGAAAGCTTTCAGGTGGCTAACCCTAATTCTCCAAGACAGAAAAAGAAAAGAACCTAAACCTAATATCAACTAAAACAATCGGCCCAACCTCCCTAAGGCCCTTGTCGAAATTCACTTAAGTGATCACATGCCCGGCACATGCCTAAAATTAAAAAGTAACCATATGCCTACCTTGCAACTTGAACCCTGGACCTTTAATTCCTTCCTAGACGCCATTTTTTTAGGAACTTAGTGGCGCCACCTTGCCACTTTACCAAGGCCTTATTTGTGTCCTATTTTACCACCTCAACTTTAAAAGCCCATATCGCCAGAACCCTCTCTCCCAAAATTAAAATTCAGGAATTGCCTCGAATTAAATTTACTCTTGGGCCTTTTTTTCCCACACCATAAACCCTTCGTAATTTATTTAATTACTAAACTAAACATACAAAATAATAATAATAACATCCAATTTATTCGGGCCATTTTCCACCCGAACCCAGACTCAAGGCCCAATACTTCTAGGCCCAAAAATCGAGGCGTTACACATATCACTTACCAAACTCATAAATTAAGCCAACGTAATTATCCCAATACACACCAACAATTGCATCATTTACAAGCCAACTCTCATGACTAATATAATTACTCAAAACATATCATTATAACACTAGCCTATATGACATATATCATATTTACAAAGCATCAAAAGTACCAACAAGTTGATCAATAGTGTGACGATGTTTCCTGATGATCCCCGAGTCTGAGCTAGCTTCGATTATCTATAAAATAGGGAAAGAACACACAAAGTGAGCTTAAAAATCTTAGTAAGCCATAAACAAATAAATTATCCTGTGAAACAACATCATTCCCATTACACAGACAAATTATGAATAAGCATATATAAATTCTCAAACCTTTCTCATTGTATATCTATTCAAGAAACATATGTAAATTCAACAAATACTTCTCTTTTCAATACTCGTATGAATCTCGTACATACCTATATCACTTAATTCAATCACACAATCTTTCTCGTCTTAACATTGCCTATTGAACCTTTTGGAATCATTAAGGATACTCGAAAAATCACATATAGCTCATACAATGCCATATCCTAGATATGGTCTTACATGTTATCACATATCAATGCCAATAGCCCAGTTATGGTCTTACACAAAATCAAATAATGATGCCAATGTTCCAAACATGGTCTTACACGTAATCACATAACAATAATCTATCCTATACTGTTCTTGAGGTTCGTACGGGACTTTTAGATATTGTAACCCTATCGATTCTTGCTCGTATTCGATCATTCGATATTCAATACGGTTCAATGTCAAATAAAAATATATAATTCAATTTAAAGACATTTATTTACATATGAACTTACCTCGTATTCGACATAGATAGATTGAATCGACTATTCGATAACCTTTGATTTTCCCCAATCTAAATCCAATTTATTTCTTTCCGGATCTATATACATTCAAAATTAACTCATTTATTCATCAATTCATTCAATTCAGTCCACAACACATATTTAGGCTTTTTACACTTTAGCCCCTAAAGTTTCACATTTAATCAATTTAGTTCCTATTTCACAAATATATAAAATTTACACAATTCAACTTAACCCATGCTTAGCCAATTTATACATAAGTCCCTAGCAGCCCAAAAATTTCATTTATTTCACATTTCAACCATACAATTTGCACATTTCACAATTTAATCCATTTTTGACATTTTTGTCAAAAACACTTTACAAAACATGTAAAACTATCATCAAGCTTTCATATTTCAACATTAAATATCAAAGAACACATAGATTCAATAATGGAAACTCTCAAAATCTTTAAAAAATTTAAAATTAATGCTACGGGCTAGCTAGATTACAAAGCAACGATCACAAAATCGTAGAACTCATTACAAACCGAGCAAAAATAAACTTACTATTAAAACATGCAAGAGCCAAACCTTCAAAGCTTGTTAATGGCTATTCTTATTTTATGAATCGGTGAAGAAGATGATAATTAAGAAGAAAATTTGGTTCGTTTTATTTAAACTTTACTTATTTTACATTTTACTATTTTAACCTTTATTAATACATCAAAACATGCTTAATATATGTCCATACATGTCCATCCTCATTATCCATGGTCTAATTTCATAATAAGGACCTTTAATTTAACATCTCATAGCATTTATAATAACAAATAGAATGCAACCTTTGCATTTTACGCGATTTAGTCCTTTTTCTCAAATTGAACAATTAAACGATAAAATTATTTCACGAAAATTTCACATATTCATATATTCATGCTGAAAACACCAATAATAATATTAAAATAATTTTTTGACATCTAATTTGTGGTTCTGAAACCACTGTTCTGATTTAACAAAAAAGGGCTATTACAAGATCGAATGATGACGACTTCAAAAATGTAAAGAGCATTAAAAACGGGGTTAGGATGTACTTTTAATCAAGATAGGAAGTTGAAAAAACCCTAGCTACGGTGACGTTCTAATTTTCAACACATGGAGAAGAAGATAGACAAAAATTTTGGCTTTATTTTGCCTTTTTATTCATTTATTTACCAAATGACTAAAATGCCCTTAATGCATAACTTTGAAATTTCATCTACTTATGTCCATTTTTTTCCACTACCTTATCCAATGGTCTAATTACCAGCTAACAACCTAAAAATTTAAAATCTCATAGCAATTGGACACCTCTAACATATAAAACTCAACTTTTACAATTTTTACAATTTAATCATTTTTGCTCAATTGAGTGCTCAAATGTTAAAATTTTCGGACGAAATTTTCACGAAATCATTCTGTAAAAATGTAGAACATAAAAATGTTACAAAAAAAATTTTCCTACATTGGATTCGTGGTCCTGAAATCACTATTCCAGCTAGCCCCAAAATCGGGCTATTACAATTCTCCCCCTTTAAGGATTTTTATAACAGCCCGATTTTGGATCTAGTCAGAACTGTGGTTTTGAGGCCACAAATCTGACGTAAGGAAATTTTTTTTATTACATTTTTATGGTCTAAAATTTCATGGAATATTTTGTAAAAATTTCGTTTGAAAATTTCGACGTTTGGGTACTCAATTTAGTCAAAAGGACTAAATTGTAAAAAGTGCAAAACTTGAGTTCTAGAAGCTAGAGGTGTCAAATTGATACGAAATTTTAAATTGGAGGTCCTTCAATGGTAATTAAACCATTGGTTAAGTTGGTTGAAAAAAATGGACATGGTTTGGTATATTTCTAAAGTTTTTCATTAAGGGTAATTTGGTCATTTGGTAATTAAAATGAATTAGAAACAAAATTAAAAGCCAATTTTTATCGATGTTCAGCACGGCTGAATTTCACATGAGGAAGACATAGTAGGTTTTTCAAGCTTCCAAGCTCGATTGTAGGTCTGTTTTAGTCCCATTTTTAATGTTTTTTTTTACATTTTTAAGATCCTCGTATCTCGGTTTAGTTATTTCCACCATTATTTTTGAGCTAGGGTTTGTGCTTAAAAATTTACCCATGGATGACATACATATGTTTTGATGTTTTAGGGAAGAATATGAAAGTTTGAGTGTGATAAACAACTTTTACTAAGTGAGTTTTTATGAAATTGCATAAAAGGACTTATTTGTAAAAGTTGTAAAATTATGTGCAGAAAAAGTGATTTAGTGAAAAATGTGAGATTCTATAAGAGGGAATGTGAATCTTCTAGGCTTAGGAATTGAGAAAAATAAGTGCATTTCATCGTACGAGCCTAAGGGAAAATTGTAAATCTGTGAAACTCTAGGGGCAAAAATGTAATTTTGCCATAGTGTGATTTTTGGACTAAATTGAATAATATGAGTATTAAATGAGTTAAATGTGTTATTATAGATCAAGAAAGACGAGGAATTGACTTTGATTGGGGAACATAAAAGGTTGTGAAAAAAATTGCAAATTCGTCATATTTTGCACTGAGGTAAGTTTGTATGTAAATAATGCATCATTTTTACTTACGTTATCACATTTTATTATGTTTTATAAAATATGGCTGAATATTGAATGAAATTCACAAGTATCCAAAAGTGAGAAATTTCCCGGTTGAACATTAGGAATAGAATAGGATACAAGTGACATGTCACTAGTGACTCAAGTGTGGTACTATGTGAAGGCTACTTTGAGAAGAGATAGCTTTGTCACAAGTGTGGTACTATGTGAAGGCCACTTTGTGAAGAAAGATAGATTTTTTCACAAGAGTGGTACTATGTGAAGGCCACTTTGTGAAGAAGGTAGCTTTGACTACAAGGGTGGTACTATGTTCAGGCCACCGAGTATCCGTTATTATTTCAATGTGTTCAACGGGAAATAACTAGGTGTAATTGAATATGACTATGTGATGAATAAGTGCAGGTACGTATGTGTAAACTTATGAGCAATGTGCTCGATATGTGATCGAACTTTGGTAAGATTGATACGGAGTAAGTGTTACAATGAAAGTTACTACAAAGAAAACATGAAAAAGTGAAATTTAGTAATAAAATAGTTTTGGACAGCAGAAGTTGTGTGACTTTGAAAAATCACAAAAAATGGTGAAATCAAATTATAGGTTGAATCAGATATGCAATTAAATCTTATTATGTCTATTTTCATATAAAGGAAAGTGTAAGCAAAAGAATTTCATATTATGAGATATTTGAATTTTTGTGAGACGGAGTCAGAATGATTTTGGAATCCCCTGTTCTGATTTTGGAAAATCATTAAAAAATGTAAAAAAATAATTATGGGTTATAATTTATATTCTTAAAATCCTTAATGAGTCTAGTTTCAAAAGAAACAAATAGGAACATAATCCTAATCCCCTATGAGGAGAAAATTAATTTTTAGTAAAGAGGAGTCAAAACTATCAGACATCGAAACAAGGGTGACTTTAAAGAATAAAATGTACTTATTGGCTAAACTAAAAATTATAAAAATTTTATGGTAAGAATATATACGAGTCTAGTTTCTAGAAAAATTAGCGGATATTAATTTGGAGTACCATAGCTCTAGATATAAATAATTTAGTGATTATGACTCAAATAGATAGCTTGTTTTGAACTTGAGTAAATAGTAGATCTATGTGTAGTTATGACTGTATTACTTTGAAAATATATTGTGAGGATTTATAAATCATGTTAATAAATTTTTTTATTATTTACATACCTACTTACTAAGCTATATGCTTACTTCTCTCTCTTTTCCCTTATTTTATAATGTCACCAAGCTAGCTCGGGGTACGGAGATCATCAGAGATGCATCCACAGTATCAACACTCTTTTGGTATTTTGAAAGTAATATTTTGAATTATGGCATGTATAGAGGACTTGGTTATTTTATTATGTAACGCCCCGAATTTGGGCCTAGAAGCATTAGGTCTTGAACATGGGAGCAGTTAGGAGGTAGCACATAAATAATTAATTGTGCAATAAAGTAACCCAACCGTGTATCAGTTTCAGTGGTTAAGTGTTCTGGGAAGAGTCTGAGAAGTCTTGTGTTCAAACCTTGGCTTCCACAAAAAATTTGTTTTTTAAGGATAAAACCCCTATCTTTGGTTAGTAAGGTTATAAGTAAAATTTGTTAAAAACATGACAGAATGGGCCTGCTGGTCTAGTGGATAGTGGCTTGTGGAGTGTGCTAGTGGTCTGAGGTTCGAATCTCTACTTGTGCAAATGGAGATTATCTTTATTGATGGCCATGGGAGGAAGTTGTGTTTGACCGAAACACCAAGAGTTTGAATAAGTTTGAATAAATTTGTTGTTGGCCGAATTTGGGGAGTGAAAAGGGGGACTTTCGGTTGTTGAGGTTTGTGAGCAGGAGGGTTTTTAGGAGGAAATTGGGGAATTTGAATTTGGGGGAAGAGTTGTGCTGAATTGGTACTCTAATCAAGGGGAATTCAGCTTTGGTATGTGGCTACTTAGGAATTTTGGCTAAGTGATCCATTCCCTTAAAATTTTCGGTTTTGGATGCTCGTTTTCTTTTTAGGCTTTTTGGTTCTTTCTGCTTTTGGTGTCGAATTGTTGCTTTTCGTTTTCTACTCAATATCTTTCATATCTTTCTTTTGGGGGCGAATAGTTTCTAGAGACCAGTCAGGGTTTATTTGAAACTGATTCATTTCGGGTTAGTTCTTCCCTAAAGTCTTTTGCTACCGATTGCTTTCTTCACTTCCTCTCTCAAACCTTGGTCAAACACTCTTCTTCTTCCTCTCTTCAAAATCGGTTAGGTGAACCTTTTCCCTTCTCTTCTTTTCCCCTTGCCCTTATTCGATTCTTTTGTATTTACGGATCCCCACTCTTTTCACATTGCTACCTTGACCGATTGCTTTCAGCTCTTGTTCCTCTTTCATCTTAGTTATGGTAGCCGAATACCCTCTTCTCTCCTTCTATACCTTCGGTCCTGGGCTATTGTTATTCGACTAATCAGGTGTGAGGGTACATGGTTATTCCCTCTCTCTCTCTTTCTATAAACTGTCATACTTATAGTTTTCATCTAATGCCTCCCTATGCTGCCGTTGTTTGAAGAGGTACAAATGTTCCATTTTACCGTTATCAATTGACTACTTCCGGTTCTTGTGGGTGTAGGCTGAATATTCTTCCTTCTAGTCTGGACATTACGTTTTTAGTAAGTGATAGTTCAACTAGTTCAACTGCTCTATTGTTTGATGGTTGATAAGGTTTATTGGAGTGCAGGAAACCCCTAAAGCCTTGTGATCAGGTCTTTTGCAACAGTTCCAGGGTGATTAATCAAAGCAAGTGATAGGTAAGTTTGGATAAATGTCCTGATGGGGGTTTTTGATTACTCAATTAATATGTGATTAACCGAAGCGTGTAATTGAAATAGGTGGACTACTCGTGGGCATTCGTACGTCTTCGTGAACAAGGTGTGTAACCATACTGCTTTAAACGTAGATCGGCAAAAGCCGGAAAAGTATGACCATTAACACTGCACAAGCGTGCGCTCCCTCATGTGGTAATCCAAACACGTAAAATGTGGGTGTTTGATTGTAGAGGCCACCATGAGAGTTTTCATAAGCTTAAGCGGCTCTGGGCCACGATGGGCCGAAATGGGTCGTGTGGGCCCTACGGGCTCGTGGGCCCACACGGGTAAAACACACGGACGTGTGGATATTTTTGGGCCAGACAGTGTAGTTTGCACAGCCAAGGCCATTTTTGGGCTTATTGGGCCACACGGGCGTGTAGGACCATATGGGCCCGCATAATGGGCTTTAAGCTCATTTTTATTGTTTGACTGTTAAGGTTGAACGGGTCGCCTAAGATGACTGTGACCTTCTTTTGGGTGGGTAAACGTACCTGAACCCTTATGAAAAAAATAACTATTTTTCCCTTATGTGATAAAATGACGATTTTCCCCTTATAAGGTAAAATGACCGAAATACCCCTATAAGGTAAAATAACTGTAATACCCCTATACGGTAAAATGACTGTGATACCCCTGTAAGGTAAAATGACTGTAACACCCCTGTAAGGTAAAATGACTGATTTTCCCTACAATGTGTATGACTATATTTGAGCATGCCACGTTATATGTATGTTGCATCCATGTAAGATATTATGATACGATGCATGACATGTTGCATGAGGTTGGGATTGTTATTTTGGAGGAAGTGTACTGTACGGATATGGTAGAATGGGTCGCCCAAGACAACTATGGACCTACTGATGGCTTTAAGCCATTCATATTACTGACAGCTCTACTGCAAATATTGTTTTAGTGTCGCAACCAGTGCTACTTGGTGTGTAGGGTTGGGTGGGTCAATTTTATCCCTACATGGTGTGTAGGGTTGGTACAGAGATGGTGTACAGAGGCTGGGTTAGGTAGGATTTTCTTATTGCATACTGTATTGATTCTGTAATGGGCTTAGGCCCTACTGATACTGTTACTAGAATGCGCTTAGGCCTATACTGTTGTTGATTCTGAAATGGGCTAAGGCCCTAACTGAAGCTAAAAAGGCTTAGGCCCAAATTATGTTTAACTCTGATTGTTTACTTATATGGGATTACACACTGAGTTTTTGTAAACTTACCCATCTATTTTATCTATACAGGTAATCCTCAGTCTTAGGCAGATCGATGTTGTGAGGGAATCAAAGGTGGCCACACAACCGCTCTTGTTTCCTTATTGGATTTTTAATTTATAAGTAGTTTTATTTTTGTATTTTTATGTAAGAAGGTCAGTATAATTTTTAATTTTGGGGTTTTATTTATTTTCACTTATATCTGCTAGTATTAGATGGGGGTTTTGAAAAGATTTGCATGATTTACCAAAATACCATGAGTACGCAAAACCGTGTCAAAAGCTTCCGTGATAAACCAGATTTTGAAATTAATATCATTTTAAAGTAAATAATTTTGTTAGTGATGCAAGTTTTAAAATTATTTTCTAGATCACACAAAGAGGCTAAATAAACATTGGGCTTTTCAAACGACAGTACACTTTACGAAAAACTCTTCAATGTGACATCGCCAGGTTCGGCCATAACGTTTAGGCTGGGTTTGGGGTGTTACATGTTATGTGTCATAATTGATTTGGCCTAAAATGTTGGCTTATGTTTTTTGATAGTTCATTTTGTATAAGGCCATTGATGTTGGCTATTATTGGTTAAGTTGTATATTTATGATAATGCCATGTTGTGTGTTGATAAATTTGGTATTAAGTGTGTAAATATTTTGGATGGAAAAAGGCTTGGCAAGTAGCCTAACTTTCATCTACATAGCTGGCCACATGGCCATGTGCTCAGGGCGTGTGCCCCTGTTTTTCAAGAAATTTTTTAAAGTTTTCAAAAGTTCTCGGTTTGGTCCTGAACCACTTTCAATGTATGTATTGGGCCTTGTAAGCCCATATTAGGGACTTTATAATGAAACATGAAAAGTTTTAATTTAGATGAAATTTTATGACTCAGTTTTGTATGATTAGTTATGCTTAAGTCCGATAATGCCTCGTACCTTGTCCCAGCATCAGACAAGGGTAAGAGGGTGTTACATTTAGTGGTATCAGAGCATGGTTTAGTCGATTCTCGGACTAAATAATATGTGAGTCTAGCTATACATGTCATATTACTACTCGTGATAGTATGATATCTCCCAACTCTGATGAAATTGTTTTGTTAAGACAAAGATGACTTCCAACTCAGCTATTTTTTGATAATGCTAATAATGATATTGAAATGTTCTTATAATGTGTCAAAATTTGTAAAGGTATGAATAGAAGTTCATGATATGTATGTGTTAATGTACGAAATGAGATAACCACAAGTTGAGAAATGTGAAAAGTGGAATGAAATGAAGGTTTATATGGTGATAAGCCCATCCATGTTTGTTTGGCATGCATATGATGTTATGTTCCCAACATATTCGATTTAGTGAATACGACAAGTAAATTTACTCAAATGGACAGAATGTGTGTTTATATACACTTGTTTGAATAAGATAATCGAAAAAGTTCGTGTAACATGACTATATATGTTAAGTAGCTTGAAGTAAATTATGTAATTATGATGATACGATGTTGGTGATGAATGCTAAGTCATATGTGTGTACTTATGAGAGTTAAATTAGAGGCTTTACGACCTCACCCCCTTACCAGTGTTACTTTATAACAAAAATTCACGAGAGCCATGTGGAATAAGTCTATAAGTGTGAAACTAAAGAGTTTAGTGGTGAAATAATTAGTAATGCATATAGAGATAAGAATAGTTTGGAAAGTGAAAACAATTTTGGAAAGATATTAGAATGTTTTAAAGAGTATATGGATTATGCAATGTCCCAGATAAAGAAGAAGTTAGTCTTGGCTAATCGACTCAATTAGGTATGAAGTCTAAAGATATGTTTACTGAAATTTCTCCCAAGTTGGTTTTTGTTAGTGAGTGGAATAATACGGGGTTCATGATGACAGAATTAGTCAAAGAAATGATATTTAAGTAGTAAAGATGTTTGTGTGTATGACAGTTATAGTTGAAATGAATAAGATGATCTTTTTTGGGTATTCTATATATTCTTTTAGCTTCAGAGATATGTATGTGATTGTTCAGTTTCTGATGGAATTCTTATGTTGCGAGAATGCTAGCTAACTATGATGTTAGATGAAAGCCCTGTTGGTCTGGTTGGTTTATGATTGGTATTTCTTTATCTCTTTAGAATTCTATTCTAATATTTTGGAATGAAGTCGATGGTAAAAATTTATATGAGACTATTCTTATGTTTCTACTGTTTATGGTTTTGTTTTATATATATGAAAAATATATTGTCTCTGTTATGATGGAAGTCTAGAGCCAGTAAGCATTATTTTTATGCTAGTTTTCTCTGAGGAATCATTAAGATCTCTATTATTTTCTTATGAGTTATGTTCTCGAACTTCCGGTATGGTATCATATCTTGGATTTCTTTATCTCGGTTTTCCTATCATTCTTATTTCGTGAATTATCAACCATGGCTCATCTTGAAATAGTGTTCATTGACTTGTGATAATTATGTCTATTATGGTTGTATTTTTGGTTTGATCATAGGAACGTGGTGACTTAAGTATCTAGATTTCTCTAATTTTCGTGTAAGGATTGACTTTAGAAACGGTATAAATGATGGACGCACAAACTCAAATCGTATGATGGATTTTTTCTAAGGTAAGCTAATTAAAGTCAATGCATTCAATTGAGATGTCTTTGTTTCTTTGAGCTAATGCGATTGTAAAGGCCTTTGATTAGCATGATAAGAGAATTTTGAAAGATTGTGTGCTTGAGGTGTTTTAATAGCATGAAGAAAGAAGCATTTTGAGATGTGTTATTCGATAGTTGAGATTGACTCATCCATTTTTATTAGAATGAGCTGATTTGTTGGGATGTTATTTGAGTTATATGTATTTAAGTATGTCGTCAACTAAGAGAATGAATTTTGTGCATTCACGAGTGTATAGATGAGCAGTTTGAATGAAGAATTGATATTCTTGAAAGCATGATATAGAAAAATACCTATTAGATTTGTTTTAAATGGGTGATGTTATTCTGAATTAAAGTTGTTCTGTTCATAAAGTTATCCCAATTGTGAAAGTTTGAATGGTCTAGGCATGCTAGCAAAATTGAAGCATTTGAAGGTATTATTAACCGAAGCTCTAGTTCTAAGTTTAGTTCGAATTGAGTAATGAATTTATGATTTTTCAGTGATGCACTAGTGAATGGATTAGAATATGTTTTATTGCTAGAATGTAAAGTGATGGTTCATGTATTCAGACGGTTAATATCACATTAAAAAGAACTGTTCGATTAGTGATTTAGAGACGGTCACTATTATGTCTGTATTGAGAATTTGATGACATTGTTTGTTCGATGAAGATTGTCATATGTTTCCTAATATCAAGAGTTTAATGTATCTAATGGCATAGAAAGATCTAAGTTTAAGACAGTGTTGATGACTTGAGCTATTGAAAGATCGTGAGTAATTATCGATTGACCTATTGGGAGGCAAGTGTAGTTACAGATGCTCGTATGGAAAATCCTTGTTTATTTTGTGCAAGTTGGTTATTCAATTGATCTTATTTGATGATGGTCTGATTTTATCTAAATAAAAATCTAAAGTGATGTTTTCTTTGCAAGTTTGAGAAACTCAGAAATATGTTAGTGAGTGATAAGCTAAATGAGTACAGTGAGGATCAACTTTTGATTCTGAGCTTCAGGTTGGACCTGATTCATGTTATTATTATTTTGAGATAAAATTTTTGTACTGAAGAATCCAGGGCTTATGCAGAAATTTTTATACGAAGTTCACAGTAGTGGCTTGTCTGTTCATCTCGAGAGTAATAAAATGTGCAGTCATATGAAGTTGATGTTCTGGTAATTGCGTATATTACATGCTATTTTTGAGCTTGTGTTCAAATGTCAATTTGTCAATAAGTAAAAGCCAAATTTCAATTGTATTCAAGACTATTACAGTCAGTGATCATTCTAGAATGAAAATGAGATGGAAACTCTATAGATTTCGTATCTGAATTATCTTGATCTCTGAAAAGGAAGATGTTATCGGATTGTGATTGATCGTTCGTGTACAAATTTCTTATTTAACAAACCAGTCAAGTAAAATGTTTCTGGGATTATTCGATTACGCGAAGTATCAGTCTCCATTATGTCGTATTGAGATCCGAGGGCTATATCCCAATTATGAAAAAAGCTACAGGAAACTATGAGTACGCAGTTGCATCTTGGCACTATAATTCATCTTTAGATCGATGGTAAGTCTAAGAGAGTACTTCAGATCTTTGACGATACACTCTGGCATTATGTTATGAGTTAAAAGATAACTATAAAATAGTGGAAGTGATTCATAAAAGTTGAAAGCAACTTCAAACCGACTTAAGTGGTATACAGACTTGAAACTTAAGGGTATTGAATTTTAGATCGGCGATAGAGTGCTTCCAAAAGAATCGCCTCGAAGAGGATTCTTCAATGAGGTATAAGAAATTTTGAGTAATTATATCCAAACCTCAATTCTGGTATGATTTTCGGGGGACGAAAATCCCTAAAGGGGGAGAGTTGTAATAGCCCGATTTTGGGTCTAGTTAGAACAGTAGTTTTGGGGTCACAAATATGACGTAAGAAAATTTATTTTTATTATATTTTTATGGTCTAAAATTTCACAGAATAATTTCGTGAAAATTTCGTTCGAAAATTTCAATGTTTGGGCACTTAATTTATTCAAAGGGACTAAAGTGTAAAAAAGAACAAAACTTGAGTTCTAGAAGCTAGAGGTGTCAAATTGTTATGAAATTTTAAATGGGAGGTCCTTAAATGGTAACTATACCATTGGTTAAGTTTTTGGACAAAAATGGGCATGGTTTGGTATATTTCTAAAGTTTTTCATTAAGGGTAATTTGCTCATTTGGTAATTAAAATGAATTAAAAGCCATATTTTGTCCATCTTCAACCCCTTGGCTGAATTTCACATGATGAAGACATAGCTAGGGTTTTTCAAGCCTCCAAGCTCGATTGTAAGTCTGTTTTAGTCTCGTTTTTAATGTTCTTTACATTTTTGAGATCCTCGTAGCTCAGTTTAGCTATTTCCACCATTATTTTGAGCTAGGGTCTGTGTTTAAAAATTTACCTATGGATGAAATGCATGTGTTTTGATGTTTTATGGAAGAATATTAAAGTTTGGGGTGTGATAAACAACTTTTACTAAGTGATTTTTTATGAAATTGCATAAAAGGACCTATTTGTAAAAGTTGTAAAATTATATATAGAAAATGTGATTTAGTGAAAAAAGTGAGCTGCTATAAGAGGCAATATGAATCGTCTAGGCTTAGGATTTGAATAAACTAAGTGCATTTCATCTTATGAGCCTAAGGGCAAAATTGTAAATATGTAAAACTTTAGGGGCAAAAATGTAATTTTTCCATAGTGTGATTTTTGGACTAAATTGAATAATGTGAGTGTTAAATGAGTTAAATGTGTTACTATAGACCAAGAAAGACGAGGAATTGACCTTGATCGGGGAAAAGAAAAGGTTGTGAACTAAATTTCAAATTCGTCATATTTTGCACCGAGGTAAGTTTGGATGTAGATAATGCATCATTTTTACTTATGTGTAACACCCAAAACCCGTCCCAGATATCATGACTAGATCTAGTGATGTCACATTGAAGTGTTTTCAAAATCTAAGACTCGTTGTTTAAAAACCCTTTCTTTAACTAGCCTCTTTGTATAGATTGAAAAGTCATTTTAAAGTCTTATTGCTTATTCATAATGTGGGACTTGTACTTTTAAAGGTTGTTTTTAATAAAACATTATTAATTTTGTAAATGGTTTGTTATTTGCAGAAGCTTTGAAAATGAGTTATGTATTTGTGGTGGTCTTGAAAACGTTTGACTTTTTGAAAACTTGCATTTTTCCTACTGCTAGAAGTTTAAAATCACAAATAAATTTGAGTAAAATACCAAAATCAAAAATAAACCTGAGAGGCCTTATTACATAATGTAACAC
The DNA here is from genome assembly GCF_007990345.1 of Gossypium hirsutum. Classification (NCBI taxonomy): domain Eukaryota; kingdom Viridiplantae; phylum Streptophyta; class Magnoliopsida; order Malvales; family Malvaceae; genus Gossypium; species Gossypium hirsutum. Next base: position 60,647,027 of record NC_053431.1, read on the forward strand.
CCAAAATAAACCTTAATTAAAATATTAATAGTTAACTAAGTCGACTGGCCACCACTGAGTCCTCTGTTGCATCGATCTGACTAAGTCTAGGGATTTCATGCACAATTAATAGATGGGCGAGTTTACAAAAACTCAGTGTGGGAAATCCCATAATAGCAATCAATCAGAGTAAACACAATTTGGGCCTAAGCCCTTTTAGTTTCAGTTAGGGCCTTAGTCGATATCAACAACAATAGCAGTCTGGACCTGAGCCCATTTCAGTAACAATATCAGTGAGGCCTAAGCCCATTACAGTATCAGTACAGTATGCAATCAGAAAATCCTACGCAATCCAGCCTCTACACACCATCTCTATACCAACCCTACACACCATGTGGGGATAAAATCAACCCACCCATCCCTACACTCCAAGTAGCACTTGTTGCAGCACTAAAACAGTATTTGCAGTAGAGCTTCCAGTAATAGGGTTATAGCCTTTCAGTACATTTCCTCCAAAATCATATATCCTACCCCATGCAATGCAACATAATATAATGTATATACAATATAAATGGCATACTCAAACAGTCATACATCACATAGGGGTATATCAGTCATTTACAAAAATAAGGGTCTAGGTGCACTTACCAACCCAACAGTAGGTCCGCAGTTGTTTTGGGCGACCCATGCAACCTTAACAGTCAATCGATGATAATGGGCCCACGACCCATACTGCAGGCCCATGGGGGCCCACATGCTCGTATGGTCCATATAGCCCAGAAATGGCCTTATCCATGTGGTTTACACAGCCTGGCGCAATATTTACCACACTTTTGTGCAACTTTTCCATGTGGGGCCTACAAGCCCATTGGGCCTATACAGCCCAATTCGGCCCAAAATGGCCTAACATCGTTTCGGCCCATGAAAATGCCCATTGCCATCTCATCGACCACACGGCCATGTTTTGTTACACGGCTTGCCACACGGGCAGCCACACGCCCAAGTGGTGTCGATAGCCCACTTTTCAGCTTTTCGGCTTTTGCCGTTTGACATCTAATGGTAGTGTTACACACACCTGCTATGAAATTGTAGCCAAAGTACTTCCAAGATCAAAGCACTAACGAGTAACTGCAGAATCTCCTTCAATACCAATGGATTTGCTTCAAAGTTAACATTAAACCAAAAAACAAATGACTGATTAATAATAATCTAAACCCTCAGTACAATACACAACTTCCAACCTTCAACCAACACTTACTGAGGGTGGAAAGATCACTTGTAGGGAAGGAAAAGAAACGTCCTACCCCCCACTATTGATTCCGCACTCCTAGCATCATTTGGCAGAACATAGATGTTAGATGAAAATCATCAAGGCAAAATTGAGAAAGAGTGAGAAGGTTACACTCGGTCACAATGAAAATAAAAAGAAGAAGAAGTTAAAACTTTTGAGAAGCAGACCAACCAATGATCAGTCAAGTTCCAAGCCTAGAAGTCGCCTGAATTGAAAGGGGGGTATTCGGTTTTAGCAAGAGAAAAACAAAGGATTTTAGGGTTCGACCAACAAAATAGAGAAAGAAAAATCAAAGGGAAGAGAAGTGCTACTCGAGTAATCGGCCAAGTTGAGAAAGAGGAGAAGACAGAATTGACAAAAAAGAAGAAGATAGGGGAAGTAGTATTCAGCCAAGAACAAGGGGAAATCAGCAGCACTCTTGGGGACCTTTGAGGGACTACCCGAGACCAAAAAGAAGAACAAATACAAAACAAGCTATTTTCAAACTTGAAAAGCAATGAGAGGATTCGGCACCCAGCTAGACTATGATCGAAATTTTGACAAAATGAACACCTCTATTTGGTCAACAACCTAACACCTACCACTTAACACACCCCTACCAAAACAGAAACTGTATATGCCTTCAGTTCAAATTGGGCACAAACACTTTCAAACCATTCAAATTCCCCGGTTTCCTCCTCAATTTCCTCCCATCCATCTCCTCGGATTCGGCTAACAGCAACCCCGTTCAAATCTGTTCAAACTCTTGGTGTTTCGGTCAAACACAACTTCCTCCCATGGCCACCAGTAAAAATAATCTCCATTTGCACAAGTAGGGATTCGAACCTCAAACCACTAGCACACTCCACACGTTACTGTCGACTAGACCAGCAGACCCATTCTGTCATGTTTTTAACAACTTTTACTTATAACCCTACTTACCTAAGATAGTGGTTTAATCCTTAAAAGTAAAATTTTTGTGGAAGCCAAGGCTTGAACCCATGACTTCCCAGACACTCCCAGAGCACACAATCACTAAGCCAGACATACTTTCACATCACAAACACACAAATATAATTTTATCAGGGTTTTGGGAATTTGGGGTGTTACAATTCTACCTTCCTTAAAGAAATTTTTGGCCTCAAAATTTACTCGGTCAGAATAGCTAAGGATAGTGTTGTCACATCACCTCCCCAGGTTCCCACGTGGCCTCCTCAAAGCTGTGATTACGCCACAAAACCTTAACCAGTGGAATAGACTTCCTTCTTAATACTTTCACATCTTGGTCCAATATTTGAACTGGTTCCTCCTCAAAAGTCAGATCTGGTCTAACTTCAATCTCCTCAACCGGTACAACATGTATAGGATCAGAGTGGTACCGTCTCAGCATAGAGACGTAGAACACATCATGAATCCACTCTAATTTTGGAGGTAGCTCGAACTAGCGGGAAGCTAGTCCTAGTCGTCCCAATATGAAGTAAGGCCAGATAAACCTTGGGCTCAACTTCCCCTTACGCCCAAGTCTCAGTACCTTCTTCCAAGGTGAGACCTTAAGAAAGACAAAATCTTCTATAGAATACTCAATTTCATTATGTTTCAGATCCGCATATGACTTTTGTCTGTCTGATGCTGCCTTCAGTTGATCCCGAATTAATCTGAACTTATCCTCGGTATCAGGTACTAGCTCAGGGCCCAGAACACGCTGATTACCCAACTTAGTCCAACATGAAGGAGTGCGACACCTACGAACATATAGTTCTTCGTAAGGCGCCATCTGTATGCTAGAGTGGTAGCTATTATTGTAAGCAAACACTGCTAGCAGCAAGTAATCCTCCCAACTACCTCGGAAGTCATTCACACAACTCCTTAACATGTCCTCCAGTATCTAAATCACCCTCTCTGGCTGACCATCTATCTGAGGATGGAACGCAGTACTAAAGTCTAACCGTGTGCCCAGAGCTTCATGTAACTTCTTCCAGAATCGAGACGTGAAGCGAGGATCTCTGTCAAATATTATGGAAACCGGTACCCCATGCAGTCTCACTATCTTAGATACATACAACTTAGCCAATTTTGGTAATGAATAGTCAGTGCGAACCGGTATGAAATGGGGAAATTTAGTCAATTGATCCATGATAACCCATACCGAATCCTTCTTAGTAGGCATTAAGGGTAGCCCACTCACAAAGTCCATAGTTACTCTTTCCCACTTCCATAGTGGAATCTTAACTGGCTGAAGCAACCCAGAAGGCAACTGATGCTCTGCTTTAACCTGCTGGCAAGTTAGACATTTCCTCACAAAATTGGTAACCTCACGCTTAACACCTAATATATCTCACGAAGATCTCTGAACATCTTATTTCCACTTGGGTGCATAGCATAAAGGCTACTATGCACCTCTCGCAGTATAGACTGCCTTAAATCAGTATCCTTAGGTACACAAATTCTGCCTAGGAAACAGAGTACCCCTTCACTGTTCAGCCCAAAATCCACAGTATTACCATTTTCGACCCAACTAAACCGAAGACCCAATGACTCATCTTCCAACTATTTATTCTTAATCTGTTCAATCCACAATGGTTTCACTTGGAGCTCTGCCAACAAACTACCGTCGTCAAATAAACTAAGGAGAGCAAACATCGCCCTCAAATCAGTCATGGATCTATGACTCAATGCGTCAGCCACCATATTGGCTTTCTCAGGATGATATTTGATCGTACAGTCATAATCCTTAAGCAGCTCAATCCATCTACACTGCCTAAGATTTAACTTATTCTGAGCGAGGAGATACTTGAGGCTTTTATGATCCGTATAGATAATACACTTCTCACCGTACAAGTAATGCTTGCAGAATTTCAGTGCGAATACCACCCAAACTAACTACAAGTCATGCGTCAGATAATTCGTCTCATGAGTCTTAAGCTGTCGAGACGCATATGCTACCACCTCACCATCTTGCATCAACACACATCCCAAACCGATATGTGATGCATTGCTGTACATAGTGAACTCCTTCCCAGACTCTGGCTGTATTAAGACAAGGGCCTCAGTCAGTACTTTCTTGAGCTTCTCAAAGCTCTCTTGTTGCACATCAGGCCAGTTAAATGGCACACACTTACATAGTAGCTTAGTTAAGGGCGCGACAATCAGTGAAAATCCCTCTATAAAGCATCTATAATACCCCGTCAGTCCTAGGAAACTGTGAATCTTAGATATCATCTTAGGTGGCTTCCAGTCCAACACTACCTCAACCTTTCGAGGATCAACCCTAATCCCCTCAGCAGATACCACATGACCAAGAAACGTTACCTTACGTAACCAAAATTCACACTTGGTGAACTTGCCGTACAGTTATTTCTCCCTCAAAATTTGTAGAATTACTTGGAGATGATCATCATGTTCTTCTTCAGTCCTCGAATACACGAGTATGTCGTCGATAAATACTACAGCAAACTGATCCAGATAGGGTTGCAACACTCGGTTCATCAAATCCATGAAAGCTGCTGGTGCATTTGTCAGTCAAAATGGCATTACTAGGAACTCGTAATGCCCATAACGAGTCCTAAACATCGTCTTCAATATATCAGCCTCATTAACCCTCGATTGATGATACCCCAATCGAAGATCAATTTTACAAAAAACTGAAGCTCCTCGCAGTTGGTCGAACAGATCATCAATTCTCAGTAGAGGGTACTTGTTCTTAATTGTTAGCTTATTCAGTTGTCTGTAATCGATGCACATTCATATGGATCCATCCTTCTTTTTTCACAAAAAAGAATGGTCCTCCTCACGGAGACACACTCGGTCGAATGAACCCACGGTCCAATAGCTCTTGAATCTAGGCCTTAAGCTCCACAAGCTCTTTCGGTGCCATTTTATAAAGGGTGATGGACACCAGATCTGTACCAGGAAGGAGCTCATCCCAAACTCCACTTCACATTCTGGTGGTAACCCAGGCAGCTCTTCAAGAAAGACACACGAAAAATCCTTAACTATTTTTAATATCCTTTACCGAAAAGTCCTCAACATCTGAAACACTGATGTAGGCCAAGAATGCCTCACAACCCTTACATACCAACTTCTTGGCCCTTAACACTGAAATCACATTCGACAAATAGTTTTGGCATTCCCCAATGACAACTACCTCATTGTCCTCCTCAGTTCTCAGTATCATCCTTTTTGTGGCACAATCCAAACTCACTCGGTGTTTGACCAGCCAATCCATCCCCAGTATTAGGTTGAATTCTTTGAAAGGCAGCTCCATAAGATCAGCTGGAAAGATGACCCATTGTATCTCCAAAGGAACATCTCTAAACAAGTTATTTACCTAAATATCCTGCCCTAACGGACTTAGTACAATAATCTCGCTCGAAGTACTCTCAACCATAACCCCCAAGTTTTTAGCAATCGAATAGGAAACATAGGAATGAGTAGATCCTATATCTATCAATGCAGTATAAGGTACATTGTAAATAAAGAACATACCCATGATGACGTCCGGAGCATCTGCCTCCTCTCGGTGACGAGCAATATACACTAGAGTTGGCCGTCTTGCCTCATCCTCACCAGCTCCACGGCCAATGTGTTCTCTGACCACGGCCTATACCATTTCCACCTCTAGCTTGCCCATGGCCTCTCGGTGGTTGTTGAGCAACCCTCTAAGGTGCATTACCAAAACCGGTAGCTGACACCTGATCGGTCCTCTACAGACAATCTCTGATACGGTGCTCCATAGAACCGCACCTCAAACATGCCCCATAGAACCGCACCTCAAATATGCCCCAGTCTGTTTCCAGCACTCACCCTGATGGTGTCTCCCACAATCAGCACAAAATTACGATCTAGTAATAACAGTAAGGGCCCCAACTCTGATCAGCCCATCAACTTTGGCCTTTTTCTTAGGCCTCTAAAATGAATTTGAGGGCTTAGTATCCCTTTTACCTCCGCCTTTCTCTCTGTTCTGGCGCCGACCGCGCTTCACTTCCTCAGCGATTTTTTCCTTACCAACTAGTGCTGCAAAATCTCGCTCCCCCTGAGGAGCTATCAGAACTCTTAGACCATCTCTGAGGCCATCCTCAAATTGAACACACCATTGGTATTCAGTTGCCACCATCGCACGTGCATAGCGGCTCAGTCTTAAAAATTCAGCCTCATATTCAGCCACTGTCCTATCTCATTGAGTTAAATTCAGAAATTCCCTCCTACTGGCATCCACATAGCTAGCACCCACATACTTAGCCTGGAAAGTAATCTTAAAAAACTCCTAGGTCAATCGATCAGCTTGAGTGCCCTCTTTGACAGTAAGCCACCACTAGTAGGCCTCATCTCTCAACAGTGATACTGCACCCTTTAGTTTCTATTTGAAGGTGCAGTTGAGGTCATCCATAATTCTCTCTGTGGCCTCAATCCAATATTCAGCAACATTAGGGGCAACTCCAGCAATACCCATGAATATCTCAGCCCTACTAGACTTGAGTCGTTCTGTAACCGGCCCACGGCCTACAGTATCAGTACTAGGCCCAGTGACCCTTTCCATAATCCTCAACATTGCTTGGGACAGTGCATCATCCCCAGCCACTCGATTTTGAGACCCTGTCTTAGTCATAAGTGAAGCTAGTGCCTCTCTAGCTTCCTCATTAGGCTGGTGTCCAGCTGATGAAGACTCAACCCGAGCACCTCTACGGCTTAGCCTCCTTCACGAGTACCTCTAATGCTCATTATCGAATACGCTTAGTTTGTATTAATAGTTTTATGCTAGTCAGTTTATTGTTCTAGTGTTTATTACAGATATTTTATGAACTATATTATCTTAGAGTTTGTTTTCGCAGTTCGCAGTCTTACTACGGTTTGTAGTTTACTCTAACTTGAAAATTTTAGTACAGTTTTACTATCTAAAGTAGTCTGAGTAGTAACATTTCAGTATAATCCTTTCAGTAGAAATAGTCAGAAGACTTACAGGATCGGCGCGGGGACTCGGTGTACCACACTCTCAATAAAACATTTCAAAATTATTTCAATCACTTTAAACTAGTTGAAACAATTCTGTTAAAGTTTCCACGTTTTTGTAAAAGCTCAAATCCACAGCCAAGTTATGCAACCTGGCTCTGATACCACTAAATGTAACACTCCAAACCCGGCCCAAATGTCATGACTGGATCTGGCGATGTCACATTGAAGTGTTTTTCGAAATCTAAGACTCGTCATTTAAAAACCCCTTCTTTAACTAGCTTCTTTGTAGAGATTGAAAAATCATTTTAAAGTCTTACTACTTATTCATAATGTGGAACTTTTACTTTTAAATGTTGCTTTTAATAAAACGTTATTAATTTTGTAAACAGTTTGTTAATCGTGAAAGCTTTGAAAACAAGTAACGTATTTGAGGTGGTTTTGAAAATGTTTGACTTTTTGAAAACTAGCATTTTTCCTATGCTAGTAGTTGTAAATCGCAAATAAATTTGTGTAAAATAAGAAAATAAAAAATAAATGCGAGAGGCCTTATTACATAATGTAAAACCCAAAATAAACCTTAATTATAATATTAAAAGTTAAGTAAGTCGAGTGGCCACCACTAAGCCCTCTGTCGCATCGATTCGTTTAAGTCTGGGGATTTCAAGCACAGTTAATAGATGGGTGAGTTTACGAAAACTCAGTGTGTGAAATCCCAAAATAGCAATCAATTAGAGTAAACAAAATTTGGGCCTAAGCCCTTTCAGTTTTTGTTAGGGCCTTAGCCCATATCAGTTACAGTAGCAGCCTGGGCCTGAGCCCATTTCAGTAATAGTATCAGTAGGGCCTAAGCCCATTACAGTATCAGTACAGTATGCAATCAGAAAATCCTACCCAATCCAGGCTCTACACACCATCTCTGTACCAATCCTACATACCATATGGGGATAAAGTCAAACCACCCATCCCTATACTCCAAGTAGCACCGGTTGTGGCACTAAAATAGTATTTGCAGCAGAGCTGCAAGTAATAGGCTTATAGCCTTTCAATACATTACCTCCAAAACCATATATCCCACACTACCCCATGCAATGCAACATAATATAAATGTATATATAGCATAAATGGCATGCTCAAACAGTCATACATCACATAGGGGTATATCAGTCATTTACAAAAATAAGGGTCCAGGTACACTTACAGGCCCAAAAATAGGTCCACAGTCGTCTTGGGCGACCTGTGCAACCTTAACAGCCAATCGATGACAATGGGCCCACGGTCTACATTGCGGGCCCATGTGTGCCCACAAGCTCGTATGGCCCACATAGCCTAGAAATGGCCTTAGCTGTGTAGTTTATAGAGCCTAGCCCAATATTTACCACACTTTTGTGCAATTTTCCAACGTGGGGCCCTCAGGGGCCCAATTCGGCCCAAAATGGCCCAATATCGTTTCGACCCATGAAAATGGCCATTGCCATCTCATTGACCACACGGCCATGTTTTGTTACACGGCCTACTACACGGGCGGCCACACGCCCGTATGGTGTCGACAACCTACTTTTTGGCTTTTCAGCGTTTTTCATTTCACATCTAATGGTACACCTGCTATGAAATTGTAGCCAAAGTACTTTCGAGATGAAAGCACTAACGTGTAACTGCAGAACCTCCTCCAATACAAATGGATTTGCTTCAAAGTCAACCTTAAAGCAAAGAACAAACGACTGACTAATAATAATCTAAACCCTCAGTACAATACACAACTTACCAACCTTCAACCAAAACTTACCGAGGATGGAAAGATCAGTTGTAGGGAAAGAAAAGAATCATCCTACGCCCTCACTATTGATTTCGCAGTCCTAGCATCATTTGGAACAACATAGGTGTTAGATGAAAATCATCTAGGCAGAATTGAGAAAGAGTGAGAAGGTTACACTCGATCACAGTGAAAATAAAAAGAAGAAGTTAAAACTTTTGAGAAGCAGACCAACCAATGATCGGCCAAGTTCCAAGCCTAGAAGTTGCCTGAATTGAAAAGAGGGTATTTGGTTTTCACAAGAGAAAAACAAAGGATATTAGTGTAACACCCCTTACCCGTATCCAAGGCCGGGCTAAGGTATGAGGCGTTACCAGACAAACATACAAACATTAAACTAAAATACAAGCCATAAAATTTTATTCATATTTCAAAGCATTCATTCTCTTACACATAGTCCCTTATTTGAGTCTACGGAGCCCAAAACATACTTTAGAAAGGGTTTGGGACTAAACCGAGAACTTACGAAAATCTTGGAAATTTCATGCTTTAAGGCTCCACACGTCCGTGTCCCAAAGTCGTGTTCCATACACGGCTGAGGCACATGGTCGTGTCTCTGCCTGTGTGGAATATACCTAGGCTATTTTCCAAGCTTTGGTCAACCTTGATCTCTTACACACTTATACAAAATCAAAAGCATATAACATGGTATTCATTTAATGATTAAACATCCTCAATTAAACCACAAACATAGCATTTGTATGTCATCATACATGTGTCTCTCATACTCATTTTACCTTGTTTATTATAGTACCACTTATACATTTATACCAAGATTATCATCTTACCAAATATCTTCAGCTTAATCATCAAGCATTCATATTTAAAGCTAGATCATATCTTTATAAAATACCACGATTCAGATGCACAGAATAACATGTTTGCCTGAAACATTTCAATTCAATTCCATACTCAACAAGCATTACATTGAGACTAGTCATGTGACACCCCTAAAGTGACCCTAGTCGGAAAGTGGTTTTGAGACCACTAAACCGAGTCATAAAGATAATTAACCGTCATAGTTGATGCTCATTATATGTACATATGCATGTGTGAAAATTTCATGTTTGAATTTTGTTAATAGTAAGTGAATTTTATCAAATAGGACTTATGTGAGAAAATTTGGAAATATGCTAGGCAAATGTAAAGTGGCCTAATAATGCATGTTGTGAAATGATGGGTTTGCATGTCAAATTACCCAAAATTAAAGCATAGTGGCCGGCCATGATATGGGTGGAAACATGTTGCAAACATGCTGTGTTAGTGAGTTATGTTAGAAAGAATAAAAAAAGGGGTTAGGATTAAAGTAATGCAAAAAGGTGGAGTGATGAAAAAAAAATGGTCTCATCCATGCCCCCCCTTTGCCGTGAATGGATGAAAGGAAACAAAGAAAAAAAAAGTGTTCATCCTTGAACATCTTTGGCCGAATAGAAGAAAGAAAGGAAGGGAATGAGCTTGGAGAAAAATCGGCTATGAAGGCTCACTAGATTAAGGTATGTTTAGTGTTGCTTTGAAAGTTCATACATCCCTTGGATGATTAGTCTAAATTCTAACTATCTCATGGATGGATTTGGGATTATTAGAGAGTTAGTATTCGACTAAGAGGCTTCAAAAGTTTTAGTTGAAGCCTTGAGACTATTAGCATGTTAGCTATATGGATGTGTTAAGTTACTTGAAATGCTAGATAAATTTGAACTCCCTACCAAATTCTTTAGGCAACCCATGTTAGAAATTTCGGTATTGAGATGTCTAGATCTTTCGGCCATTGTAGCTATGGAGGAATAAAGTTTTTGTTTCTTGTTAAATTGGATGAATCTTGTTGTATGAGTGCTTGAACAAACTATGATTAAATGGATGCATAGATTCAAAGTGGGAAGAAATGGGCTATTATATTTGATGCTAATGCCGAATATGAAGATGATGAACTTGAATAAATAATATTCAGCTAGCATGATAAGTTATGAAATATTAAGTAGATGATATAATTGATTGATGAAGTGGCTAATAGGGATTTCTAATGAAATTGTTGCCAAGGCCGAATGTATCATGAAGTAAATAAAAAAAAATTCTAAATGTGCATTATGTGCTTATATGTGTATTCGGCCAGGGAAGTTCGACATGAAACTTTGATAGGTTTGAGAGATGAATGACCGAATGAGCTAGAGGTTGTGTAGTCGATCCCTGTAACATGGGAGACTTTGACTAATAAACTGTACTAATTGGCCCGACCAAAAATTCTAGAAAAAAATATGTAGATGGGCATATGAGTCTAGTTTTAGGGAAAAATTACGAAACTGATTTTCGAGTTGTGAAACTCAAGATATGATTTTTAAGGTGACAGTGTCGCAGTTAGCCAACTGCCTGGAAAATTTTAAAATGGACTGCGATAGTAAGCGAATTTAGTCTGTGAACCCCTCGTGTCCGACTCCGGCAACGGTCTCGGGTACGGGGTGTTACAAGTTATATATATATATACATGTCATGATACATAACATTCTCTTTTTGTTTTCTTATAAACACATATCATTTATTTCATTATATCAATATTTCATATACCATAGTTTCCATGTATTCCACATATATTTATTTTCCTCCTCCTCCTCTCCATTCCACACCCTTAATGTATATAGCATTCTTGTAAGTACGATTTCACAATTTACTAATAAATGTTCACATCAAACTGTCCACACGAGTCATAGTCACTTAATTATTTATAATTCGAGCTACAGAGCTCCAAATTAAGATCTGTAAATTTCCCCTAAAACTAAACTCACATATATTTCCATCATAAAATTTTCATAATTTTTGGTTTAGCCAATTAGTACAGTTTATTCATTAAAATTTCCCCTATTTCACTTTCTGACAGTTCTGACCTCTCTTCACTAAAAAATAATTATCTCATAGTACAGAACTCGGATAATGTTCTTGTTAATTTATCTTGAAAATAGACTCATTATGGATTTTAAAAATATAATTTTAAGACTCTAATTATTTTTCTCCAAATTTTTGTGATTTTCCAAATTCAGAACAGGGGATCACGTAATCATTCTGAATCAGTCTCACAAAAACATAAATATCTCAAAATATAGAACTCCTTTGCTTTGTATGTTTCTTTTATATGAATATAGACTCATTAATCTTTAATCTGATATCTCATTCAGTCTCTGATTAAATTTATACTATTTTTGGTGATTTTTCAAAATCACATCACTGCTACTGTCCAAAACAGTTTTATTGCTAGTTCACTCTTTCACACTTTCTTTGTATTAACCCCATTTTAACATACATATCACAAATCATTTTCACCACATTTCATACATCACAAGTATAGGCCCATGATCACAAGGTCACCATAAAATCATCCTCATGTATAACTTACTTGTTTATAACCTTACCACATCCTGGTCACTTAATGAACACATCATTCACATAACCAAGTTCCTGCACTTATTCATCACAAAACTCACAAAGCAATACATAAAGAGTCTCCCGTTGAACACTTCGGATCAATCCTCGATACTTCGTGGTTTCAGCACATAGCTTCACCCATCATATAGTTCGGCTCTCTTGTACACATGGTGAACACTTAGTACCACCCATGTGACCTAGCCAGTTTATCTCGTAGCTCTCTTGTCTACATGGTGTCCTTCACTTGGAACCACGCATGTGACCTAGCTACATATATCCCGTAGCTCTCTTGTCTACATGGTGTACACATTGTATCACCCATGTGACCTAGCTACATCATAATGTCTTGTAGCTCTCTTGTACACATGATGTGCACTCAACACTATACATGTGACCTAGCTACATACCATCTGTATCATCCAATCTTTCCGAAGGTTCAACCGGGATTTCTCTCTCTTTCCCAACAATTTCACCAATCAAGTAATTATCCACAAACATATTTCCAATATTTTTATAAATATCATAATACAAGTAATAGTGATGTATTACTTACATATAAACTTACATCTCATTTAATATCAACACAATAACATTAAATTACACATTGTCTTATTAAAAATCATATGAACTTACAATTTCCCATAATATCCATAATCATAGAAATCACATTTATGTATGATAATTCAATGCACTTCATGTATCATAGACATATTTTTAAATCAATTCATAAACTTGGCACCATAATCATTTAATTTAACATAATTCAATTAATTCACTAAATTTAACTTTCAAATATAAATTACAGCATTATTGTTGTATTATTATCATACCAACTTACATACTTTCAACACCTCAGAGATCATAGTAAATATATCAATTTTACATTGAAACATGCATAAATTAATGCTTATTATACATATGAACTTACCTTGATATTAAAACGGCCATTTTACCAACTTTCCCAATTTCCAATTTTTCTCTCATTCTAAGTTCAAATCTCGTTTTTCGAGATCTAAAACATCATATTTTAATTATTTAATTAATGCACTATTCAAAATAGTCCATAACTCAAACTTTGGAAAAATTACAATTTTGCCCCTAAACTTTTGCATATTTACACTTTTGCCCCTAGCCTCGGGAATTAAACTTCATCCCTTATTCTTATGTTTTATGACATGATGATCACTTTTCCCTTCTATGGCAACATCAAATTCTCACTCTAACATATACTTATGACTATTAGGTATTTTTACCGATTAAGCCCTTTTGCTCATTTTCACTTAAAACCGAGTAGCACAAGTTGTGTAACATAACTTAAAACCTCATATTGTATCATAAAACATCAGAATACACAAATTTTACCTATGGGTATTTTTCCAAATATGAACCCTAGGTTGAATTATTGCTAGCATAAGCTAAATCAAGTTACCGGGACTCCAAAAACATAAAAAACTTGAAAAACGGGGTTAGAACGGACTTACAATTGAGCTTGGGAAGCTTGAAAACCCTAGCCGTGGAGTCTCCCTTGGTATAAACGTCCATGGTGAAGAATATGAGCAAAATTGGCTTTTAATTTTGTATTTTAATTCATTTTACCCCTAAATGACCAAAATACCCTTACTACTAAACTTTCCAAAAATTCCATCCATGTCCAATTTTTGTCCTTAACTTAGAAATTGGTAAAATTGCTATTTAAGACCTCCTAATTAATATTTCAAATCTATTTCATACTAGAAACTTCTAGAATGCAAGTTTTGCAACTTATTCAATTTAGTCCCTAACTTCGAATTAAGCACTTTATGCATAGAATTTCTTCACGAAATTTTCTCACAATCATGCAATCATATCATAGACCTCAAAATAATCATAAAATAATTATTTATATCTCAGATTTTGTGGTCCCGAAACCCCTGTTCCAACTAGACCCAATTTTGGGCTATTACAGTTCACTAAGTTCATGCATATATACGAATGTGTTAATGCAGGGTTTATCAAAGCAATTACAGAAGCATCATCAAGAGTAAACGTACCCGTAATCACATATGGCGATGAAGCTTCCTCACGAGCTCGGATAGCATAGGCTCTAGCAGGTGCACGAGCCTCAGATCTAACAGCTGTACCTTTTGTCCCTCTCTGACTGCCACTTACATTTCCCGTATTTTTGGGAGTTCTACCACGAGAAGCATTGCCACTTGGCCTTGAATTTTGCACACTTTCCTGCTCGACAGATTCAGGGCAATCATGGATAAAATGGTCTAACGATCCACATCTGAAACAAGCCCGATCATACAGGCTACAATTACCGGGATGTACTTTACCACAACGTTTGCACTCAGGGCGATCGAATTTATCATTTCCAACACTGGCAATAGATGTAGCTGGAGCTTTGAAGCTCGAATGCGATCTTGCACGATCTCTATTCGGATGTCCCACATTAGCCTTTGAGCGGCTATTATCATCTCAAAATTTCTTTGATGCAGATGAAATGACTTGCTCGATGATCTCTTTCGCACTTCTCTAGCTTCGTAATCAGCTTTTCTTTTCTCTTTCCCGAGATCTTTAGCTTTACGTGCTCGTTCAACACGCACAACAAATTTTTTAATCTCAAGAATCCCGTATAATAAAATCTTTTTCACATTATTGCTTCTGTAGATACACATTCACGAGCATACTAACTCAGTCTTACAAATTCTCGCTCATATTCTATGACAGACATACGACCTTGTTTAAGCTCGAGAAACTCTTTACATTTTTGGTTGATGAATCTCTGACTGATGTATTCCTTTTGAAATTTGGCTTGGAAGAAATCCCAGGTGACTCGCTCACTCGAAACTACCGATATCAAAGTTTTCCAGCAATGGTACGCCGTATCTCTTAGAAGTGAAATGGCACATTTTATACATTCCTCGGGATTCAAAGACAATTCATCAAACACTCTTATCGTGTTCTCTAACCAAAACTCGGCTTTTTCATCATCGTCAGTTATTGTTGCTCGAAACTCTTCAGCCCCATACTTTCTAATCTTACCTGCCGGAGGCTTAATTAACTGAACAGGATTCACTGATGGTATAGCAGGAGCTTACGGAGAATTGACCGATGGTGGGGGTTGTTGAACAGCCGGATTGGTTCTAATATATTGGCTAAACCAATCGTTCATCATCTTATAGAAGGCTTGTCTACCCTCACCATCATGGCTACTCGTAGCTGATCTAGAATCGGATGGCGCCATCCCTTGCACGGGAGTAGGCGCATTGCTTTCAACATCGTCCGCTATGGCTCTATCGGGATCCATTTGCTATATAAAAGCACATTTCAATGTCAGGATTCATCACACTATCAAAGTTCATAAATATGGCATGTATAGCTAGACTCACATACGCTATGGTAGTCCTAGAACTGACTAAACCATAGCTCTGATACCAATAAAATGTAACACCCTTAACCCGTATCTGTTGCTGAACTAGGGTTAAAGGCATTACCGGACACAATCAAAACAATTAACATACATTTCATAAGCATCAAAGCATCAATATAAAGTCCCTTATATAGTTTATCGAGACCTTAACATGCATTAGAAAGGTGTCGAGACTAAACCGAACACATACAAAATTTTTCCAAAACCTAAACATTTTCAAAGAAGTATAGGTCACACGCCTTTGTAAATAGGCCGTGTGCTTTACACAGCATTAGACACGCCCGTGTGTTTAGGCCATGTCAAAACAGGGCATACATACTGACTTGCTCACACGATTACAAGACACGCCCGTGTGCCTTGGACGTTATGGAACCTGACTTGGGCCACACGGCTAGCCACAAACCCATGTGCCTTGGCAGTGCTCGAGCCTGACTTACAATTGTAGAATACCCCAGGGGACACATGACCGTGCAACATAGTCGTGTGTCACACACGGCTGAGACACACACCCGTGTCCCTACCTGTGTGGACAAAAATAGGCCATTTGAATAGCCATCTTGCCACCCCAATTGGGTCAAACCTACAAGCACCAAACCAAGCATATTTGCACAACATTTTATTACTAATTTACAACCAAAATATAAGCCATTCATGACATATCATTGTCAACCAAATTTCCTGTAACGCCCCAAAAATCTCGAAATTCTGAACTTTCTTTGTTTTCAGTTTTGATAAAAATTGTGTTTTATGTTCCTAGCCATGTGATAATTATAGTAGGTCTTAATTAAGGTTTGAGTTCGAACCTAGGAATAAATGAAATTATAGTTTAATTATTAAAAGAATTAGGGTTGGCAAGTAGTTGGACTTTTAAATAAAAATAGGGGAAAAATAGCATCAAAAAACCTTGTGAAGGAGTGGTTAAGTGACGCCACTCAGGGAGTAGGGAGGTGTTGTTAGTAGCTAGCAAGGAGATCCAAGGTTCGAATCCTAGCTTAGTATTTTTAGAAGTTTAATTTTGGCCTTCTAGAAGGATGGAAGTGGCATGAAGATGGACTCCAAAGGGAGTGTTTAGAAGAGAAAATTAAGGAAAAGATCAAGGGGTTATCAGGGAGAAAAATGAGGAGATGAGAAGGGAAAAGTGATGGAGCCGAATTGGGAATTGGGCATGGAAAATTCAACTATAAGGGCTATAAATAGGGGCCGAATATAGGGTTGCCAGGCTACTGCCGAAATTCTTCTTCACCTTGTTGCCAGAAATCCCTTTCTCCAAAAGTCGAAAACCCTTTTCTTTTCAAGATCCAAAAAGCTGAAAACCCTTTTGTTTTTCTTTCTTTTCTTCTTGCCGATTTCTATTCTTCTCTACACAATTTTCTTTATTTCACTTAGCTGATTTCTTCTTCTACTTTTCTTCTTTAATCTGTACCAAATAAACCGTATTCACCATACTAAGTTTGAAAAGCCGAAAAGCCGAATCTCCCAAGGGATGAATACTCTTTGAC
The DNA here is from genome assembly GCF_007990345.1 of Gossypium hirsutum. Taxonomy (NCBI): domain Eukaryota; kingdom Viridiplantae; phylum Streptophyta; class Magnoliopsida; order Malvales; family Malvaceae; genus Gossypium; species Gossypium hirsutum. Next base: position 60,664,357 of record NC_053431.1, read on the forward strand.
TGAATCTAGTGGAATTAGTATCGAATCTCGGATCTTAGCTCTCTGCCAAATTGCTCTTTAAGTGTTTCCGATTTTGATCTAGGAGTTGATCGTGGTTAGTGATTTAAGAAAGGGCTCATTGCGATATGAGGTTTTGGTTTTAGTAAGGATATGTATTAAGCATGTGATTAATGGAAGGGTGATATCATTTGTAGGTTTGGACTAAGGGAATCGTAGCACGCTTGCTTACCAGGTGTGTACATACACTGCACACACATTATGTATCGGCAAAAGTCGAAATGCCGAAAAGTCGAAATTTTGGCTATGATAGTCTTGCGAGTGCACGAACACTCGTAAGGGGGAGACTGATAGGTTGCCTGAGGCCCATGGGCAATTTCGTGGACTTGGGTTGTGATTTGGCCATATGGGCTAGAATGGGCTAAATGGGCCCGATGGGCTGTTGGGCTTATAATAGGCAAAAACTGAATGTTGATGCTATGTTTAGGAACTTGCATGTAAGCATGAATATGAATGTGACTGGGCGTAATGGGCCATATAAATGTGATTTGGGCCTAATGGGCCATATACAGGTGATTTGGGCCTAATGGGCCATATGGATATGATTGGGCTTAATGGGCCAGATACAGGTATGTGAAATTGTTTGGGCTTTGTAAGGGGTTTTGGGCCTAGTATATGATATCCACATAAGACTTAATTAATATATTGTGACCGTGGACAAGTCAAAGGGTTAAGGTCTGGCAACGGGTATATGCATGTCTAGGATTGGATCTAGGGAGAGCTTGGTACTTAAGCGGTCTTAATGACTCACCTCCTATTCTCTAGAATCGTACCTAGTGCATAGTGTTCGTTCATCTTAGCTCATGGGACTCGTTAACGGGCCAAGGTAAATGAAATCCGTAATTAAAAGAAAATTACTGAAATGCCCCTAAGGGCGAAAATGACCAAAATACCCCTAAGTGTAGAATGTAAGTTTTATGGATGTGACATGCATACATATGATATTCTACTTAGGTTGCATATGGGTGGGAATTATGGAACAGAGGAAGTATATGAAGATCGCATGGTTGCTTGACAATCGTGGATTCACCGACGGCTTTTAAAGCCCAATATGTAAATGAAGGTAGTTCTACAACCGGGCAACCATAGTGTGTGGGCTGGGTGGGTCAATATTTATATCCCCACATGGTGTGATAGGGGACGGAGCTGGTGTGTAGCGGATGGATAATTTGGATGGGATTGCATTGCATGATTGATGAATGATGTTTTTTTAATGCTTGTTTTTGCCGAGGGTTGTACACACTGAGTTTGCGAAAACTTACCCCCTCTTTTATTTTATTTTCAGGTGATGATCAATAGAAGGTTCGGTGTTTGGAGGAACTCTGGGTGGCCAGCTAGCAAGATAATTCGGACTTGTTTTTTTTAAGCATTTAAGTTTTTATTTCTTTTTAAGTATGCTTCAAACCAGATTGTAATAAGGTTTTCATTATGTTATTATTACTTGAATTATTTGGCTTATTATTTTTATGCGATGTAATTATAAGAAGTTAAACATGGTTTCTTAAACTATAGTATGTTTTTCTAAGCTTCCGCAACTCAATTTTCAAATGACATGTTTTCATAAAAACATATGCTTCAAACAAGTGATGTTAAGGAGTTTGTTTTTTTTTTAATTAAGGTTTCTTTTATTTTAAGAACGATTTTCAATGAAAACACGGTTTTCGCTAAAACACTTCAATGTGATACACGAGATTCGGCCATAGCGTTTGGGGTGTTACATTTCCATCTCAATTCATCAATCAAATCATAACAAAAACTAATAAAATCGTACCAAACATATGTTTCAATTTCATGATCAAAACTTGTCAATTACCATAGCTAACTCATGCCAAAAGCTTACCAATCTTACCATTTCTTATATTCATATATAAACACACCAAATATATCATATTGCCTCATAATTCATATACCAAAACCATATCATAATCACATCCATACCAAGCCATATCACATGGCTAAATATGCATACATCACAAAACATAATTTAAACACTTCTAGCCTATACATGTCATACTTTAATAAATACATTTTCAAAAGTACTAAAATAAGGTTCGATAGTGTGGTGACGATCCTCGACTATCCTCGAGCTCACTGTAGCTTCAATATCTATAAAATAATACAAACACACACAAGTAAGCTTTCAAAAGCTTAGTAAGCCATATACAATTAAATTTATCATTTAAAGCATATAAACATCATCAAATTACTTATACTTTGGAGCCAAATACCAACACAAACCTCATATTCATATACTTGGATCATAGATCATCATTTCCACATATACTTACCTTTCATTTTCAAATATAGTACACAATTCAAACGTACCTGAATCGGATACATATTCACTTATTCATTCATTTTCTCGAAATACCCGTTGAACTATTCAAAAACGTAAAGATACACAAATAGCTCAGAGAACATATACAATGCCAACGTCCCAGACGTGATCTTACATGTAATCAAACATTGATGCCACTATCCTAGACAGGGTCTTACGTGAAATCAGATACGAAGCCGATGTCCCAGACATGGTCTTACACGTAAAACAGAAGTCGATACCAATGTCCCCGATTTGGTCTTACACAAAATCACATAACGAAATCCTATGTCATGACATATGTAACTTAACTATTCCTAGGGTTCGTACGGGGATTTTCAGACGTAAAAACTTTGTCGATACTTTCTCGGATAGCATATATTTAGCTCAGACATTCATTCATCACAATTCAATATCAAATGAATAATAATAATTCAATTTAAACAAGCTTATTTTTATATCGAATTACCTCATACAGATTCGAATGAATGAAATCGGTTACTCGACAACTTTCGATTTTCCCCGATCTAACTCCGTTTTCTTTATTTCTCCATCTATATAAATTAAAATTTAACTTAATCAATCACACATTCATTCAAAACAATCTATATACACCCAATTAGGGCATTTTTCAAACTAGCCCTCACATTTTTACATTTTGACACTTTAGTCCTTAATTCACAAAATCAGAAAATACACATAATTTGCTTGGACACAAGCTTAGTCGAATTTTCATAGCTCTCATACAAGTCCATAAATTTCATTTATTTCACATTTTATTCCTTAAAAATAACATTTTTACAATTTAGCCCAAATTACTCAATGTCATCAAAAATCCAAAGACAAAACATGTAAACCCAACATCAAACTTTCATTTATCAACAACTATCTTCACAAAACTCAGACTTTCATCAATGGCACATTTCAAAATCATTATCAAAATCAGAAATTGAGGCATGGGTTTGATAGTATACGAAGCAACGATTACAAAAAACGTAGAAATTATCAAAAATCGAAATAAAAACGTACCTAAATCCAAGCTTAATATTGCCGAACCCTAGCAAGCCTTTTTATTTTCTTTCCTTTGTGTTTTTCAGTCATGGATGAACAAATGACCATAATTTCATAACTTTATTTTAGTTATAATTCATTTAATAATTGTTTTACCATTTTGCCCTTTCATTAAAACATAAATAGACCATTATAATAAGGCCATATATGACCACTCATGCTTTTAATGGTCAAATAACATAATAAGGACTTCTCATTTATAAATCCAAATCAAATAAGCACTTTTAACAAGTAGCAAGAAACTTTTACATTTTACGCGATTTGGTCCTTTTATCAAATTGTGCACACAAACAATCGAATTTTTAGACGAAACATTCACATATGCTAATTCACTCATCATAAGCATGGAAAATAATATTTAACTATTTTTCTGACTCGAATATGTAGGCCCGAAACCACTGTTCCGACTAGGGTTAAAATCGGACTGCTACAATCATGCAGTGTCAACCAATCCATACCAAAATAACATCGAATTCATCAAATGGCAACAACATTAAATCAGCTGGAAAACAGTAACCATGAATCATCAAGAGACAATTCTTGTAAAATCTATCAACTAACACATGTTTACCTAAAGGGTTTGACACTCTAATCACGAACTCAGTAAACTCAACAGGAAAGCTCTTACTAGCTACCAATTTCACACAAACATAAGAATGATTCGATCTAGGATCGATCAATGCAACTACATTAGTATTATAGAGAGAAAAAGTACCAGTGATAACATCGGGAGATGTTACTTCTTCGTGAGCACATATGGCATAGGCTCTAGCAGGTGCTCGAGCTTCGAATCTCACAGTGCTGTCTTTTGTCACACCTTTACTACTATCTCCATTTTTGGTATTCCTCGGTGGCCTACCCCTATTAGCGGTATTACTCAGCCTCGCACTCTGAAATTTTTCTTACACAACCCTTTCGGGGAAATCTCGGATAAAATACTCTTGAGAGCCACACTTGAAGCAAGCCCGGTCATTCATCCTACACTCACTAGGATATCTCCTAAAATGCTGACATTTGCGTCTATTTGACTTTACATTACCCACACTTTCCATGGAAGTGGCTTGAGATTTAAAACTCGAATGTTGCTTCTCACGATCTCTACGTGAATACCCCGCTGAAACATTCGAACGGGAATACATTTCTTTAGATTTCTTGGACTAAGATGGAAATGACTTACTCATTGATCTTTTCCTCAGATCTATAGCTTCAAGATCAACTTTCCTCTTCTCTTTGTTCAACTCTTCAGCCTTACAAGCCCGTTCAACCAATACCACAAATTCTTTCAATTCTAAGATCCCAACTAACACACGAATATCCTCATTCAATCAATCCTCAAATCTCTTGCACATAATAGCTTTGGTGGAAACACACTCTCTAATGCATTTATTAAGTCTGACGCGTTCTCACTCATACCCAGTCACTGTCATACAACCCTTTTTCAGCTCAAGGAATTCCTTATGTTTTTGATCGATGAACCGTTGGCTAATATACTTCTTTCGGGACTCCTCTTGAAAGAATTCCCATGCAACCCTCTCCTTGGTACCACTGATACTAGGATATTCTAGACAGTGATATACAGAATCTCTTAGAAGTGAGATGGCACACTTTAAACACTCATTCAGTGTGCAAGACAACTAATCAAATACTCTGATAGAGTTTTCGAGCCAAAACTTGACTCTTTTGGGATCATCATCCACATTAGCTCTAAAATCTTTAGCCCCATGCTTCCGGATTTTATCAACTGAAGGCTTGTTCATTCTTACAAATTCCATACCTTATGGGGCTACAGGAATCGGTAGAGGAATAGGTAGGGGTGAAGGGGGTTGGGCATTCGGATTTGTTCCAACAAATTTCATATACCACTCATTCATCATGTGGAGAAAGGCTTCCCTACCTCATTCTCCCTGACTAACTGTTAGAGGTCTACTATATAACAACGCTGCCCCTTGAACGGGAGCTAGCGGATTACTTTTGACTTCATCAGCCTCAACTTGATTCGGATCCATTACTATACAAAAACACAATGCGAAATTTTCAGGAGTCATTACACTATCACAATTCATTTATAGCATGTATAGCTAGACTCTTACTCACGCTACGTTAGTCCAAGAATTGACTAAATCGTAGCTCTGATACCACTAAATGTAACACCTCTTACCTGTATTCGATATCAAAATAGGGTACAAGGCGTTACTGGACTTAAACGTAAGCAAACATATTAACCGAGACATAAATTTGTATTCAAATTTAAAAATTTTCACATACATTCAAATCGTCCCTACAACGAGCCTACGAGGCCCAACACATGCTTTGGCAGTGGTTCGGGACTAAATCGAGAACTTTAGAAAAGTTTTACAACACTTAAAAAATTTTCATCAAACAGGAGTCAAACGCCTGCGTGGCTTAGGACACGCCCGTGTGGGCAGCCAGTATGGTCTCACACGCCCGTGTCCAGAACCTGTGTAACTCTCTGTTTGTCATCTATGAACAAAATGAAGTCACACGGCCAAGGCACACGCCCATGTGCTTAGGCCATGTGGTTGATTTAGTTTTCCTAATTTTTCATAAAATAGGTGCAGACTTCACACGGCCAGGGCACACGCTCGTGTTTGATGCCGTGTCGTCTACACAGCTGAGACACACACCCGTGTCTCTGCCCGTGTGCTCGATACTGAGCATTCTATTTTGCAAAAATTAAGGTGCAGAGGACACACGGCTAGATCACACGTCCATGGGGCAAGCCGTGTGTCACACGCAGCCTAGACACACGCCCGTGTGTCTACCCGTGTGGACAAAAATAAGGCTATTTACAAAGCCTTTTTGCCACCCTTCCATGCACAACCTACACAACAACATATAATACCAATCCAAGTATATACATTCAACCGAATCAGCCACAAACAACGTATCCACACATCCTTCACATACAACCATCACATGCTATTCAACTTAAAGCATACAAAATTCCACATCCATGAAAGGCATCATCATATGCATATACTTAAACCAATATAAGTCAATTTCAATGGTCATTTACAAAATGAATTATCAACCAACAAAAGCCAACACATTTGGCCAAATCAATTATGACACATAATAAAAGACCAAGTCCCTATACATGCCATAACTCAAAACATTAAAATCATTGCTACCCAAAATGTTAAGTTGATAGTGTGAATGTATCTCCGACAGTCTTCAATCCCCGAGCTGGCTTGGTGACACTATAAAATAAGGGAAAAGAAAGGGAGTAAGCTTTAAAGCTTAGAAAGTTCCTATGCAAATAATAAGAATCATAAACACATATTTATCATGCAATTAACATGAAGTGAATTAACATATATGTCACTATAAATCTCATAGTCCAACTTGGCATGGATATTATTATAACCTTAGTATCATAACTTGCACAATCATAACCTTACCAAATGATTCATTATAGTATCATAACTTGTACAATCATAACCTTACCGAGGGATTCATCACATATCGAGCTCATTAAGCATAAGTCTTACGTACATACCTGTACCATCTTGCAACATACCATGGTCTTTCGCAACATTAACATTTTCGTTACGATTCTAGTTGAACCACTTTGAATACTAAAGGATACTCGGGAAATCTCACACTCATAGTACCATACCAATGCCATATCCCAGGTATGGTCTTACATGGGATCCCATATCGATGCCAGTAGCCTAGCTATGGTCTTACACGAGTCTCATATCGATGTCATATCCCAGATATGGTCTTACACGTAATCTCAAATAACCCTAATGTCCTGACATTTCTATCCTATCAATTCCTAAGGTTCAACCGGGATTTCTCTCTTGTCAAACTTTTTCGATTACATCCAAGGAGTCAATCATAATTCATACAATATAAATGCAATTAAATCATAAATGATAATGCATTATTTACATATGAACTTACCTCAGTACAAAAATAGTGAAAATGGACCTAATCGTCAAAGACTTTGTTTTTCCCCCGATCTAGGTCCGAACCTCGTTTCTCTTATCTATAATAGTAAGTTTAACTCATTTATTAACCACATTACTCAATTCAGTCCAAAAATCACACTATGGCAAAATTATATTTTTGCCCCTAAACTATCGCATTTACATTTTAGTCCCAAGGCTCGTAAAATGAAATCTATTCAATTTCATCCAGACCCAAGCCTAGCTAAACCCTATACATGCTTATAACAGCCCACATTTTTCATTAAATCACACTTTTACACACATTTTGAAATCTTTTTCCAAATAAGTCCTTTTGATATTTTCATCAAAAATCACCTAGTAAAAGTTGTTTATCTAACATTAAACTTTCATAATCTACCATTAGACATCAAAATGAACCAATATATAACATAGGTCAAACCCTAGATCTCAATCATAGCTCAAATTAATGGTAGAAATAGCTAGATCGGATGATAACGACTTCAAAAATGTAAAGATTATTAAAAACGGGGCTAGGATGTACTTATAATCAAGCTTGGAAGTTGAACAAACCCTAGCTATAGTGACCTTATAATTTTCGGCACATGGAGAAGAAGATGGACAAATATTTTGGCTTTATTTTCCCTTTTTATTCATTTATTTAATAAATAACTAAAATGCCCTTAATGCATAACTTTGAAATTTCATCTATTCATGTCCATTTTTGTCCACTAACTTATCCAATAGTCTAATTACCAACTAAGGACCTCTAATTTAAAATCTCATAGCAATTGGACACCTTCAGCATATAGAACTCAACTTTTTCAATTTTTATAATTTAGTCCTTTTTACTCAATTGAGTGTTCAAACATCAAAATTTTCGGACGAAATTTTCACGAAATCATTTCGTAAAACTGTAGACAATAAAAATGTAATAAAATCAAATTTTCCTACGTCGAATTCGTAGTCCCGAAACCACTGTTCCGACTAGCCCTAAAATCGGGTTGTTACATTGAATATGGGTGAGGGGTGTTACATCGAAGATGGGCAAGATCCATCAACATCAACAAACTAGACATATAACTTAATAACAACATTTCCACTTTCGATTTATGATGATATGATCGTCTCGAGATGCGTCTCCCTAATCACATCAAATAGCTAATACTTATAAGGTCAACAGATGCAAGATATTTATATTACAGCCTCGTAATTTTTCCCTGAGTCTATCCCTCGACTTTCCTCCTGATTCTAGTTTGTATCTCATGCATTTGAATGGTACTATTGAATGGAAATTCCATGAACTTCACTCCTAAAAACACCACCCCGAACTCTATATTACAAATTTGACTATTATAGTACAAAATGATTTCACTCGTCGTAGTACAAAATGGAGAGTTGTCTGAAGGAGTACACACTACTCTGCTCTGTTTGATATTAACTTGATGTGTGTCTACGTTATGAAAATTACTCCTTTTTTATAAGAGAATGATGTAAGGAGAGAGAATACGTGCTATGAATTTCGGTTACGAATGAACACATTTGTTGCATATTGTATGGTGAAAATACTTTTCATCACGCGTTCAGTAGTCATATAATTTCATCGATATTCGACGATGCATAACATGCTCAACAGTCATACGGAAAGGTCCTTTCCGCGAGCTTTCTCCAACAAATTTCCTATTCCCGGGGCAGAAAGGACCTGATGCTTCGAATAATTTAGACACTTTAAACACTTCAACACATTTAGAATATGTTTCAGTGCACTTTCAAAGTTTTTCTTTGCAAACAGACCCTTCCTTGCAGCTATAAAATGACTCTCACATACCAAGCTTCATCATCCCTCAATCATATAATTTCTCTCCAATCCTCTCCATTTCTCTGCTATAAACCATTTCTTAGTCTTAAAAATTTAAATCGCTAAAAATATTCGGTTTACATTTGAGGTATTCTTGAGTCGTCAGTGATACAATATCACTCCAAACTGCACACATTTCATATATCATGCCAAGATGAGATTATTGCCTCTGAAGCCTATCCTAGGGAGGTCAGATAAGGGGTGATTTTACTTTTTACAGTTAAGGGTGAAAGTTGACGTGGAGGACTCAATTGATGATCGTTATATGGTAATGGATTAGGATATAATAAGGGAGCTAGTTAAAGGTCGTTACGCGGCCACGAGCTCAACCTTTTCGAATACCCGAAAACGATGCCCTATAAATACCATACAGAAGTTTGAGGGCATATTCATAGGAAAAAAATCTGGAGCTTCCAACTATAATAAGTGTAATTTTTTTCTCCATTTCTAGGAAACTAGTACCTTTAACCTTCCTTCTTATTCGAAGGTCGATACTATTGTGGAAGCAAGAGGAGTCTCAGGCAATGAGCGGCTGTTGCAATGCAGTAAAGGTGATGCCCTTTCAGAGCGACAACAGTTGTTATTATTACACAACCCATTAATAACTACAATCGCTGCCACACTGACCCGAGTTTGACCCCTATTGTGCTGGAGTATCTGCTTTCCACATGAGAGCCCTTTCATTTCCACCTCGGTGTCAGCCTTTGGACAAGAATGAAAGGTTAAAGATACCGGCTGATTGGAAATAGAGAAAAAATTACATTGATTACACTAGAAGTCCCCACAGTTTTTCTATATGATTATGGCCTTAATCTTATGTGTGGTATATATAGGGCATTGTTTGCGGGTATGAAGTTCCCAAAGTTTTTCCATATGATTATGGCCTTAATCTTATGTGTCGTATATATAGGGCATTGCTTGCGGGTATCCAAAAAGCTTGAACTCTTGACCGCGTAACAATCGTCACTTAGCGCTCTGGTTATACTTCAACCACTGATTGTATCAAGCATTTTTACACTGAAACTGTATTTCCCCACGATGGGTTTCTAAGGTGATAGTCCTATCCCACCATGGCATATGAAATGTAGGTGTGCTGAGGCGTGTTGTCACATCCTTGGCCCCTCAAACTACCTAAGAACTTCAGTCATTTCAGTCAAAAACGCTGAACACTTTCAAAAAACCCTAAACTCTAAAAAAACCCTAAACTTTAACCTTAAAAAATCATAACCCTAACCCTAGAGAGAGAAATAGAACGTATGTCTAGCTGGGTGCACTTTACTACTATCTGTACAAAAAGCACGCCTAGCTAGATGCGCTTTTCGTTTCTCTCTCCTAAAACTGGCCTATTTCTTTAATTAAAGTTAATATCGACCTAAAGGCCTTATTAAAAAATAAAATTAGCCTATAGGCCTTATTTAGCCGAAAAAAGGCATGTAAAATTATTGGGTAATATTTGATGAATAAAATAATATGGAATGGTTTGCAACCTTTCAATGAAGTAAGGTTTATATACTATCATATATTTTCCAATTATTATTATTATGATAAATTATTAGTATTCAAAATTTAATTTAAAAAAAATACTCACTTAAAAAAAATTCAAAAATATTTTAGAAATCAAAGTTTAAGTTTTGCTTCTCTACCTTTTTTATTATTATTATATGATATGCTTCATAAGTTAAAAATATAAATGGAGAATGATTACTTTAAAAATAATTTATTTTAATAAGAATTTTAATGTTAATAGTAATTGAAACAAGTAATATATATTATAATAAAAATAAGATTTAATAATTTAAAAAATTAATATTTTATTTTAATAAAAACATGATTAAAACATTAAATTATAAATATAATTAATTAATTAATTAATGAAAAAAATCAATTAAAGAATTTACTTTAATAAAACATTCAATGCTAATGGAAATAAAAATATATAAAAGTGAATAATAGTCTATTATAAATCCTATCACATGCGTATGTGTGTAGAAATAATAAATTTAGGAAATAAATATGCTTTTAAAAATAGTATACACTAAATAAGTAAACATGTAATTTGAAATTAATTAATAATAACATATAGAATATATACGATGTTAAAATGAAAAAAATAGATTAAAATTGTTTATCATGGTGTTGTCATCAATCTTGAATAGGTGTCGAGTTAACGTGTGACACAAACTCAATTAAATACATTAATATATTTATATTTACACACAATTGATGGAGATAATAAAGTGTGCATAATAAAAATTGAAATGTATGTAAATATAAAAATAAAACATTAGCTAAATTAAAAAAATTGAAATAATGCAACAATTGGTTCACATTCAAATCCCACTATATGCTTATTTTTATTGGTTTTTTAAAATAAAAAGATCAAAACCCATCAATTAATGTAACGCCCCTTACCCGTGTCCGACGCTGGAATAGGATACGAGGCATTACCTGACTTAAACACAAACAATCATGCAAATGGGGCCATAAAATTTCGTTCAAATTTAAACTTTCCAATTTTATCTTAAAGTTCCTTATTTGGGCCTACAAGGCCTTAAGCGTGCTATGAAAGTGATTAGGGACTAGACCGAAAACTTTGGAAGGTTCAGGAAAATTTATGAAATTTTTTCCATGAAGCGGAGCCACACACTCGTGTAGACGCAGGGACAAGCCTGTGTGTCTTCAACACGCCCATGTCCTCAGGCCATGTAACTCTCTAACTATGACGTCATCACGTAAAATGAACCACACAGCCAAGCCACACGCCCGTGTGCTAGGCTGTGCCCTCCACACGGCAGAGACACATGGCTGTGTATCTGCCCATATGACTAACACTTAGGCTATTTTCCAAGCATTTGTGTTACCCTTAATTTCCACAATTCATTACATATATTAAGGACACATATCATGGCATCATTTTAATGATTTAACCTCCTTCATTAAGATATATTCTTCACATTAACATGTCATTACTCATGTATTTCGCATGCTCGTGCAATATTAAGTCTAGATGAAAACATCCATGACTATGAACTTTACTATTGCACCACATTTACTAATAATCTAGAATTATTCACTTATCACTTATGTCATTAGGCCTTGAGCATTCAAGTTTAATCAACATCATCGTCTTTTTTTTTCTATATCATGCATTTTCTCATAGCAATGACCGGTTCGATTGATCATGAAGCATTCATCATACACACATGTTATAGACCAACATGCATTTTCAACAACCATGTCCACATCACAAACATTAGGGATTAACATGGATAAATAGTGTAACACCCCTAGCTCGAATCTAACACCGGGACAGGGCTCGAGGCATTACCGAAACTTTACACTTTCAGTATGCTAACTTGGATCACAAAATTCATTTGAATTTAAAACCTTTCAATCATGAACATCTCATCCCTTCCCTTGTATAGGCCTTCGAGACCTATAACTTATCGGGGAGCAATACAGGACAAATACGGGCACGTTCGATTAACCTTGGGCTACTCAGAAAATTTTCCTTAACATAAAGGGACGCACGCCCTTGTAGGTGGACCGTGTGGATTCACACGCCCGTGGGCTCATCCCGTGTCCAAAACCTGAGCATTCTGTTAAATTAACACGGCCAAGAAACACGCCCGTGTGTCCTACCCATGTGCTAATTTAGCTTAGAGTTTTAAGTGCAGGGGACACACGGTCATGCCACACGCCCATGGAGATAGGCCGTGTGTCACACAGGCATAGACACACGCCCGTGTGTCTAACCATGTGGACTTTAATAGGCTATTTACCAAGCCTTTAATCAGCCCCTTCTACTTCTTTTTCTTAAAAGATACCAAATTCAAAGTAAAACATGATTATACACTTGTAAATGATCTTGATGAAATTAGTTGTATGAAAACCTCATATCATTGATTTCATTCAAAAAGGTTATCTCCCATCTAGTATTTTTGGGTTCTTATGCTATTGTAACACATTCAAAACTTGGCTCGTTTTTGAACTCATTGCCACTTTAAGCAACCCATCATAATAGAGCATAAACATGCATATAAAGGCAGGTCATAGCCTACTTTCAAATATGCTAATTTTCATGGCCTTATACAAAAAGATGAACGCATCTTTACATGCCTTCATTGGGCAATTCAAATGACTCATATGACAAAATACTCAAAGCCCTATACATGCCATTAATAAAATAGAAGTGTCTTTATACCAAAGCTTGAATAGTGTGTTGACTCTCCACTCGTCTTCCAATCCTTTCGAGTCCTTGAGCTCTGTGAAATTGGGAAAAAGAGAGGGGTAAGCATTTACATGCTTAGTAAGCTCGAATAATCGGAAAGTAAACTTACCGAGTAATTAGCATACATCTAGGCTCAATTCATGAAATCATCCATTACGAAATGATTTCCTATCACATACACTCAATCAATGAGTTAGTCACATTTTCATGTATCATGTAATTTAACTAGATGAGCTCATCATTTAATATTTCATTCACACACACACATATATATATATCCAATGTTAATCTCGTTGAGTTTCAAGGAAATCTCGATGGAATACCCATTATCCGTCAATTCATACAAATGATCATTCCATATATGCACTCCCGTGAACCTCACATTTCATGGCAGAATTACCAGTCCAAGCTAAATTCCCCATATCATGAACTCGTAAGGTGATGTCGGGATTACCAGTCCAGGCTAAATCCCTTATAGAGACAAACACCCTTAATTAGCTCCGATCTGAATTACCAGTCCAGGCTAAATTCAGACCCTAATCGGATTACCCATCTAGGCTAAATCCATAGTACACACATATTCTTCGGGAGGCTTGATCATTCAAGGAACACCTGTCCAGGCTAGATTCCTTTTCATACTTGAGATCACGGATTACCTGTACGGGCTAAATCCTTACTGCAACACATGCAGGATCTCATTCCACATGTAAAACATGGTTTATCCATCGAATTCCCTTTTTAACCTCCACCGAGACGGTTATCAACAATTCATTATCAAGATGCATTTCATACATTTTCATGCCATCAATAATTGCAAATATCATGCATTCATAAACCATGCAATTATACATATTAGGGGTTTACTTTAAGTTATTCGAACTTACTTGGTATTCTTTTCAGGATTATGTTTCGGTGACTCTAAAACCTTGCGTTTACCTCGATCGACCTCTGGAATTTGTTCCTCGGGGTCTATAACAACAAAATTAACTCATTATACACTACATTATTCATTTTGAGTTTAATATCTACCCCCGATCCAAATGACCATTTTGCCCCTAACCTATCACATTTTTACAATTTAGTCCCTAGGCTCGGATAATGAAACACATACACTTTCTATCTTACCCAAGCCTAGCCAAACACTTTTCCTTCTTATGGTAGCCTACATTATCCATTAATTTCTCATTTCTACCACACATTACATCTTTTGCAAAAGGGTCCCTATAAGGGTTTCTTATGAAAATCAACTAGAAAAAGATGTTTAACACACATTAATCTTTCATATTCCTCCACAATCTATCAAAATACAAGCAACTCATGCATGGGTAAATTTTTAAACATGAACCCTAGCATGAAATTTGGGTAGAAATGGAGAGGTTAAGCTACCGGGATTTTAAAAATATAAAGAGCGTTAAAAACGGGGCTTGGGAGCACTTACTATTAAGCTTGAAAATGTTGAAAACCCTAGCTATGGTGTCTCTTCAATTTTTGGCAGCCATGGAGAAGAAAATGGCTGATTTTGGCTTGATTTTTCCCATTTTAATTCAATAAAATGACAAATGAGCAAAATGTTGTTATGCCCTTTCTTTAAAATTCCATCCATGCAAGCCCATTTTTGTCCAGAAATTTAGAATTTGGGCAAATTGCTCTCCAAGACCTTCTAATTCATAATCTAAAGCAATTTCATATGAATTGCTCCTAGAAACCAAGTTTTTCAATGTATTCAATTTAGTCCCTGATTTCCAATTGGACACCTTATACTTAAAATTTCTTCATGAAACTTTAACACATGCATATACTCATATTCTAGGCCACATAACAATCATAAAATAAATATTTTGATGTCAGATTTGTGGTCCCGAATCCACTATTCTGACTAGGCCCTATTTCAGGATGTTACATTTCTCCCACTTAGGGACTTTTGTCCTCGAAAGTCTTACCAGAAAGCAGATTCGAATATTGGTTTCTCATGGTTTCTTCCGGCTCCCATATAGCTTCTTTAACACCATGTCGATGCCATAAAACTTTTACAAGAGCTATATCTTTATTTCTCAACCGTTTAACTTTGGGAGCCAATATCTTAACCGGTTCCTCACCATAGGTCCTGTCCGGTCAAATTTCAATCTCAGTCGGTGAAATTACGTGAGAGGGATCTGATCGGTATCTCCTTAACATGGATACATGGAACACGTCATGAATCTTTTCCAGTTCGGGTGGCAACACCAAATGATAGGCTAACGGCCCAATTCTTTTGGTAATTTCGTACGGTCCAATAAATCGCGGACTCAGTTTCCCTTTCCAACTAAATCTCAATACTTTTTTCCATGGAGATACTTTCAAGAATACTCTATCCCTAAATTGAAACTCAATTTCCTTTCTTTTCAGATCAGCATAAGACTTTTGCCTATCTGATGTCGTTTTCAAGCAATCCCGTATCACTTTAACTTTTTTTTTAGTTTCTTTGATCAGATCTACTCCATGAATCTGATGTTCCTTGAGTTCTGTCCAGTACAATGGAGTTCGGCACTTCCTTCCATACAAGGCTTCATAAGGTGCCATCCTTAAACTTGTTTGGAAACTATTATTGTAGGCAAATTCTACCAATGGCAGGTATTTTTCCCAACTACCCTGAAAATCAAGGATGAACAACGCAACATATCCTCAAGAATCTGAATCATCCACTCAGACTGGCCATCAGTCTGAGGGTGAAAAGCTGTGCTAAAGCTCAACTTTGTACCCAAGGCTTCTTGTAACTTCTTCTAGAATCTCGAAGTGAACCTCGGGTCTCTGTCAAAAATAATCAATAGTGGTACTCCGTGCAATATTACTATCTCAGAAATGTACAAATCGGCCAATCTGTCAAAAGAATAATCCATCCTTACCAGAATAAAATGAGTCTACTTTCTCAATTTATCCACTATAACCCAAATGGCATCTTTCTTTTTCGGAGTCATAGGTAATCCTGTCACGAAGTCCATAGTAACTCTGTCCCACTTCCATTCGGGGACCATTACAGGTTGTAACAAACCTAAAGGCACTTGATTTTTAGCTTTAACTTGCTGACACACCAGGCATTTAGATACAAATTTAGATACATCTCTTTTCATACCGTTGCACCAGTACATCTTCTTTAAATCGTTGTACATCTTGGTACTTCCCGGGTGAACAGACAAACGACTGTTATGTGCTTCTTGAAAAATCTTCCGAATAAGTTCATTGTCTTTGGGTACACAAACCCTATCTCTGAACATCAAACATCCATTAGGACTAATTCAGAAATCGGACTCAACACCAGACTCACATTGAGCTCTTTTTGCTTGCAAGTCATCATCATTAAGCTGAGCATCATGAATTTCCTGCAGAAATGTCGGCCTAGCCTCTAGCTCGGCCAAAACTGAACCATCATCAAGTAAATTCAAATGAGTATCCATAGCTCTTAAATCATATAGGGATTTTCTACTCAATGCATCGGCGACCACATTCGCCTTTTCCGGGTGATAGTCGATAAGCAGGTCATAATCCTTAATTAATTCTAACCATCTTCGCTGTCTCAAATTTAGTTCTTTCTGAGTCATCAAGTACTTCAAACTTTTGTGGTCCCTGAATATACAGCAAGTCTCACCATACAAATAATGCCTCAAAATTTTCAAGGCAAAAACAATAGCGGCAAGCTCTAGGTCGTGGATTTGATAATTCTTCTCATGGGGCTTCAATTACCGTGAAGCATATGCTATCACTTGCCATCTTGCATAAGCACACACCCCAATCCATTTAAGGATGCATCACTGTAGACCACAACTTCTTTTCCCGGTTCAGGTAGTACTAAAATAGGAGCTTCGGTCAGCAATGTCTTTAACTTCTCAAAACTTTGCTGACACTTCTCCGTCCATTCAAACTTAACATCTTTTTGTAGCAACTTCGTCATCGACGTCGTTATCATAAAAAATCCTTTTACAAACCTTCGATAGTAACCAGCTAAGCCCAAAACTTCTAACCTCAGTTACATTCTTAGGTGATTTCCATTCAACAATTGCAGAAATCTTACTTGGATCAACTCGGATGCCTTCACCCGAAACTATATGACCCAAAAATCCAACCTCTTGGAGCCAAAACTCACTCTTGCTAAACTTAGCATATAGTTGCTTTTCTCACAAGGTCTGCAACACAATTTTCAAGTGCTTCGTATGCTCTGTCTCATCTTTAGATTAGATCAAAATGTCGTCAATAAATACAACGACAAACTTATCCAAATATAGCCGAAAGATCCTATTCATTAGATCCATAAACACAGCTGGTGCATTCGTCAGCCCAAACGGCATGACAAGAAATTCATAATGGTCATACCTCGTTCTGAAAGCTGTCTTTGGTACATCCGAGTCTTTAACCCGCAGCTAATAATAGCCAGACCTCAAGTCTATCTTAGAGAATACGGTGGCTCCTCTCAACTGGTCAAATAAATCATCGATCCTTGGCAAAGGATATTTATTCTTGATAGTCACCTTATTCAGTTGCCAATAATCGATACATGGGGGCACCCCAGGGTGAAAAACTTGGCCTAGCAAATCCTTTCTCCGTCAGCACTTGCAACTGTGCTTTTAACTCCCTCAACTCGGTAGGTGCCATTCTGTACAGGGCAATAGAAATAAGAGTCGTCCCTGGCACCAACTCAATACCAAACTCTATCTCCCTTTCAGGAGGTAGTCCAGGTAAATCCTCCGGAAACATATCTGGATACTCACATACTATCGGCATAGACTCAATCTTCAATTCAATTTCCTTAGTGTTCACCACAAGCACATAGCAAGCTTCATATCCTTTCCTCATATATCTCTGGGCCACCATTGCATTAATTACAGCCGACAGTAAACCCAATTCGCTTGATTCGATTGTAGAGTCTTACCATCCGGACATTTCAACTTAATATACTTACTACCATAATTCACAATTACATCATGAAGGTCTAACCAATCCATACAAAGTATTACATCAAATTCATCAAATGGTAACAACATAAGGTTAGCCAGAAAATAATGACCTTGAATCATCAAAGGACAATTTTTACAGGCTTTATCAACCAAGACTGATCTGCCTAGTGGGTTCGATACTCTAATGACGAATTTTGTAGGTTCAACAGATATGTTCATACTAGACGCCAATCTCATGCATATATATATGAATGCGTCGACCCCGGGTCAATTAAAGCTACAACATAGGTATTAAAGAGAGAGAAAGTACCCGTAATAACATCAGGAGTAGAGGCTTCCTCTCGAGCACGTATCGCATACGTTCTTGCTGGGGCTCGAACCTGTGGTTTTGCAGTACCTTTCATCTCGACTCGACTGCCACTAGCACTCCCAGGATATCTCAGAGGTCTACCTCGTGGAATGGAAGCGTTCGTCTTCTGAGTTAATTCTTCATCTTTTTCAGCTCATTCCGGGCAGTCTCTAAGAAAATGATCAAGAGAACCACACCTGAAACATGCACTGCTTTTGATTCGGCATTCTCCGAAGTGAAATTTATTGCAGCTCTTACACTTCGGTTTTTGATCGTCTACACTCCCCACACTAGTTACCATTGGGGAGGAGGACTTTTGACCTCGTCGCTTAAAGCTTCTTGATCTACCCGAATATCCCACTGACAAAGTGGAGCGTTCATGCAGGCTCCTAGCTTTCTTCGTGGAGAACGAGAGTGTCTTACCGCTAGACCTCTTACTCGCAACTCGAGCCTCTCGCTTAGCTTGTTTTCTTTCATTATTGAGTTCTTTGGCCTTCTTGGCTCGATCGGCCAATGTGGCAAACTCCCGTATTTCCAAGATCCCAATCAACAACTTGATGTCCTCATTCAGACCTTCTTCGAAGCGTTTACACATTTTCGATTCCGTTTGGACCCATTCAGTTGCGTACTGACTTAGTCGTATGAACTCTCTCTCGTATTCCGCTACAGTCCTGTTTCCTTGTTTGAGTTCCAGGAACTCCTTTCGTTTCGAGTCCAAAAACCGTTGGCTAATGTATTTCTTCCTAAACTCTGCTTGGAAGAAATCCCAAGTAATATTTTCTTTCGGTACGACCGAGGATATGGTTTTCCACCAATTGTATGTAGTATCCTTCAAAAGGGACACAGTACACTTCAAACACTCTTCGGGTGTGCACGACAAATCATCTAGCACCCGCGTAGTGTTCTAGAGCCAGAACTCAGCTCTTTCAGTGTCATCATCAACTTTTACTCTGAATTCCTCAGTCCCATACTTTCTAAGTTTATCTATCGGGGATTGGTACCGGTACCATACCTCGTGGCACATCCTCATCAGGTTGGTTAGGAGGCGGGAGAGGTCTTGGTATATTGGGGCGATTTCTTAGATAATCCCCAAACCATTCAACCATCATATCAAAGAAAACAGCTTGGGCCTCTTCTCGGCCTTCTGACATCAGTATTCTACTATTACTAGATACAGCTCGTTGTACGGAAGCTAGAGCATGGCTCTCGGCTCCCTCGGACTCATCTTGTGCTTCATTGGAAGACATTTACTATATTCAAAATAATTTAAACAATTAGGAGACGTCACACTATCAACACTCAAACAATGGCATGTATAGCGAACTTTACCAATTCTCTACGGTAGTCCTAGAACCGACTAAACCGTAGCTCTAATACCAATAAATGTAACACCCCTAGCCCGAATCCAACATCGGGACAGGGCTCGAGGCATTACCGGAACTTTTCACTTTCAGTATGCTAACTTGGATCACAAAATTCATTTGAATTTAAAACCTTTCAATCATGAACATCTCGTCCCTTGTATAGGCCTTCGAGACCTATAACATATCGGGGAGCAATACGGGACAACTACGGGCACGTTCGTTTAACCTTGGGCTACTCAGAAAATTTTCCTTAACATAAAGGGACACACGCCCGTGTAGGTAGACCGTGTGGACTCACACGCCCGTAGGCTCATCCCGTGTCCAAAACTTGAACATTCTGTTAAATTAACATGGCCAAGACACAAGGCTGTGTGTCCTACCCGTGTGCTAATTTAGCTTAGAGTTTTGGTGCAGGGGACACACGGTCATGCCACACGCCCATGGGGATAGGCCGTGTGCCACACACGGCATAGACACACGCTTGTGTGTCTAACCATGTGGACTTTAATAGGCTATTTACCAAGCCTTTAATCATCCCCTTCTACTTCTTTTTCTTAAAAGATACCAAATTCAAAGTAAAACATGATTATACACTTGTAACTGATCTTGATGAAATTAGTTGTATGGAAACCTCATATCATTGGTTTTATTCAAAAAGGTTATCTCCCATCTAGTATTTATGGGTTCTTATGTTATTGTTACACATTCAAAACTTGGCTCGTTTTTTAACTCATTGCCACTTGAAGCAACCCATCATAATGGAACATAAACATGCATATAAAGGTAGGTCATAGGCTACTTTCAAATATGCCAATTTCCATGGCCTTATACAAAAAGATGAATTCATCTTTACATGCCTTCATTTGGCAATTCAAATGACTCATATGACAAAATATTCAAAGCCCTATACATTCCATTAACAAAATAGAGTGTCTTTATACCAAAGCTTGACTAGTTGATAGTGTGTTGACTCTCCAATCGTCTTCCAATCCTTTCGAGTCCTAGAGCTCTGTGAAATAGGAAAAAAGAGAGGGGTAATCATTTACATGCTTAGTAAGCTTGAATAACCGGAAAGTAAACTTACCGAGTAATTAGCATACATCTAGGCCCAATTCATGAAATAATCCATTATCAAATGATTTCCTATCACATACATTCAATCAATGAGTTAATCACATTTTCATGTATCATGTAATTTAACTAGATGAACTTATCATTTAATATTTCATTCACATATATATATCCAATGTTAATCTCGTTGAGTTTCTAGGAAATCTCGATGGAATACCCATTATCCATCAATTCATACAAATGATCATTCCATATATGCACTCCCGTGAACCTCACATTTCATGGCAAAATTACTAGTCCAGCCTAAATTCCCCATATCATGAACTCGTAAGGTGATGTCGGGATTACCAGTCCAGGCAATCCATTATAGAGACAAACACCCTTAATGAGCTCGGATCTGAATTACCAGTCAAGGTTAAATTCAGACCCTAATCGGATTACCCGTCCGGGCTAAACCCATAGTACACACATATTCTTCAGGAGGCTTGATCATTCAAGGAACACTCGTCCGGGCTAGATTTCTTTTCATACTTGAGATTACAGATTACCCGTCCAAGCTAAATCCTTACTGCAACACATGCAGGATCTCATTCCACATGTAAAACATGGTTTATCCATCGAATTCCCTTTTTAACCTCCACCGAGACGGTTATCAACAATTCATTATCAATTTGCATTTCATAAATTTTCATGCCATCAATAATTGCAAATATCATGCATTCATAAATCATGCAATTATACGTATTAGGGGTTTACTTTAAGTTATCCGAACTTACTTGGTATTCTTTTCGGGATTATGTTTCGGTTACTCCGAAACCTTGCGTTTACCTCGATCGACCTCTGAAATTTGTTCCTCAGGATCTATAACAACAAAATTAACTCATTATACACTACATTATGCATTTTGAGTTTAATATCTACCCCCGATCCAAATGATCATTTTGCCCCTAACCTATCACATTTTTACAATTTAGTCCCTAGGCTCGGATAATGAAACACATACACTTTCTGTCTTACCCAAGCCTAGCCAAACACTTTTCCTTCTTATGGTAGCCTACATTATCCATTAATTTCTCATTTCTACCACACATTACTTCTTTTGCAAAAGGGTCCCTATAAGGGTTTCTTATGAAAATCAACTAGAAAAAGATGTTTAACACACATTAATCTTTCATATTCCCCCATAATCTATCAAAATACAAGCAACTCATGCATGGGTAAATTTTTAAACATGAACCCTAGCATGAAATTTGAGTAGAAATGGAGAGATTAAGCTACCAGGATTTCAAAAATACAAATAGCGTTAAAAACGGGGCTTGGGAGCACTTACTATTAAGCTTGAAAATGTTGAAAACCCTAGCTATGGTGTCTTTTCAATTTTCAGCAGCCATGGAGAAGAAAATGGCTAATTTTGGCTTGATTTTTTCCATTTTAATTCATTAAAATGACAAATGAGCAAAATGTCGTTATGCCCTGTCTTTAAAATTTCATCCATGCAAGCCCATTTTTGTCAAAAATTTAAAATTTGGGCAAATTGCTCTCCAAGACCTTCTAATTCATAATCTAAAGCAATTTTATATGAATTGCTCCTAGAAATCAAGTTTTGCAATTTATTCAATTTAGTCCCTGATTTCCAGTTGGACACCTTATACTTAAAATTTCTTCATGAAACTTTAACACATGCATATACTCATACTCTGGGCCACATAACAATCATAAAATAAATATTTTGATGTCAGATTTGTGATCCCGAAACCACTATTCTGACTAGGCCCTATTTTAGGATGTTACAAATAGGCTTACAAGCCATAATCATTATAAGCCACATCTCATGGCTAAATACAACGAATCATTATAAGCCAATACATTTGGCTACACATAACAACATCTATCATAAAACTAAGTCCCTATGTAACACCTTATACCCGTAACCCATGCTAGGACGGAGTACAAGGTATTACCTAACTTGATCTCATGCATACAACCAACTCAAATTATCATGACTCAGTTGAAATTAAAATTTTTTAAATTTCTACTTTAATCTTCTTATTATATGCCTACGAGTCCCAAATCGATCATTGATAACTATTCGGAACCATTCTGGGTCCTTAAACCAACCTTAAGAATTTGCCTTTAAAATAGGGCACACGCTCGTGTGGAAGGATAACACGCTAGTGTGACCATTTCGACATGGTCGTGCTGATGGCCCGTGTGGCCCACAAGGCCTAAGCATTCTGGGACACGCTGTGTCCCACACCCATGTAGAATTAATTTCTAATTCACACCTATAGGAGTTTTCATACGGCCAGACACACGTCCGTGTCAATGGCACGTGTCCCTCACGTGGCCACGACACGCCTGTGTGCAAAAACATGGACATTCTGTTTCTGACGTCAGCATGCTCAAGATGTCACACGGCCAAGATACACACCCGTATGCTGGGCCGTGTCCTTCACACGGTTGAGACACACGATCGTGTCTCTGCCCCGTGTATTTATTACCATGCATACTCACTTGAAATTTTTTTTACGTGCAGAGGACACACGGCCGGACTACATGCCCACGCTCTTCTGTCTACCCGTATAGACAACATAAGGCTATTTACCAAGCATCATTGCCGCCTTTACGTACCTAGTTTCATACACATGCCAACCAATACTAACACAAGCACAATTCATATAACCAATTTAGCCATAATAGACATTCATTTAACCATGGTAATGCATCTTTTATAAATTCATAATGAATATTAAGTATCATTCAAAACTTAATACAAATTGAAGGGTTTCCAACCCAAGCCAACACATTTGGTCAATTCTCAAAGACACAAAATAATAAAGTCTGAGTCCTATACATGCCATATTAAAAAATATAAATCCAACTATACCAAATACTTCAGTTGATAGTGTGATCGATATTTCTGACTTTTGTGATCCTTGAGCTAGTTAGGCGGCACTGTAAGGAAATGGAAAGAAAAGAGAGTAAGCATAAAAGCTTAGTAACTTCCATATAAGTAAATATACAACAACAATATATCAAAAATCAACATGCTCGTAATACCAAGGTAGGCATAGACATAACTTACTCATTACCATCCATACAAGTCACGTATTATACAATGAGCTCATATCTCATGCATACCAATTAGGTACCTGTACCACTCACAACATGGTTATACTTTCCTCATTAGCTTAGAAACATAACTTTCACCATTGAACCATTCGGAGTACTACTGGTTATTCATCAAACCTCAAACATGGGTAAGGTACCGATGCCATGTCCCATACACGGTCTTATATTGGCTCACATCTCAAGCAGATGCCATGTCCCAAACATGGTCTTACACTGACTATCATCTTGTAGCCGATGCATGTCCCGGACATTCTTACACTGGCTTATGTTTCGAGGTCGATGCATGTCCCAAACATGTCTTACACTAGCACTCGTCTCAATGCCGATGCCATGTCCCAGACATGGTCTTACATTGGTCCACACACGAATGACCCCAAATGTCATGGCATGGATATCCAATGTACTTCCTAAGGTTCTAACAGGAATTCTACTATCTCAAATGTCATTAAACATTCTCAATTCCACAGTCAAGCAATTCATGCTATAACAATTCAAGCATATATAATAGCAATGTAGTTGTACTATTTACATACTACGTACCTCGAATTACAAAATGTGGCGACTAGTCAATTTAGTCGAGTTGCTTGGCTTTCCCCCTGTCTAGGCTTGAATTCAGTATTTTCTTGATCTATAATAGCAAAATGCACTCATTTAATCACTAAAAAATTTTAAGCAATTAAAAATTCACATCTTCGGTAAAACGACCATTTTACCCCTATGCTCGAAAATCAATTTTTATCTAATTTCTTCGCATCTTAAGCCTAGATGAACTCTTTTTACTCCTATAGAAACCCCAAATTCTCTCTACTTCACACATTTATCATTTATTTTACAACTTGTGCAAAATAGTCCATTTAGGTGTTTTCATGGTAACACCTTTCACAAAAGTTGTCTATTACACAACTAAGACTCATATTCTTCCATAAAATTTTAGAAAACACCCTAAATGCTCTCATAGAAAAACCCTAAACCTTCAACCGTTTTGCAAGATATACCCCTCATTTGAAAGCTCATGCTTCAAGGATCTCAAAAATACAAAAATCATCAACAAAGGACATGGAAATCACTTACTTGTGAGAGGAATAAGTTGTTAAAAATTTAAGGCTTTAAAACCCTTCTCTTGGCTGATATTTTCGGTCAATAGGGAAGAATGGAGGAAAAAAATGAAAGCTAGGCATTTAGGGTATTATTTTATCACATAACATGTCATCACTTACCTAACACTTTGACCAATTACCCTTCTTTGTCTCATGGCCGGCCAAGCTCTTATAAAAGGGCCTAATTGCCCTTTTAAGAACCCCAATTTTTATTCTCTAGCTATTTGACACCTCTAGCTATCAATCTAGGACTTTTGTATTTTATGCAACTTAGTCCTTTTTCGCAATTGGGTTTACAAACGTTAAAATTAGCTCACCAAATTTTTTGTGCACTTTTATGAACATGCTATGACTCTATTTTAATAATAAAATAATCTCTTTAACTTCAAATTTGTTGTCTCGAGACAACTATTCTGACTGGGCCCTAAATTGGGTTGTTACATTTCTCCCCCTTAGGGATTTTCATCCTCGAAAATCTTATCGATGAATAAGTTCGGGTATTGATCTCTCATAGTCTCATTGGGTTCCCATGTGGCTTCCTTGACTCCATGTCTATGCCACAAAACTTTCACAAGTGCAATACTTTTATTTCTCAATTGTTTGACTTCCCGAGCTAAAATCTTGACTGGCTCTTCACCATATGTCATGTCCGAATGAATCTCAACCTCTGACGGCGTAATCACATGCGAAGGGTCTAATCTATAACGACATAGCATGGAAACATGAAACACGTCATGAATCTTTTCCAACTCTAGTTGTAAAGCCAATCGATAGGCAGGTGTCCTACTCTCTCGATAACCTCATAAGGCCCTATGAAATGA
The DNA here is from genome assembly GCF_007990345.1 of Gossypium hirsutum. Lineage (NCBI taxonomy): Eukaryota > Viridiplantae > Streptophyta > Magnoliopsida > Malvales > Malvaceae > Gossypium > Gossypium hirsutum. The sequence continues at coordinate 60,690,585 of NC_053431.1, forward strand.
AGACTTAACTTGCCTCTTCTATCGAATCTGACGACTTTCCTCCACAGGGACACTTTTAAAGATACCTTATCACCGACTTGAAATTCAATTTCCTTTCATTTCTAGTCCCCATAGGATTTCTGTCTATCCGAGGCGGCTTTAAAGCAGTCACGAATTACTTTAACTTTCTTTTTAGTCTCTTTGACTAAATCGACCCTGTGAATTTAAGTCTCTTTTACCTCAGTCCAATATAAGGGCGTTCGACACTTTCGCCCATACAAAGCCTCATAAGGCGCCATTTTTAGACTTGTCTAGTAACTGTTATTATAGGCGAATTCAACCAACGGTAGATACTTTTCCCAACTTCCTTAGAACTCAAGGACGCAACATCGTAACATGTCCTCTAATATCTGAATTACTCTCTCTGACTGACCGTCGGTTTGCGGATGGAAAGATGTGCTAAAACTCAACTTTGTTCCCAATGCCTCTTGTAACTTTTTCCAAAACCTCGAGGTAAATCTCAGGTCTCTGTCTGAAATAATAGATATGGGCACCCTATGTAGTCTCACAATCTCGGAAACATACAAGTTGGCTAATCTTTCAAGGGAGTAATCGGTACGCACAGGTATGAAGTGTGCCGACTTTGTTAGCCTATCTACAATAACCCAAATAGCATCATTTTTCTTCGGGATCACCGGTAAACCCGTTACAAAATCCATAGTGATCTGATCCCACTTCCACTCGAGGACCATGATAGGCTGAAGTAGACCCAAAGGTACTTGGTGTTCAGGCTTAACTTGCTGACACACTAGGCACTTAGACACAAACTCTGAAATGTCTCTTTTCATACACAACCACCAATACATTTTCTTAAGGTCAGTGTACATTTTCACACTGCCCGAGTCGACGGACAAACAACCACTATGAGCCTCTCTCAGAATCTTCTTAATAAGCTTATTGTCCTTGGGTACACAAACTCTATTTTTGAACATTATACATCCATCGGCACTAATTCAAAAATCTGATTCAACTCTCGATTCACACTGAGTTTTCTTGGCTTGTAGTTTCTCATCACCTTTCTGAGCTTCACGAATCTCTTAAAGAAAAGTCAATTAGCTCCCAAATTTGCTAGAATTTCACCATCATTAGACAAAGCCATACTAACATTCATTGCTCTCAGCGCAAATAATGATTTTCTACTCAATGCATCGGCAACAACGTTCGCTTTTCCCAGGTGATAGCCGATAATCAACTCGTAATCCTTTATTAGCTTTAACCAGTGTCGTTGCCTTAGATTCAACTCCTTTTGAGTCATCAAGTACTTAAGGCTCTTTTGATCAGTGAACACTTGACACTTCTCACCATACAGATGGTGTCTCCAAATTTTCAACGCGAATACGATGGTAGCCAACTCTAAATCATGTGTCGGGTAATTTTTCTCATGCGGCTTCAGTTGCCTTGAAGCGTAAGCTATAACCTTACCTTCTTGCATAAGCACAAGCCCCAAACTATTCAAGGAGGCATCTCTTTATGCCACAAACTCCTTCCCCGACTCTAGTTGTACTAACACTGGGGCTTCGGTCAACAAAGCCTTTAATTTCTCGAAACTCTGTTGGCACTTTTCTGTCCATTCAAACTTGACATCCTTTTGCAGTAGTCTTGTTATTGCGTAGCTATCATAGAGAATCCGTTTACAAACCATCTGTAGTATCCAGCCAAACCCAAAAAGCTTCGGACTTCTGTCATATTCCTCGGCAGTTTCCACTCTACAATAGCAGAGATCTTGCTTAGGTCAACTCGGATCCCGTCTCCTGATACAATGTTGTAACAGCCCTATTCTGAACCTAGTCGGGAAGTGGTTTCGGGACCGCTAAATCAAGTCACAGAAATAATTGAATATAATATTTTATGTCTAAAATATGTGATCATGCATGTGTGAAATTTGAATGCTTTGATTTTTGTCAAATTGAATGTGTTTCTAAATAAAAAAGACTTATGTGAGAAGCTTTGAATATATGTGTGGCTTATTTTAAGTGATTAATTATTGAATGATGCAAATAAGTAGGTTTGCATGCCAATTTGCCACTTTTAATGCTAGTGGCCGGCCAAGCTCATAAGTATGGACATTATATGCATGATTTAATATTATTATATTTATTAGTGGTGAGAAATATGTAATAAAAAATGTATTAAATGAATTAAAGATGAATAAAAGAGTATGGGTAATAAAAATAATGTGTTAGTGGGAGGAGAAACCAAAGTTGGTTTATTCCTCCATTGCCGTAGCTAGGAAAGGGGGGAGGAGAAATTTCCTTGGGTTGTTAAAATTTTCGACTAAGGAGATTGCTCGATGAAGGGGTTGTTCGAATAGAGAGGGAAGAAGAGGGCTGCTGCATGTTTAATTTTTTAGCTCACTTAGGAGCTGGTTCCTTAAGAAACTCACTGAAGGTGGCAGCAAGAAGGGGAAAGAAACTGCTCAAGAGTAGGTTTAGCTGTTGTTCAGTAAGTCCTTGCAATGAAACTTTGAAAAATTTCCATGTTTATACTGTGTTTAATACATGTTAGTTGTTACCAAAATACTGGTGCTAGAAGTGAAGAAGAGTTGATAAATAAATGTATAAGTTGGTGTTGAAACTTGTTGTTGAAGGCTGATAGTTTCAGCATGTAATTGCTGTAGTTTATCGTGCAATAAATCCTGGTGTAATTGATCTGCTACTGCTCTAATTAAGGTAAAATGTTGGTTAATCAATGTCCTGTTTTGTGGTAATACGCAAAATATAAAGATGGTTGAAATTAACATGCATTACTGTTCGGTTTATGTTTGAAGAGTTATTAACTTTTGGAGGTTAAAACAGTTTAATTTGGGATTTACATTTTCAAATTTCAGTTTTAGTAATGTCCCATTATTATTGGCTGAAGCTAAGGAAATAAGCATTTGTTGAAAAGATGTAGGGAACTGAATTGTCTGAAAATTATTTGCTGTCAGCTAGTGAAATTTTAATGTTCGAATGTATGCTGAATTTTTAAGTGTCCGAATGCATGCCAGAATTTAACATGTTCAAATGCACGCTGGAGTGTTTTGTTTAGGTAGGTTAAATGTGTCTGATATTCAAACCGTCTATACACTAGAGTCGTTGTACTGTTTCAAACAGGACAAGAACTCATGTACTTAAAATTGAGCTATCATGTTGCATGATCATGTATGGTAAATTAAATGAAAATCAGTGACATTGATATCAAATTTTAATACAAAATATAGGTGAGTACTGGATATATGAAATTATGTAAATATTTAAATTATGATGCATGATTTATGTGTATAGAAATGAAATGTCTTTAGTGAGAACTCGATGATGTGTATTTGTGAGCATGCATGTGCATTAGATGCTAAATGGGAAAATCGGTTAACATGTTGTGTGTATTATGGCCGAATGTGAATCTGGATAATATTGAGTAATGTTTGTGTTTAAAAATGATGAAACGAAGTTTATACTTAAGTGAAATTATAGGTATGTGATGATTGATTTGTGATATGCATGTTTAAATAACATGCATGCAAGGTATGTGTGAAAGAGTGAATTGGTAATAAATCTGCTTGGGACATCGGTAGTAACGTGATTTTGGAAAATCACCATAAATTTTGGGAGATGAGTTAGAAGTTGAATAAATTATTTAATTAAAGCTTAATGAGTCTAGTTTCTTATAAAAGAAACCGTGTAAGCAAAAGAATTTCCTATAATAAGATATTTGAAGTGATGTGGGATAGGGTCAAAATGACTTCTAGATCCCCTGTTCTATTTTTATAAAATCATTATAAATTGTAAAAAAATGGTTATAAGATGAATTTTATATTCTTAGACTCCTTAATGAGTCTAGTTTCAAATGAAATAAACAAGAATATATTTTGAATTCATTACAATGAGAATTTTGATTCGTAGTGAAGAATGGTCAGACTAGTCAAACAGTAAAACAAGGGAAAACTTTAAGAAAAATCTGGTATTGATTTGCCAAACCAAAAATTCTAAAAATTTTATGGATAAAAGATATATGAGTCTATTTTCAGGAAAAATTAACGGAACTTGATTTGGAGTTTCGTAGCTCCAGTTATAAATGATTTAGTGACTGTTTCTCGGGAAAAACAGCTTGTAGTGAATTTGTGATTAAGTAGTAAACATTGATAAAACTGTTTGAGTTGCTTATAAACTATCAATTAAAATTTTAATCAAAGTACCGGATCCGTATTAAAGTGAGGCTATAAGCCGTAAATGACTAATATACCTAGTCAATTTTGTTATGATGAAATTGATGTACAAGATATATATATGTGGTAAAGTCGAATGGCTAATGTAAAATATGTATGAGATATATATATGTGGTAAAGTCGAAAGGCTAATGTGAAATATGTATGAGCCATGCATATGTGGTAAAGCCAAATGGCTGATGTGAAATATGTATGAGATGTGTATATATATTGTGGCCAAATAACAAGTTGTGAAAAGTGTGTATTAGTAGATATTTGATGAGGCAAATGAATTACAAATATGATAGTCGATGTGAATGTTGTAACATGGGATTAAGTGTACATGAAACTTGGAAATATATTCCTGGTACGACCCGATGACTACGTTTGGGGATTATCCGAGCTAAAGGTCTCGCTGATGATTCGAGTAAAGCGTAAGATTATATGACTTCACAGTAACAATTGTTAATAAATACGTTCAATGCGTTAAGTTGGACAGGTATGTATTCTGAGCTTATATTTAAGCTTGATTTGAATTAAATCACAAGGTTGTTATGTGATGCATATGTGAGTAAAACAATAAGGCTGTTTCTATGATTATTGCGCATTTGGTCAATGTGAAAAGTTAGGTGAAAATATGTAATGTACCTATGTTTATAAGAGATCACTATCAAGTGAGAATTTATCTGCTTATTGTGTATTATGTAATTGTGTATATTCGGCCAAAAAAAAGGGCAGTATACCTAGAAAGAGGTTATATGAGAATTCGTAAGATCGACTTTAATTTGGTTGGTCAGGTATGTGATAAATACTTGTACGTGTTAGACCCATTAGAATTAAATCATGATTGTAAAGTGGAAAGCAAATATGAAAATGCCATATGAATATGTGGGTATACAGTTATGGAGAAATATTATAGGATATTGGGAGATATACATTTTGACTTGACCGATGAGGGTAACTATAGATATGAAATGAAATGATATATATATGAATCAAATAAACAAATTGGTTATATTTGAGTTCAAGAGTTTTTTTTTTAATTTGCTTAAGACTTACTAAGCTTATAAAAGCTTACTCTGTTGTTATGTTTCTCTGTTTTATAGATTGTTGAATTTGGTCTTTTGTTCGGGGATCGTCAGCAACTTGTCACACTATCACTATCCACTGCTTGGTACTGCTATGTTTTGGATTATCTTATGGCATGTATAGAATAGACTAGTGGCGGAAGAATATTTTGGTTAATGTATATAAGCCATGCGAAAATGGCATCTTTTGAATGTTTACTTAGAGAAGTTTAAATTTTATCCCTGGCTGTGCTTAGTACTTATTTAAATGAATGATCTTTATTTCAAGAAAAAGTTCAAAATTTTACTGTTCTGACATGAGTTACAAGTCCGGTAATGCCCCTTACCTATTCCGGCGACGGTTACGGGATAGGGGTGTTACAAATGTGTCCTAGGAATCCAGCCTTCTTAAGCCAGAATTCACTCTTACTGAACTTGGCGTATAATTGCTTATTTCTCAAGGTTTACAACATAACTCTCAGATGCTCCACGTGCTCGCTCTCATCACACGAATAAACCAATATGTCATCGATAAAGACGATGACAAACTTATCTAGATACAGTCAGAAAATGCGGTTCATCAAATCCATAAACACCGCTGGGGCATTAGTCAAACCAAAGGGCATGATGAGGAACTCATAATGCCCGTATCTTGTCCTAAACTCAATCTTCGGCACATCTAGCTCCTTTACTCTTAACTAGTAGTATCCGAATCTCAAGTCAATCTTGGAAAATACAGTGGCTCCTTTTAACTGATCAAACAGGTCGTCAATCCTTGGCAAAGGATACTTGTTCTTCGCTGTTACCTTATTGAGTTGTCTATAGTCGATACCTAACCTCATCAACCCATCTTTCTTTTTCACGAAAAGTACCGGAGCACCCCACGGGGAAAAACTCAGTATCGCAAAGCCCTTGTCTATTAGCTCTTGCAACTGTACCTTTAACTCTTTTAACTCCGTTGGAGCCATCCTATACGGAGCGATCAAGATGGGTTCGTACCGGCGACCAACTCAATTCCAAACTCCACTTCCCTTACTAGAGGCAATCCGAGTAATTCTTCCAGAAACACGTCTGTAAACTCGCAAACCACTGGTACCGATTCAATCTTCAACTCAGACACTTAAGTATTCAACACAAAATCCAAATAAGCCTCATATCCTTTCCTCAAGTATTTCTCGGTAGTCAAAGACGATATTACTACAGGCAGATTATCCAACTCATCTGGTTCAACTCGATGAACATTCCCGCATTCACATTTCAACTCAATTATCTTTTTCCCATAGTCCACTACAACACTATGAGCAGTCAACCAATCCATCCCACGGATTACATCAAACTCATTAAACAGTAATAACATCAAGTTAGTCGGAAAAAAATGACCTCTAATTGTCAAAGGGCAATTTCTACATACTTGGTCCACTAGTACATGTCTACCTAAAGGATTGGACACTTTTATTACAAACTCAGTGGACTCTGCTAGCATACTCATACGAGGTATCAATTCCATACAAATATAAGAGTGGGTACATCCTGGATCAATTAAAGCAACAACAAATATTTCATGGATAAAAAATGTACACATGATCACGTCGGGAGACTCTGCCTCTTCCCAAGCTCGTATAGCATAAGTCCTTGCAGGCGCTCTGCCTTTGAACCTCACTGCAGCATCTCTTGGCGTGCCTCTTGTAACACCCCTTACCCGTATCGTCACCGGAACAGGGTACGAGGTATTACTGAATCATAGTACATACAATTAAATAAAACCAAGACAAAAATATGGCATACAATTAGATCATGAATCATTATAACATATGCCTTTAATAATATTAGCCAATTTCAAAGGCTTCGTACAAAATAATCGGTCAAATACTATACTTAATATTTTAAAACCTAGACAATTAAGACACGTAACAAAATAACTAAGTCTATACATGCCATAATTCAAAATGTTTAGTTCAAATACCCAAAAATATTGATAGTGCAGACAGATCTTCAACGATCCTTGACTCCTATGCAAGCTAGACGATACTATAAGAAAAAAGAAAGAAAAGAAGGTAAGCTTATAGCTTAGTAAGCAAGTATGTAAATAATGAATAAAGAATCTAATATGTTTACACAATAACTCAAGTGTATCTACTTTTAATTTCACCATTTACACCACTTTGGTCAAGCTGTCTCTACTGCATCATACTCACTAAATAAATCATAACTCGAGTTACAAAACTCAAAATTCAAATCCGTAAAATTTCCTGAAACTAGACTCATATTAATTCTTACTAATTGTTTTCTAGAATTTTTGGTCCAGCCAATTAGTATAGTTTATTAGTTAAAATTTCCCCTATTATACAGCTCGTCACTTTTCACTACAAATTGATTTCTCCCAGTACACAATTCATGTTTCATTTAAAACTAGACTCAACAAGGAATCCAGACATATAAACTATATTTCTTAATTAGTTTTGTACAATTTTTAATGATTTTTCAAAGTTAGAACAGGGTATCACATAGTCATTCTGAGCAAGTCACACAAAAATATAAATATCTCAAAATATAGAGTTCCTTTACTTGCTATGTTTCTTTTACATGAAAATAGACTCATTAATCTTTAAATTCATATCTCATTCAGCCTCTAATTAAATTCCTACTATTTTTGGTGATTTTTCAAATTCATGTCACTGCAATTGTCCAAAACAGTATTATTACTAATTCACTCTTTCACACTTTCTTTATATTTACCTCATTTAGCCTACATATCACAATTCACTTTCACCACATTTCATACATCACAAGTGTAGGTTCATAATTACAATGTCACTATAAAATCATCCTGTTGAACAATTCGGATCAATCCTCGATACTTGGTGGTTTCAGCACACAGCTCCACCATCATATTTCATATAATTCGGCTCTCTTGTACACATGGTGAACACTTAGTAACACCCATGTGACCTAGCCAATTTATCTCGTAGCTCTCTTGTCTACATGGTGTCCTTCACTTGGAATCCAACATGCGACCTAGCTACATTTATCCTCTCCCGTAGCTCTCTTGTCTACATGGGATACATCCCGCATCACACATGTGACCTAGCTACTACATAGTATCTCGTAGCTCTCTTGTACACATGATGTGCACTCAGCACCATACATGTGACCTAGCTACATTTCATCTATATTATTCAATCTTTCCGAAAGTTCAACCGGGATTTCTCTCGCTATTACTTATTTCCATTCTTCCAATAGTCGATTTATGATTCAAAATCAACTAAAATATATAAAATAGGTTGTAATACAAAATGTAAATGAAGTTCATGTATTATTTACATACAAACTTACCTCGGTGTAAAATATGGAAATTTTGCAATTTAGTCCAAAACCTTTTCCTTCCCCCGTTCGAGGTCGATTCCACTCCTTTCTTGATCTATAACAACAAATTTAGCTCATTTAACACTCATACTATTTATTTCAATCCAAAAATCACATTATGCAAAAATTACATTTTTGCCCCCTAACTTTTACAAAATTACAATTTTGCCCCTAGTCTCGGAAATTTAATTTCAGCCCTTATTCTTATGTTTTATGAGATTCTGAACATTTTTCTCTTCTATAACAACATCAAATTCTCACTCTAACATGTACTTATGAGCATTAGGTATTTTTACCGATTATACCGTTTTGCTCGTTTTCGCTAAAACACGCTTAGAAAAGATCGCTCTCCTAACCTCAAACATTCATATTCTACCATCAAACATCAAAATACATGCATATCATTCATGGGTAAATTTTTAAACATAAACCCTAACTCAAAATAAAGGTAGAAATAGGTAAACCGAGCTACAAGGATTTCAAAAATGTAAAGAATATTAAAAACGGGGCTTGAATGCACCTACTATTGAGCTTGAAAGCTTGGAAAAACCCTAGATATGGTGTCTATGAGAGTTTCATCCAACTTGATGAAGATGACACCAAATTTTGGCTTTGTTTTCCCATTTTATTATTTTATTTACCAAATGACTAAATTACCCTTCATTAAAAACTATGATGTTTTATCTTCCTTTAGGTATTTTTGTCCAAACTAGTATAATGGTCTAATTACTATACAATGACCTCCACTTTAAAAACCCATTACTCACAAGTACTTAGTACCTTTGTGAACTATAACACACATTTTACAACTTTTGCAATTTAGTCCTAAATATCAAATTGGACCCTCTATCAATAAAATTTCTAAACAAAATTTTCACACAATCATGAAATCATTCCATAGACCTTAAAATGATAATAAAACTATTATTTCTATCTCAAATTTGTGGTTTCAAAACCACTATTCCATTTTGGCCCTAAATCGGGCTGTTACACCTCTACTGCTAGCCCCACTTCTAGGGTTCTTCTGAGGCCTACCCCTCAAAGGAGCACTACTCGCTTTCACATCTTGTTTTCTCCCTCTCTCATCCAATTCAGGAAAATCACGGATGAAGTGTTCCAATGATCCGCACTTGAAACAAGCCTTTTCATTCCTTCGGCACTTGCCAAAACGACACCTACCACATTGCGAGCATTCTGGCCTATTTGGCCGAGTGCTACTGACACTTACGACCGAAGTGGTCTAGGCTTTAGAAGTTGTGTTCTACCGGTTCTTGTTCCTATTCGAATACCCTACCGAAGTATTCGATCAGGTAGTGAACTCTCACAATATTTTGGATGGGGACTGATGTGATTTCCCCATCTATCTCTTCTTTGAATCCAGCGACTCAAAAGCCGGTTTCCTCCTCTCTTTAACCAGCTCCTCAGATATCTTCATTGAGGCCGTCCTCAAACCTCTTACACATGGTGGCTTCTATAGATATGCACTCTCGCGCATACTTGCTAAGCTTTAATATCCCACGTTCATATTCCGTCACTGACATTCGGCCTTGCTTTAACTCTAGGAATTCCTTCCTCTTTTGGTCTATAAATCTTTGGCTAATATACTTTTTTCGAAATTCCTCCTAGAAGAATTCCCACGTGATCCTCTCTCTCGGTACGACAGACACGAGAATGTTCCACCATTGATAAGTCGAATCCCGTAGAAGAGACACTGCGCATTTCACGTACTCTTCAGGTGTGCATGCTAGCTCATCAAATACCCTAATGGTATTTTCTAGCCAAAACTCTGCTCTCTCCGGGTCATCATCTATGCTAGCCCAGGATTTCTCGACCCTTTATTTCTGGATCTTGTCATCGGAGGCTTCTCTCTTCTAAACATGTTCGCACATTGCGGAGCTACCGGGGCATACTGAGGAATCGGAGGAGGTGGGAGAGGTGGAGTGCTTAGATTTGTACGAACAAACTCCGTGTACCAAGCGTCCATTATACGGAGGTAGGCTTCTCTAGCCCCTCCGCCTTGGCCCATAGTTATGGGCTCACTCTCTACTGGCGCAGTCCCTTCAGCGGGAGCCGGTGCGTTACTTTCCAAGTCATCCGCCATGGCACTATCAGGATCCATTTACTATATAAAAACATAATTTATAATCGTCAAAAATCACCACACTATCAAAATACAGTTATGGCATGTATAGCTAAACTCATACTCTCACTAGGTTAGTTCTAGAATTGACTAAATCATAGCTCTGATACCACTAAATGTAACACCCTATACCCATAACCCACACCGGGGCAAAGTACAAGGCATTAACTAACTTGATCTCATGCATACAACTAATCTCAAATTACCGAAACTCGGTCCAAATTAAAACTTTTTCAATTTCTACTTTAATCTTCTTATTATGGGCTTACAACTCCCAAATAGATCATTGATAACTATTCAGAACCATTTCGTGTCCTTAAACGAATCTTAAGAATTTGCCTTTAAAATAGAGCATATGCCCGTGTGGAAGGATAACACACCCATGTGACCATTTCGACATGGTCGTGCTAATGGCCCGTGTGGCTCACACGGCCCAAGCATTCTGGGACACGCCCGTGTCCCACACTTGTGTAGAATTAATTTCTAATTCACACCTACAGGGGTTTTCACATAGCCAGACACACGCCCGTGTCAATGGCCCGTGTCCCTTACACGGCCACGACACGCCCGTGTGCAAAAACATGGACATTCTATTTCTGACGTCAGCATGCTTAAGATGTCACACAGCCAAGGCACACACCCGTGTGCTGGGCTGTGTCCTTCACACAACTGAGACACACGGTCGTGTCTCTACCTGTGTATTTATTACCATGCATACTGACCTGAAATTGTTTTTACATGCAGGGGAAACATGGCCGGACTACACGCCCAAGGGGCAGACCGTGTGTCTACCCGTGTGGACAATATAAGGCTATTTACCAAGCCTCATTGCCACCTTTACATACCTAGTTTTATACACATGTCAACCAATACTAACACAAGCACAATTCATATAACCAATTCAAAATGAATATTAACTATCATTCAAAACTTAATACAAATAAAAGGGTTTCCAACCCAAGCCAACACATTTGGCCAATTCTCAAAGACACAAAATAATAAAGTCTGAGTCCTATACATGTCATATTCAAAAATATAAATCCAAATATACTGAATACTTCAGTTGATAGTGTGATCGATATCTCTAACTTCTATGATCCTTAAGCTAGTTAAGCGGTACTGTAAGGAAATGGAAAGAAAAAGGAGTAAGCATAAAAGCTTAGTAAGTTGAATATAAGTAAATATACAACAACAATATATCAAAAATCAACATGCTCATAATACCAAGGCAGGCATAGACATACCTTACCCATTACCATCCATACAAGTCACATACTATACAATGAGCTCATATCTCATACATACCAATTAGGTACCTATGCCACTCACAACATGGTTATACTTTCCTCATTAGCTTAGGAACATAACTTTCACCATTGAACCATTCAGAATACTATCGGATATTCATTAAACCTCAAACATGTGTAAGGTGTCGATGCCATGTCCCAGACACGGTCTTACACTGGCTCACATCTCAAGTCGATGCCATGTTCTAGACATGGTCTTACACTGACTATCATCTCGTAGCCGATGCATGTCCCAGGCATGTCTTACAATGGCTTATGTTTTGAGGCTGATGCATGTCCCAGACATGTAACACCCCTCACCCGTATCCGACACTAGGATAGGGTTCGAGGCATTACCAGAACTTTTCATTTAAAACATACTAAATTGACTCACCAGGTTTAGCTTAGAACTGAAACTTACAAGCATTCACATCTCGTCCCTTAAATGGGCCTTCAAGGCCCTAAATATATATAGAGATGATTTGGGATAGGACCGGGAACATTCTGTAACTTTAGAAAATTTCCTTATTTAGAAGTGTCACACGCCCGTGTATGAGGGGCCATGTGATCACCCACGCCCGTGAGGTATAGGGCACGTCCATGCCTTTAACCCATGGGCACACTGACTTTTAGACACGGCTAAGGCACACGCCCGTGGGCTCACCCCGTGTCCAAAACTTGAGCATTCTGTTAAATTAACACGGCCCAAACACATGCCTGTGTGTCCTACCCATGTACTAATTCGACTTAAAGTTTTAGGTGCATGGGACACACGGTCATACCACACGCCCATGGGGATGGGTCGTGTGTCACACACGGCCTAAACACATGCCCGTGTATCTAACTATATGGACTTTAATAGGCTATTTTCCAAGCCTTTAGTTACCCCTTTCTACTTCTTTTTCTTAAAAGATACCAAATTCAAAGTAAAACATGATTATACACTTGTAAATGATCTTGATGAAGTTAGTTGTATGGAAACCTCATATCATTGGTTTCATACAAAAAGGTCATTTCCCATCTAGTATTTATGGGTTATTATGTTATTGTAGCACATTCAAAATTTGGCTCGTTTTTTAACTCATTGCCACTTGTAGTAACCCATCATAATGGAGCATAAACATGCATATAAAGGCAGGTCATAGCCTACTTTCAAATATGCCAATTTCCATGGCCTCATACAAAAAGATGAATGCATCTTTACATGCCTTCATTTGGCAATTCAAATGACACATATGACAAAATACTTAAAGCCCTATACATTCCATTAACAAAATAGAAGTGTCTTTATACCAAAGCTTGACTAGTTGATAGTGTGTTGCTTCTCCAACCGTCTTCCAATCCTTATGAGTCCTCGAGCTCTGTAAAATAGAGAAAAGAGAGGGGGTAAGCATTTTCATGCTTAGTAAGCTTGAATAACGTGAAAGAAAACTTACCGAGTAATTAGCATACTTCCATACTTAATTCATGAAATCATCCATTATGAAATGATTTCCTATCACATACACTCAATCACTGAGTTAGTTACATAATCATGTATCATATAATTTAACTAGATGAACTCATCATTCAACATTCCATTCATATATGTATATCCCATGTTAATCTCGTTGAGTTTTTAGGAAATCTCTGTGACACCCCTAAAGTGACCCTAGTCAGAAAGTGGTTTCGGGACCACTAAACCGAGTCATAAAGATAATTAACCGTCATAGTTGATGCTCATTATATGTACATATGCATGTGTGAAAATTTCATGTTTGAATTTTGTTAATAGTAAGTGAATTTTATCAAATAGGACTTATGTGAGAAAATTTGGAAATGTGCTAGGCAAATGTAAAGTGGCCTAATAATGCATGTTGTGAAATGATGGGTTTGCATGTCAAATTACCCAAAATTAAAGCATAGTGGCCGGCCATGCTATGGGTGGAAACATGTTGCAAACATGTTGTGTTAGTGAGTTATGTTAGAAAGAATAAAAAAAAGGGGTTAGGATTAAAGTAATGCAAAAAGGTGGAGTGATGAAAAAAAAATGGTCTCATCCATGCCCCCCCCTTTGCCGTGAATGGAAGAAAGGAAACAAAGAAAAAAAAGTGTTCATCCTTGAACATCTTTGGCCGAATAGAAGAAAGAAAGGAAGGGAATGAGCTTGGAGAAAAATCGGCTATGAAGGCTCACTAGATTAAGGTATGTTTAGTGTTGCTTTGAAAGTTCATACATCCCTTGGATGATTAGTCTAAATTCTAACTATCTCATGGATGGATTTGGGATTATTAGAGAGTTAGTATTCGACTAAAAGGCTTCAAAAGTTTTAGTTAAAGCCTTGAGACTATTAGCATGTTAGCTATATGGATGTGTTAAGTTACTTGAAATGCTAGATAAATTTGAACTCCCTACCAAATTCTTTAGGCAACCCATGTTAGAAATTTCGGTATTGAGATGTCTAGATCTTTCAGCCATTGTAGCTATGGAGGAATAAAGTTTTTGTTTCTTGTTAAATTGGATGAATCTTGTTGTATGAGTGCTTGAACAAACTATGATTAAATGGATGCATAGATTCAAAGTGGGAAGAAATGGGCTATTATATTTGATGCTAATGCCGAATATGAAGATGATGAACTTGAATAAATAATATTCAGCTAGCATGATAAGTTATGAAATATTAAGTAGATGATATAATTGATTGATGAAGTGGCTAATAGGGATTTCTAATGAAATTGTTGCCAAGGCCGAATGTATCATGAAGTAAATAAAAAAAATTCTAAATGTGCATTATGTGCTTATATGTGTATTCGGCCAGGGAAGTTCGACATGAAACTTTGATAGGTTTGAGAGATGAATGACCGAATGAGCTAGAGGTTATGTATGGATGAATTTTATGCACATGTGTGTGTGTGGCATTAGTAGCTAATGGCATTCGGCATTGTTTAATTAAAATTAGAAATGAATGCTTGAAAGTTAAATAGGTCACTCTAATGACCAAATATGCTAAAAGCTAATATATGGACAAATGATACGAACGAATTGGTTTTTGAGATGTATATGGTTGCCATATATATGTGTTTGATTGAGAAGTAAATTTGTTTGATTTAGCTCAAGAGCCTAGAGGATCAAAGTTGGATAAGGGAAATGAAAAAAGTGATCGAAGAGCCGTCGTAATCGTTCGGCAACTTCCGAGGTAAGTTTTAAGTGTTTAAACGTTGAGTAAATTCAATTATAATAGGACATGATGAGTTGATTTAGTAAGATATGATGTGGCCATGATATGTTCTAAGCTCAAATGGTAAGTTCTTAAGTGTTTGAGCTTGGGAATTTAAGGGTAATTTGAAATAGTCTGCTTCGGACAGCAGCAGTAACGTGACTTTAGAAAATCACCATAAATTTATGGACTTGAATTAGAGACTGAATGAGACATGAAATTAAATCTTAATGAGTCTAGTTTCTTATAAAAGAAACCGTGTAAGCAAAGGAATTTCCGATAATGAGATATTTAAAGTTGTGTGAGACGGTGTCAGAATGACTCCGAAATCCCCTGTTCTGTTTTTAGAAAATCATTATAAATTGTACAAAAATGGTTATAAGATAAAATTTATATGCTTAGACTCCTTAATGAGTCTAGTTTCAAATGAAATCAAATACAACACATTTTGAATTCTGTAAAATGAGAAATTTGATTCGTATTGAAGAGTGGTCAGATTAGTCAAACAGTGAAACAGGGGAAACTTTAAGAAAAATCTGGTATTGATTGGCCAAACCTAAAATTCTGGAAATTTTATGGATGGAAGATATACGAGTCTATATTCAGGAAAAATTAACGGAAAGTGATTTGGAGTTTTGTAGCTCCAGTCATAAATAATTTAGTGACTATTGCTCAGGAAAAACAGCTTGTGCTGAATTTGAGATTATGTTGTGAACCTTGATAAACTTGTTTTAGTTGCTCACAAGCTATTGATTAAACCCATACTTGAATTCTAAATCGTGATATTGTAAGTTTATGAGTATTTGAATATGAAATGATAGTATGGCCTAATGGCCGATGTGATGAATGTGAAAGTGTATATATGTGATAAGGCCTAATGGCCGATGTGATGAATGTAAAAGTGTATATATGTGATAAGGCCTAATGGCCGATGTGATGAATGTGAAAGTGTATATATATGTGATAAGGCCTAATGGCCGATGTGATGAATGTGAAAGTATATATATGTGATAAGGCCTAATGGCCGATGTGATGAATGTGAAAGTGTATATATGTGATAGGGCCTAATGGCCGATGTGATGAATGTGAAAGTGTATATATATGTGATAGGGCCTAATGGCCGATGTGATGAATGTGAAAGTGTATATATATGTGATAGGGCCTAATGGCCGATGTGATGAATGTGATAAGTCCCGAAGGGCATTTGTGTCAGTACTATATCCGGGTTAAAACCCCGCAGGCTTTATGCGAGAATAGTATCACTGATTAATGTCCGTAAGCTTCGTGCTCGTACTATATCCGAGCTCTAAAGACCCGATGACTACGTGTGGGGATTTTGTCCGGGTAAGACCCGATAACTTCGTGTGGAGATTATGTCCTGGTAAGACTTCGTAATAAGAATTGCTTATAAATATATTCAATGCGAAAGGTTAAACAGGTATGTACTCCAAGTTTATATGTGAGCTTGATTTGCACTAAATCATAAGGTAGTTATGTGACGCATACGAGAGCAATCTATGAGACTATTCCTATGATTATGTGACATCGGATCAGAGTGAGAGGTTATGTGAAATCATACGATATATCTATGTCACATGAGCTCACTTTTATGTGAAAGTTTATCTGCCTATTGTATATGATGAGATGTGCATATTCGGTAAAGGGATGGTATGCCCGAAGGAAGAGTGAAATAAAAATACAAACAACTATGTTATAATTTGATTGTTATCTGTTGACACTGCTTAAAACTTACTAAGCATTGTAATGCTTACTCCGTTTACTCTGTTTCCTCTGTTTTATAGATCTCATTGCGAAGCTACAGGCTCGGGGATCGTCAGCAACTAGTCACACTATCACTATCCACTGTTTGGTACTGCTATGTTTTGGATTATCTTATGGCATGTATAAAATAGACTAGTGGCGGAAGAATATTTTGGTTAATGTATATAGCCATGCGAAAATGGCTTATATATGTTTGAGCATAATGTTATAATCATTTGGTATGGAATGGTTAATCACTATCATAATTTGTGCTATTTATGCTAAAAGGGCTAGTTGAATCATGGAAACTATGAAATAGGTAAAGTCTACCTTAAAGGCAGATGCTGGCAGCAGCAGTGATGTAGATTTGGAAAATCACTAAAAATAGTAGGATTGGAATTAAATAATGACTAAATTATGTAAACGAACCTTGATGAATCTATTTTCATACGAAAGTAACAAAACGATCATATGGACAGTATGTTAAGAGATATTCAGGTTCTCGTGAGACAGGGCCTGAACGGTTTTTGGATTCCCTGTTCCGACTTTGGAAATTCATTATAAATTAACCAGAGATAATTAGGAGTCATTCCATATATGTATAGATTCCTCTCTGAGTCTAGTTTCTATAGAAACAAACGGCATCAGTATTGAAGCTCTGTGCAGGGAGATATCTAAGTCGTAATGCGCAAAGGCAGTGTAGTCGATCCCTGTAACATGGGAGACTTTGACTAATAAACTGTACTAATTGGCCTGACCAAAAACTCTAGAAAAAAATATGTAGATGGGCATATGAGTCTAGTTTCAGGGAAAAATTACGAAACTGATTTTTGAGTTGTGAAACTCAAGATATGATTTTTAAGGTGACAGTGTCGCAGTTAGCCAACTGCCTGGAAAATTTTAAAATGGACTGCGATAGTAAGCGAATTTAGTCTGTGAACCCCTCGTGTCTGACTCCGGCAACGGTCTCGGGTACGGGGTGTTACAATCTCGATGGAATACCCATTATCCATCAATTCATACGAATGATAATTCCATATATGCACTCCCGCGAACCTCACATCATATAGCAGGACTACCAGTCTAGGCTAAATCCCCCATTATATGAACTTGGAAGGTGATGTCGGGATTACCAGTCCAGGCTAAATCTTTTATAGAGACAAACACCCTTAATGAGCTCAGATCTGAATTACCAGTCCAGGCTAAATTCAGACCCAATTCAGATTACCTATCCGGGCTAAATCCGTAATGCACATATATTCTTTGGGAGACTCAATCATTCAAGGAACACCCATTCGGGCTAGATCCTTTTCATAATTGAGATCAATGGATTACCCGGCCGGGCTAAATCCTTACTGCAACACATGCAGGATCTCGTTACACATATTAATCAGGGTTTATCCATCGAATCTCCTTTATCAACCTCAATCGAGACATCTTTCACATGTTACCATCAAATATGCATTTCAATGATGTTTCATGCTAATAATAAATGCAATCATCATGCATAAATCATTCAATTATGCATACTAGGGGTTTACTTTAAGTTATCCGAACTTACCTGGAATTCTTTTCGGGATTGTGTTTCGGTTATTCCGAAACCTTACGTTTACCACGATCGACCTCCGAAATTTGTTCCTCGGGGTCTATAACAACAAAATTAATTCATTAGTACCCCACATTATACATTTCAAGCTTAATATCTGCCCCCGGTTTGAATGACCATTTTGCCCCTAACCTTTGACATTTTTACGATTTAGTCCCTAGGCTCGTATAATGAAACACATGTAATTTCTATCTTACCCAAGCCTAACCGAACATTTTTCTCTCTTATGGCAACCCACAATTTTCATCATTTTCCTCATTTCTACCACATATTTACATCTTTTGCAAAATAGTCCCTATAAGGGTTTCTCATGAAAACCAACTTCGAAAAGATGTTTAACACACATTTATCTTTCATATTCCTCCATAATCCATCAAAATACCAATAACTCATGCATGGGTAAATTTTTGAACATAAACCCTAGCATGAAATATGGGTAGAAATGGAAAGCGCAAGCTACCGGGATTTCAAAAATATAGAGAACATGAAAAACGGGGCTTGGGAGCACTTACTATTGAGCTTGAAAATTGAAGAAACCCTAGTTATGGTGTCCTCTAAATTTCAGCAGCTATGGGAAGAGGATGAGCATATTTTTGCTCCATTTTCCCTTTTTATTTCATTAAAGAGCCTAATGACCAAAATGCCCTCATTCCCTTTCTTTAAAATTTCATCCATGCAAGCCCATTTTTGTCCATAATTTTAGAATTTGGGCAAATTACTCTCCAAGACCTTCTAATTCATAATCTAATGCAATTTCATACAAATTGCTTCTAGAATCCAAGTTTTGCAATTTATTCAATTTAGTCCCAAATTTCCAATTAGACACCTTACTTAGAATTTCTTCATGAAACTTTAACACATGCATATATTCATATTCTAGGCCTTATAATAATCATAAAATAAATATTTTGATGCCGGATTTGTGGTCCCGAAACCGCTATTCCAACTAGGCCCTATTTAGGGATGTTACAAGACATGTCTTACACTAGCACTCGTCTCAATGCCTCTTACACTGGCCTACACACGAATGACCCCAAATGTCATGGCATGAATATTAGATGTACTTCCTAAGGTTCTAACGGGAATTCTACTATCTCGAATGTCATTAAACATTCTCAATTCCACAGTCAAGCAATTCATGCTATAACAATTCAAGCACATATAATAGCAATGGAGTTGTACTATTTACATACAATTTACCTCGGATTACAAAATGTGGTGACTAGTCAATTTAGTCGATTTGCTTAGTTTTCCCCCTGTCTAGGCTCGAATTCGGTATTTCTTGATCTATAATAGCAAAATGCACTCATTTAATCACTAAACAAATTTAAGAAATTAAAAATTCACATCTTCAGTAAAATGACCATTTTGCCCCTAGACTTTGGCAAAATGACCATTTTACTCTTATGATCGAAAATCACTTTTTATCGAATTTATTCGCATCTTAAGCCTTGTTGAACTCTTTTTACTCTTATAGCAACCCCAAATTCTCTCTATTCCACACATTTATCATTCACTTTACAACTTGTGCAAAATAGTCCCTTTAGGTGTTTTCATGGTAACACCTTTCACAAAAGTTGTCTATTACACAACTAAGACTCATATTCTTCCATAAAATTTTAGAAAACACCCTAAGTGCTCTCATGGCAAAACCCTAGACCTTCAACCATTTTGCAAGATATACCCCTCATTTGAAAGCTCATGCTTCAAGGGTCTCAAAAATATAAAAATCATCAACAAAGGACATGGAAATCACTTACTTATGAGAGGAATAAGTTGTTAAAAATTTCAAACTTCAAAACCCTTCTCTTGGTTGATATTTTTGGTTAATAGGGAAGAATGGATGAAAAAAAATGAAAGCTAGGCATTTAGGGTATTATTTTATCACATAACATGTCATCACTTACCTAACACTTTGACCAATTACCCTTCTTTGTCTCATGCCCGACCAAGCTCTTTTAAAAGGTCCTAATTGCCCTTTTAAGACCCCAAATTTTTATTCTCTAGCTATTTGACACCTCTAGCTATCAATTTAGGACTTTTGCATTTTATGCGATTTAGTCATTTTTCGCAATTGGGTTTACAAACGTTAAAATTATCTCACCAAATTTTTCGTGCACTATTATAAACATGTTATGACTCTATTTTAATTATAAAATAATCTCTCTGACTTTGGATTTATGGTCCCTAGACCACTATTCTGACTAGGCCCTAAATCGGGCTATTACACCCTATACATGCCACTCACTTGGAATCGCTACCATAAATATATTAATATTCCAACGAAGATGTCTCGATAGTGTGATGCTGTCTCTGACGATCTCAAACCCCGAGCTGACCTAAAAATTCTAAGGAAATGGAATGGAGGGAGTAAGCTTTACGCTTAGTAAGCTTGTAACACCCCGAATCCGAGACCGTCACCGGAGTCGAACACGAGGTGTTAACAGACTTTTAAAAATTTTCCAGACACTGCCAATCTGCGTAATAGTCGCTTTAAAAATCATATCTTGAGTTTCACAACTCGAAAATTTGTTTCGTGATTTTTCCCTGAAACTAGACTCATATTCCCATCTACATAATTTTTTCTAAAATTTTTGGTCGGGCCAATTAGTACAGTTTATTAGTCAAAGTCTCCCATGTTACAGGGATCGACTACCCTGACCTTTGCGCATTACGACTTGGATATCTCCTTGTACAGGGCTCCAATACTGATGCCGTTTGTTTCTAATGAAAGGCATGACTTCTAATTATCTCTGGATAATTTATGGTGAATTATCAAAGTCGAAACAGGAGATCCAGAAACCGTTCTGGCCCTGTTTCACGAGAACTTTAATATCTCTTAATATACTGTCCATATGATTTTTTCGTTACTTTCATATGAAAATAGATTCATCAAGGTTCGATTACATAATTTATTCACTATTTAACTCCATTCCTACAAATTTTTGTGATTTTTCAAATCCACACCACTGCTGCTGTCAGCATCTGTTTTCAAGGTAAACTTTACCTGTTCCGTGGTTACCATGGACCAACTAGGGATTCGTCATACATGGGTCCACATATGATCATATTTAGCCATTCCAATGGCTGATCATTTGCCCAACACTTCCATTCCAAACCATAGTCACATCATGAAACCATATAAACATACATAAACACAAATGGTCTAATGCCATACTCCACTTCTACAAGCCATTTTCGCATGGCTGTACACACATACATCACAAAAAGTACTTAAAACAACAAGGGGTAGTCCTATACATGTCATATCCAGAGTTCAACAAAAAGAGTACCAAAAGAGCTTTGATAGTGTGGATGACTTCGACTTCGTTGATCCCGAATCCGATAGCTAACGAACAAAATCTATAAAACAGAGAGCCAAAGCAACCGGGTAAGCAATTTAAGCTTAGTAAGTTTCAAGTAATGAAATCGGCTTTGACTAAAGTATTACATTCACATAGCTAACTGAATCACTTTATTGATACACATTCTCACAATCATACTTACTTCACACTTCATCAACATATATACACACAAGGTATCAACCTATCTAAAAGCTGAAAGTTCGTTAACCGATTGCACGAATACTATTTAAAACGAATCGACTTTTCCGAAGCACATGCAAACATACCTTATCGTTCGGGTTAGTCGAGCGTATTAATTGAATTAGTTACAGCACAAAACGCTCACATTCAAACCCAAGTCTCTTCGAAATTTAGCCGGATATAACCGCAAGCACAATTGCCTTCGGGTCTTAACCCGGGTATAGCAACTCGCACGAATGCCTTCGGGTCTTAGCCCGGATATATCAACTTGCATAATTGCCTTCGGGTCTTAGCCCGGATATATCAACTCGCACAAATGCCTTCGGGTTTTAGCCCGGATATATCAACTCGCACAAATGCCTTCGGGTCTTAGCCCGGATATATCAACTCGCACAAATGCCTTCGGGTCTTAGCCCGGATATATCAACTCGCACAAATGCCTTCGGGTCTTAGCCCGGATATATCAACTCTCACAAATGCCTTCGGGTCTTAGCCCGGATATATCAAATGCTCATGCACACATATATCTATAATCTTAACACATCCATATCTTATTTTCGTTACTAAGGCTCAAACACAAATCATTTATTAAACCTTTCAAATTTCGGCTCAATAGCCACTCACAAAGAGCATGATTTCGATTGGCTTTATAACTTAGTCTCTATGCACATTCGACTATCCGTCATAGTATGACTAATCATTTCAATATAATTCAAGTAGGGTCATTACTCGAAGACTTACCTCGGATACTTTGAATAGTTGTGGATAGACTACTCGATCACTTTTTCCTTTCCTTTATCAGATTTTGACCCTCTTGGCTCTTGAGCTTGATTCAACAAGTAGATTTTATTAAATAACATCAATTTAGCGATTCGATTTAATACATGTATACCATACAACTAAGTACAAAAGATGTTATTAACTAGATATTAAACATCAAACATATGCTATACTCATGTACCAACGAACATGATACTAGCTCAATATCATGCATAATCGAATTTATTTAGCAGCACTTAGTTTTATATAAATACACATATCATCCCAACTCGACACAAGAGTCAAATTCATCACTCAAACATTCACACCAATCTATTTGAATATCTTGGCCGAAACCCTCAATTGGCTAACATAGCCTTAATATTTCAATATAAACATGTATACATCAAAGGCAATTTAAAACACTTAGCCCTTATACTCAATCATGAAACCAAACCGTATACCTAATTATTTAACACATCACCTCCAAATGCATGTATTAACTAACATATATCCAATCCACATGCCAAGTTACCATGAATAAATTAAACTTATATATATAGATAACCTTTCATACCCTTGTATCTAGTGTCATGAGAATAGCCGAATGTCCAAATTAACCAAGCTTAAAGATTTAACCTTCAACACTTTAATGATCCACAACCTATTCTTCAAGGCTTCAATTATAAAGTAATTAACATTTATACTCTTGTGCCGAATTAGCTAACACTTATAGTCCATAGCCGAACCTCTTGATGATTAAGCCTCCAATTATTCATTTCAATTACCCTTATATTTTTACTTATCATAGCCGAAACCCATACATGACATTACTCATATCATTCAAACTCACCTTCTAAAAAAAAATCATGAACAATGCCGAATCCTTAAGTGTTCAAACCCCTAATTTACTCAACACATTCTTCATCAAAACTTAAAGGAAATAATCAAATTCCTTCTTTAATAACCATAGCCGAATGCTCCATCCATCCATCAAAAATTCCAAGTTTTCAAATGGGCTAATATGGAGCTAGCTAAATGACTTAAACTAAGCTTAAAATTTCAAAACTAACAAAATTTTACTAACCTTCTCAAGCTTCAAGTGACCGAATGCTACCCTCCTATCTTCCTCTCTACAATCGGCCAAGAAGAACAAGGTGATAACCTCCCTCTTTCTTTTTTTCTTTTTTTTTTCTTTTAGTATCCTTAGTATTTCTTTTATTATTTCTTTTCTTTTACTTAAAATAATGACCACTTCATGGAAATTTACCACATAGTCTAATATATGCTCCATCATGGCCGGCCACTATGCATACAAAAGGAGTATTTGACATGCAAAGCCAATATTTTCACTACATGCTTAAATAGGTCCTTATAAATTAACCTATCACATTTCAAAAGTGTCACACATAAGTCCTATTAACTAGGTTCACATGCAATCGACTAAATCGAAGTTTAAAACTTTCACACATTCATATTCACATATTCTAGACAATAATTATCACATCCAAATACTTCGGTGACTCGGCTTAGCGGTCCCGAAACCACTTCCCGACTAGGGTCAATTTAGGGCTGTCACAACTCTCCCCCACTTAAGAAATTTTCATCCCCGAAAATCTTACCGGTGAATAATTTTGGATATCGGTCCTTCATAGAGTTCTCAAGTTCCCAAGTGGCTTCTTCTATTCCGTGTTTATGCACAACACCTTCACTAATGGGATTTTCTTATTTCGTAACTCTTTTACTTCACGCATCAAAATGCGAACCGGTTGCTCTTCATAACTCAAGTTAGGTTGAATCTCGATCTTAGATGGAGCGGTTACATGCGACGGGTCGGATCTATATCGTCGAAGCATCGAGACATGGAAAACGTTGTGAATCTTTTCAAGTTCAGGGGGCAAAATCAATCTATACGCAACTGGACCAACTCGTCCGGAGATTTCGTACGGCCCAATGAATCTCGGACTCAATTTGCCCTTACGGCCAAATCTGAGTATCTTTTTCCAAGGTGAAACCTTAAGGAACACTTTGTCTCCCACCTGATACTCGATGTCTTTTCGTTTCAAATCCGCGTACGACTTCTGACGATCTGTGGCTGCTTTCAGACTTTCACGGATTACTTTTACTTTCTGTTCGGCATCCTTAATCAAATCAACTCCGAAAATTTTACTTTCACCGAGCTCGGTCCAAAACAATGGTGTACGGCATTTACGACCGTACAAAGCCTCGTAAGGTGCCATCTTAATACTTGATTGAAAACTATTGTTGTAAGCGAATTCAATCAAAGGTAAATACCGTTCCCATGAACTACTGAACTCGAGGATGCAACATCTCAACATATCCTCAAGTATCTGAATTATCCACTCGGATTGACCATCGGTTTGGGGGTGAAAAGCAGTGCTAAAATGCAGCTTGGTACCCAAAGCTTCTTGCAATTTCTTCCAAAATCGTGAGGTAAATCTCGGATCTCTATCCGACACAATAGAAATAGGTACCCCGTGTAATCTCACAATCTGAGAAACATACAATTCGGCTAGTTTATCCAATGAAAAATCCGTACGCACGGGGATAAAGTGAGCCGACTTAGTCAGTCTATCAACCACAACCCAAATCGCATCCTTCTTACTTGTTGACAATGGCAGTCCGGACACAAAGTCCATTGTGACTCGATCCCATTTCCATTCGGGTATCATGATCGGCTGAAGTAATCTTGAAGGCACTTGATGTTCCGCTTTCACTTGTTAACATATTAAACATCTCGAAACAAAGTCGGAGATGTCTCGTTTCATACCATGCCACCAAAACCAACGTTTCAAATCGTTGTACATTTTCGTACTCCCCGGGTGAATTGACATTCGGCTACAATGGGCTTCGTTCAGAATCATCGAAATGAGTCCCGAATTCCGTGGAACACACAAACGACTTCTGAACCTCAAACAATCATCATCATCAATTTGAAACTCCGATTCCATGTTCGGAACACACTCAGCCCGTTTTGCAACCAATTCATCATCGACTTTCTGAGCTTCACGAATTTGATGAGTCAATAATGGTTTGGCTTTTAATTCAGCTACTAACACATTGTCGGGTAGAACAGACAAATGCACATTCATCGCTCGTAAAGCAAACAATGACTTCCGGCTTAAGGCGTTCGCAACCACATTAGCCTTTCCCGGGTGGTAATCAATGACAAGCTCGTAATCTTTCAACAACTCAAGCCAACGTCTTTGTCGCAGATTCAAGTCTCGCTGAGTCATCAAATATTTGAGACTTTTGTGATCCGAAAATACATGGCACTTCTCACCAAACAAATAATGTCGCCATATTTTCAAAGCAAATACGATGGCAGCTAGTTCGAGATCATGGGTCGGATAATTTCTCTCGTGTGGCTTCAATTGCCTCGACGCATAGGCCACAACTCGACCTTCTTGCATCAATACGCAACCCAACCCAAGTAGGGATGCGTCACTATAAATGACAAACTCTTTGCCTGATTCGGGTTGCACTAAAATTGGAGCTTCAGTCAAATGAGTTTTTAGTTGATCGAAACTTTTCTGACACTTCTCCGTCCATTCGAACTTAACATCCTTTTGAAGTAGCTTCGTCATTGGTGTGGCTATCATCGAGAAACCTTTGACAAATCGTCGGTAATAACCGGCGAGCCCTAAAAAGCTCCGAACCTCAGTAATATTTCTTGGAGGCTTCCAGTTAAGTATGGCTGAAATTTTGCTTGGGTCAACTCGAATACCTGATGCGGATACCACATGACCCAAGAAGCTAACCTCTCTTAACCAGAACTCACACTTACTGAACTTAGCATATAACTGCTTATCCCGCAACATTTGCAACACTAGTCTCAGGTGCTCAGCATGTTCGGTCTCATCTCTTGAATAGACCAAGATGTCATCAATGAACACAACTACGAACCGATCCAAATATGGTCTGAAGATCCGATTCATCAAATCTATAAATACTGCAGGGGCATTAGTGAGCCCAAACGGCATCACTAAGAATTCGTAGTGACCGTATCTCGTTCTGAAAGCAGTTTTGGGTACGTCCGAATCTCGAATCCGCAACTGATAATAACCCGATCTCAAATCTATTTTTGAGAACACTGAGGCCCCCTTTAGTTGATCAAACAAATCATCAATACGCGGTAACGGATATTTATTCTTTATCGTCACTTTATTCAGTTGACGATAGTCAATGCACAACCTCATGGTTCCATCCTTCTTTTTCACGAACAATACTGGTGCACCCCAAGGTGAGAAACTTGGCCGAGCGAAACCTCTATCCGTCAATTCTTGCAACTGAGCTTTCAACTCTTTTAACTCGGTTGGTGCCATACGATACGGAGCTATCGAAATCGGCGTAGTCCCAGGTACAAGCTCAATACCAAACTCTATCTCCCGAACAGGTGGTAAACCCGGCAATTCTTCAGGAAAAACATCCGGGTATTCACAAACCACCGGCACAGATTCGGGTTTCCTTTCAAATTCTTGGTCATCCAGTACATACGCAAGGTATGCTTCGCACCCTTTTCTTACATATTTCTGGGCCAACATTGAGGATATTACAGCTGGCACCCCATCCAAGTCCGTAGACTCAACTCGGATTACTTCGTTATTCGCACACCTCAAATCAATAGTCTTGCTTTTGCAATTCACAACCGCATCATGCACGGTCAACCAATCCAACCCGAGAATAACATCAAATTCATCAAACGGCAAAAGCATCAAGTCCGCCGGAAAACAGGAACCTCGGATTACTAGGGGACATTTCTTGCACACTTTGTCGACAAGCACGTAACGACCCAAGGGATTTGACACCCGAATTACGAACTCAGTAGACTCAATAGGTAAAGTCTTACTGGATGCTAAGGTTTCACATATGTAAGAATGAGTAGAACCGGGGTCAATCAAAGCAATTACATTAGTGTCAAAGAGAGTAAAAGTACCGGTAATAACATCAGGCGAAGAAGCATCCTCGCGGGCATGTATAGCATAAGCTCTAGCAGGCGCACGAGCCTCGGATCTGGTCGTAGCATCTCTAGATCCTCTCTGACCACCACTAGCATTGCCCGTATTTCTAGATGGTCTACCTCGAGCAGTGGTAGCACCCGGTTTCCCACTCTGATTTACATTCTGTTCAGACAGCCTCGGGCAATCTTTAATGAAGTGGTCAACTGATCCACACTTGTAACAGGAGCGGTCATGGAATCTACTACTCCCCGAATGCCATTTACCGCAATATCGACATTCTGTTCTGTCTTGACGTTCATTCCCAACACTAGCGATCGAAGTGCCTCGGGTACCCATAGGGGGTCGATCACGGTCTCGTCTAAAAAGGCCAGAAGTGCCTCTAGACCGGCCCACATCATCTCGAAATTTCTTCGATGCCTGTTGAAGAGACTTTCCCGAGGATCTTTTACGAAACTCCCCAGTTCCCACATCAACTTTTTATTTTTCTTTTCTAAGCTCTTCGGCTTTACAAGCTCGCTCGACAAGTACTACGAACTCTCGTATTTCAAGAATGCCAACGAACATTTTTATATCTTCATTCAGCCCATCCTCGAAGCGTTTACACATGATAGCCTCGGACGAAACACATTCCCGAGCGTATCTACTAAGTCTAACAAATTTTCGTTCGTAATCAGTAACTGACATAGAACCTTGCTTAAGCTCAAGAAATTCCTTTCGTTTTTGATCAACAAATCTCTGACTGATATACTTTTTCCGAAACTCAGTTTGGAAAAACTCCCAAGTTACTTGCTCTCGGGGCATAACAGAAGTCAGAGTACTCCACCAATAGTAGGCAGAATCGCGTAGCAAGGAGATAGTACACTTTAGGCATTCATCGGGTGTACAAGATAGCTCATCGAGTACCCGGATAGTGTTGTCCAACCAAAATTCAGCTTGCTCGGCATCGTCGCTATCCGTAGCCTTAAATTCAGTGGCCCCATGTTTTCGGATTCTGTCAACTGGGGGCTTATTTGACCTTATTTGGTCAGTTACCGGAGGTATTGTAGGTGCGGGGGTTGTATTAGTCGGGAATGGAGGTTGTGGAACAGCCGTATTAGTTCGAATGTATTGGTTGAACCAATCATTCATCACACTATAGAAAGCTTGTCTAGCTTCATCATTCGGGTTACTAGCATTAGGTTGAGAGTCCGCCGGCGATGTCCCTTGTGCGGGAGCAGGCGCTACACTCTCAAGATCATCAGCTACCTCTCGGTCGGGATCGGGGTCCATTACTATAAATGAACACATTTGCAAATGTCAGAAATATCCACACTATCAAATAATCACATAAAATGGCATGTATAGCTAGACCCAACGCATTACGGTAGTCCTAGAATCGACTAAACCGTAGCTCTGATACCAATCAAATGTAACACCCCGAACCCGAGACCGTCACCGGAGTCGAACACGAGGTGTTAACAGACTTTTAAAAATTTTCCAGACACTGCCAATCTGCGTAATAGTCGCTTTAAAAATCATATCTTGAGTTTCACAACTCGAAAATTTGTTTCGTGATTTTTCCCTGAAACTAGACTCATATGCCCATCTACATAATTTTTTCTAAAATTTTTGGTCGGGTCAATTAGTACAATTTATTAGTCAAAGTCTCCCATGTTACAGGGATCGACTACCCTGACCTTTGCGCATTACGACTTGGATATCTCCTTGTACAGGGCTCCAATACTGATGCCGTTTGTTTCTAATGAAACTAGACTCAAAGGGAAATCCACACATATAAGGCATGACTTCTAATTATCTCTGGATAATTTATGGTGAATTATCAAAGTCGAAACAGGAGATCCAGAAACCGTTCTGGCCCTGTTTCACGAGAACTTTAATATCTCTTAATATACTGTCCATATGATTTTTTCGTTACTTTCATATGAAAATAGATTCATCAAGGTTCGATTACATAATTTATTCACTATTTAACTCCATTCCTACAAATTTTTGTGATTTTTCAAATCCACACCACTGCTGCTGTCAGCATCTGTTTTCAAGGTAAACTTTACCTGTTCCGTGGTTACCATGGACCAACTAGGGATTCGTCATACATGGGTCCACATATGATCATATTTAGCCATTCCAATGGCTGATCATTTGCCCAACACTTCCATTCCAAACCATAGTCACATCATGAAACCATATAAACATACATAAACACAAATGGTCTAATGCCATACTCCACTTCTACAAGCCATTTTCGCATGGCTGTACACACATACATCACAAAAAGTACTTAAAACAACAAGGGGTAGTCCTATACATGCCATATCCAGAGTTCAACAAAAAGAGTACCAAAAGAGCTTTGATAGTGTGGATGACTTCGACTTCGTTGATCCCGAATCCGATAGCTAACGAACAAAATCTATAAAACAGAGAGACAAAGCAACCGGGTAAGCAATTTAAGCTTAGTAAGTTTCAAGTAATGAAATCGGCTTTGACTAAAGTATTACATTCACATAGCTAACTGAATCACTTTATTGATACACATTCTCAGAATCATACTTACTTCACACTTCATCAACATATATACACACAAGGTATCAACCTATCTAAAAGCCGAAAGTTCGTTAGCCGATTGCACGAATACTATTTAAAACGAATCGATTTTTCCGAAGCACATGCAAACATACCTTATCGTTCGGGTTAGTCGAGCGTATTAATTGAATTAGTTACAGCACAAAACGCTCACATTCAAACCCAAGTCTCTTCGAAATTTTGCCGGATATAACCGCAAGCACAATTGCCTTCGGGTCTTAACCCGGGTATATCAAATGCTCATGCACACATATATCTATAATCTTAACACATCCATATCTTATTTTTGTTACTAAGGCTCAAACACAAATCATTTATTAAACCTTTCAAATTTCGGCTCAATAGCCACTCACAAAGAGCATGATTTCGATTGGCTTTATAACTTAGTCTCTATGCACATTCGACTATCCGTCATAGTATGACTAATCATTTCAATATAATTCAAGTAGGGTCATTACTCGAAGACTTACCTCGGATACTTTGAATAGTTGTGGATAGACTACTCGATCACTTTTTCCTTTCCTTTATCAGATTTTGACCCTCTTGGCTCTTGAGCTTGATTCAACAAGTAGATTTTATTAAATAACTTATCAATTTAGCGATTCGATTTAATACATGTATACCATACAACTAAGTACAAAAGATGTTATTAACTAGATATTAAACATCAAACATATGCTCTACTCATGTACCAACGAACATGATACTAGCTCAATACCATGCATAATCGAATTTATTTAGCAGCACTTAGTTTTATATAAATACACATATCATCCCAACTCGACACAAGAGTCAAATTCATCACTCAAACATTCACACCAATCTATTTGAATATCTTGGCCGAAACCCTCAATTGGCTAACATAGCCTTAATATTTCAATATAAACATGTATACATCAAAGGCAATTTAAAACACTTAGCCCTTATACTCAATCATGAAACCAAACCGTATACCTAATTATTTAACACATCACCTCCAAATGCATGTATTAACTAACATATATCCAATCCACATGCCAAGTTACCATGAATAAATTAAACTTATATATATAGATAACCTTTCATACCCTTGTATCTAGTGTCATGAGAATAGCCGAATGTCCAAATTAACCAAGCTTAAAGATTTAACCTTCAACACTTTAATGATCCACAACCTATTCTTCAAGGCTTCAATTATAAAGTAATTAACATTTATACTCTTGTGCCGAATTAGCTAACACTTATAGTCCATAGCCGAACCTCTTGATGATTAAGCCTCCAATTATTCATTTCAATTACCCTTATATTTTTACTTATCAAAGCCGAAACCCATACATGACATTACTCATATCATTCAAACTCACCTTCTAAAAAAAATCATGAACAATGCCGAATCCTTAAGTGTTCAAACCCCTAATTTACTCAACACATTCTTCATCAAAACTTAAAGGAAATAATCAAATTCCTTCTTTAATAACCATAGCCGAATGCTCCATCCATCCATCAAAAATTCCAAGTTTTCAAATGGGCTAATATGGAGCTAGCTAAATGACTTAAACTAAGCTTAAAATTTCAAAACTAACAAAATTTTACTAACCTTCTCAAGCTTCAAGTGACCGAATGCTACCCTCCTATCTTCCTCTCTACAATCGGCCAAGAAGAACAAGGTGATAACCTCCCTCTTTCTTTTTTTCTTTTTTTTCTTTTAGTATCCTTAGTATTTCTTTTATTATTTCTTTTCTTTTACTTAAAATAATGACCACTTCATGGAAATTTACCACATAGTCTAATATATGCTCCATCATGGCCGGCCACTATGCATACAAAAGGAGTATTTGACATGCAAAGCCAATATTTTCACTACATGCTTAAATAGGTCCTTATAAATTAACCTATCGCATTTCAAAAGTGTCACACATAAGTCCTATTAACTAGGTTCACATGCAATCGACTAAATCGAAGTTTAAAACTTTCACACATTCATATTCACATATTCTAGACAATAATTATCACATCCAAATACTTCGGTGACTCGGCTTAGCGGTCCCGAAACCACTTCCCGACTAGGGTCAATTTAGGGCTGTCACAAAAGCTCGCATGAAAAATAATAAACAATGTGATAACATGCTATTTTTAAAATTCTTTCTATTTATTCAAAGTCCAATCAAGCTGTTTTCCTGAGTCACTGTCACTAAATTTTTCGTATCCAGAGCTACAGGACTCTGAATTGAGAACTATTAATTTTTCCTAAAACTAGACTCACATATATTCTTACCATAAAATTTTCAAAATTTTTGGGTCTAGCCAATAAGTACTGTTTATTCTTTAAAATTACCCCTATTTTGATGTCTAGTAGTTCTGACCTCTCATCACTATAAATTAATTATCTTATAATACGGGACTCGGATAATGCTTCTGTCTATTTCCTTTGAAAATATACTAATTAAGGATTTTAAGAATATAAATTATAACCCATAATCATTTTTTTAAAATTTTTAATGATTCTCCAAAATTAAGATAGGGGAGTCCGAGATCACTCTAACCCTATTTCACAAAAATTCAAATATCTCCTCATATTAGATCCTTTTGCTTACACCGTTTCCTTTATCTGAAACTAGACTCAATAAGTTTTAATTTCATATTTTACTCAACCTCTAACTCAATTTTTACTATTTTTGGTGGATTTTCAAATTCGGACCGTTGGTATTGTACTAATCTGTCTTAGTGCAACATGTTGATAACCATCACAAATTTGTCATAGAAATTATTCTCATAAATATCACTCATTCATTTGCACTATTATCACAAAGTCCATTTCATTTCACATGGAAAACACATGCTCATGGGTTTTGAGTACGTACTTGTGCTATCTCTTAGCACAACCACTTATCTAAACATGACAATCATATACATCGTACTAGTATCATCTAAACATAGATGAGTTTATCATTTCAAGAATTTTCATTCCATTTCTCATATTAATTCCCGTTGACTTCCTCGGAATCTCAATGGATATCACATTTATCGTCAAGTCATGCAAGAGATCATTTCAAGTACGCACTCCCGCGAACTTCAGTCATTACTGCGGGATTACCAGTTCAGGCTAAATCCCCCGTATCATAACTCACAGAGTGTTGTCGGGATTACCAGTCTAGGTTAAATCCCTTACAATGACATACACTCTCATAAGTTCGGATCTGAATTACCAGTACAGGCAAAATTTAGTCCTTAATCGGATTACCCGTCCGAGCTAAATCCTTAATGCACCCATATTCTTCGGGAGGCTCGATCACTTGAGGAACACCCGTCCGGGCTAGATCCTTTCTATATTGAGATCAACGGATTACCCGTCCAGGCTAAATCCTTTTCTGCAACACATGCAAGATCTCATGTCATGTAAACAATGATTTATCCATCGGATATCCCTTTTTATTCAACCAGGATTTTCTCTTTTCATCAAGTATATCAATATGAATAGATGATCATGAAATGTACATTCAATTCAACATATTTTCATGTTTATTTGGGCATTAGTTCATACAACCAAAAATAACCTATCACCTAGTTTTCATACAAACTTATTCATTTTATTTAAAATGTCAATTTCCATCAAATGTCCATTAACATCAAATTCAATACAATCATAGAAAGATATATTTGATGTATAACAATAATAACATGAATAATATGCTTATTAAATCACGTGAACTTACCTCGAATACGGAAACGACAAAATTACCATTTTAGTCTAAAACTTGTATTTTCCCGATTTAAGCCTGAATCTCGATTTCCTTGATCTATTATTTCAAATATAGCCTATTTAGGACTCACATTATCCAAATTGACTCAAAATCATATTTTTCCAAAATTGTATTTTTGCCCCTAAACTTTGTTGAAATTACACTTTTGCCCCTAGGCTCGTAAAATGATTTTTATTCAATTTTCCCATTCTATAAGCCTACCCGAACCATTTTCATAACTATAGTAAACTACAATTCTCATCATAACACCTTTTTATACCATTTTTACAACTTTTACAAAACGGTCCTTTCAGACGTTTTCATAGAAAATCGCTTAGTAAAAGTCATTTATTTAACAACCAACACTCATTTTCTACCATTAGACATCAAAATGCATGCATGTCACACATGGTTAAATTTTTAAACATGAACCCTAGCTCAAATTAATGGTAGAAATAAATAGATCTTGTTACGGGGATTGCAAAAACGTAAAAATCATTAAAAACGGGGCTAGAACGGACTTACAAACGAGCTTGGAAGCTTGAAAAACCCTAGCCATGGTTTCTGCATGCAAGTTTCGGCCAAGAGGTTGAAGATGGACAAAATTTGGCTTTTAATTTTGTTTTTAGTTCATTTTAATAACTAAATGACCAAAATGCCCTTAATGAAAAACTTTGAAAACATGTCTAACCATGTCCATTTTTGTCCTCCAACTTAACCAATGGTCTAATTACCATATAAGGACCTCCAATTTAAAATTACATAATAATTGGACACCTTTAGCATGTAGTACTCAACTTTTACACTTTTTACGATTTAGTCCTTTTGACTAAATTGAGTGCCCAAATGTCAAAATTTTCGAACGAAATTTTCACGAAATCATCCCATGAAATTGTAGACCATAAAAATATAATAAAAATAAATTTTCTTAAGTTGATTTTGTGGTCCCAAAATCACTATTCGGACTAGGCCCTAAATCGGGATGTTACAATTAATATAATTTATTTTAATTATGAAAAAATATTTTCGTAATTTCCCTAATCGATTTGGTGAACCAGTTGAGAGTGACACAAACCCAGTAGAAAACTTAATAAATAGTATAGATATACAACATATAGAGATAATAAATTGTGCATATTAAAATAAAAATGGATAAAATACATCAAAATGGATCTTTTTTTGAGTAGTAAATTTAGAATTTTATTAATCCAATTGGCACAGGTTTAAATCCCACAATATTCATATTTTTCTTGATTTTTTGTGAAAATGAAAAGATTAAAATACTAACCGAGTGCCGAGTTGACACTGATTGAGAGCGACACCAACTCAATAAAACACTTAATAAATATTAAAATTATATTTAGAAAACAATGAACTATTGAGTTATAGAAATGTTATTAGGCTTAGGTTAAATCTTTACTCATTACATTTTTAGTTATTTTATTTAAATATTTCATATAAAATAGTAATATAAAAATATTATTACATTAATATTATTTTTTATTAAAAAAGAGTTTTTAAGTAATTTTTTAATGAAATTATATTATATATTGTAAAGATATAGATATAGCGTGTGCATATATATGATAATTGGAGCAAGGAACGGGCATGCCTCACAATAACAATATCAAAAGGATGTTTATATTATAGATATACAATTATTTATATTTAATAAAAATATAAATTTATCATATAATAAAAGAAATAAAAATTATAAAGTATAAAAATGGTCATTAAATTATTGCATTTGTTCTATTTTGATCACTAAATTATTAATTTTTTCGAATTAGTCACTAAACTTTTCGAAATAAAATATTTTGGTCAATTTTTCTTCGGTTGTTATTAGATGAGTAACAAAAAATTGATTTGAAAATTTTTTTATTGGTCTAATAATAAATTTAACTCTTCAATATTTATATATTTTATTATTTTATTCCTAAATATAAAATATTCAATAAATTTAGTCACCAATATTTATAAATTTTTTATATTTGTTCAAATTTAAAAAAAATCTATAAATTTAATCTAAATAATTTATAAAATTTGTCAATTTAATTTTGATTTTAAAAAATTTAAAAAATAAAAATTTAAAGAAATCATTTTTATCCCTTTTAACTAACCCTTTTATAAAAACAATGAAAATTTATCGGTCGTGAATGTGTCGAGTTCAGTAGTAGGATTTGGGTTCATTGGACATTGGTTGGATTACTTTCGCAAAAGAAGAAGAAGAAAAGATTGATTATTGCAATTAGATTTGGTTACAGGTGTAATGATTGTTTTCATCCATTTAATTAAAATTTGGTCTTGATGCTTTGGGAGATTCCATTTTCCAATAACAAACAAAAGTTTTGAACCTGTGAGAAATAAGATAGATAAAAAAACAAAGGGATAGCTTTATCCTACAGCAAGATGTAAGAAACCGATTGAAAAGTCTAGAATTCATTGGGTAAGAGATCTGTTAAGTGAATGCCAGAAGCCGATAGAAGACGCGTTCCGTTTAGTCATTTTCTTAAGTGTTTGCTTTGAAGAATGCTAATGTTGCTCTATAGAATGAAGTAATTTTTTTAAAAAAATTTAAGAATTAAAATTAAATTGATAAAATTTATAAATATTAAGGATTAGTTTTATTAAATGTTTTATAATTTAGATAAAATGTTAAAATTTATAAACATTGAAGGATAAATTTATTGAATAAAATGTATAAATATTGAAAGTTTAATTTATTATTAAATGAATAAAAAAATTAAAATTATCTTCTCCTTAAAAGTGATTATATAAAAAATTAATAATTTAGTTAATAAAATAAAGCAAAGTGAATAATTCAGTGATATTTTTGTACTTTACCCATAAAAGAGAGTGATGTATAATGGCATTCATACACCCAGCCCGACCCGGCTTCTCTCCGTGATTTATTATTTATTATTATATCAATCAGAAAGAAGAAAAAATACTCAGAAAAAGGAGTAAAGCAAATAAACGGGAAAATGTCAAGAACGTCAATGGTAGGAGATTCAAGCTCCTGGTCCACCGCTCTCGTCAAGATTTCACCTTACACTTTCTCCGCCATCGGTATCGCAATCGCCATCGGTGTCTCCGTCCTCGGCGCTGCATGGTACCCTTCTCTTTCAAATTTCATTTTGCATGTAATCTGGGCATAATTTATGAAATAGATATTAAATTGTTCTTTTTTTTTAAATAATTTATATTCCTAGGGGAATATACATAACTGGGAGTAGTTTAATCGGTGCTGCTATTAAAGCTCCTCGAATCACTTCCAAGAATCTAATTAGGTAATTACCCCCCCCCTTTTTTAATTTTGAATTGCTTTTATTGCGTGATTTGTAAAGCATCAAATTATTATTGTTCCTAAAATCCCTAATCTATTAATTTTGGTGAAAGATTTATTAATAAACTATCATTTAATAATGCTTTATGTTTCAGATTTCTTGATTTGAAACTAAAATGTTTTGCTGGCCTTTGAAAATCAGATAGTGGAAAATAAGGAAATTGTTGATATTTTTAAGTTTTTCGTATATCCCGCTGCCTTGGATCTGTATAATGTTTAAGGGCGGAACTTCATTCCAGCTAAAAGGAAGGGCAGGCAGGCTGGCGTTTTTTAACTACAATCATGTTTAACAAGAGAAGCTATGATTTTAGTTTTCTCTTGTATAGATCCTGTCTATTTGTCCCGAGATATTGCCTTGCAATTTTAGAGATGGCCTCCCTGCTATTGTAATTTGAGACTAGTTGCTGTTTGCTTGCCTTGCTCGATTAATGTAATTGTCAACTGGATTAGTAGCTCTAAATGAGATTCGATGGACTAATGGAATACCATTACGAATCTCAAGAAAGGATTTAGTAAATTAAAGATGGTTTACCTTTTCAATTGGGCTTGTCCAAATTTCTGATCTGGGTTAAAATGTTTTTACAGCTTTGTCAATTATTCGTTTGAAATGCTGTTTTTATTGCAGTGTAATCTTTTGTGAAGCTGTTGCTATATATGGTGTAATTGTTGCAATTATTTTACAAACAAAGTTAGAGAGTGTTCCATCATCACAGATATATGCGCCTGAGTCTCTTAGAGCAGGATATGCAATCTTTGCTTCGGGAATTATTGTTGGCTTTGCAAATCTTGTTTGCGGGTTCATCTCTTAGCCCCCCTCTCTCTTTTTCTCTTCTTTTACTCTTTTAAATGGAGTCATCCGAACGACCATTTTGCTTATTCTATACACTTATGATTTACTTTTTTGTGACAGATTATGCGTAGGAATAATTGGAAGCAGCTGTGCACTGTCTGATGCACAGAACTCGTCACTTTTTGTGAAGATTCTTGTGATTGAGATTTTTGGCAGTGCACTTGGATTATTTGGAGTGATTGTAGGTATAATCATGTCAGCTCAAGCAACATGGCCTGCAAAGTCAGTGTAATTTTCCGCTCTTAGTTACAACTTAGCTCTGTGAGACTGCAATCTGTTGAATGTATTAGTTACTGAAAATGGCGCCTACATAAGTAACCATGTATTTAGAAACATGCTTGGACATGCTGTCTTTTGTTCCGGTAATGATTTGTTGAATTAGGAATAAAATTTCTTATAAAAAACCATGATTTATGGTTTAAGTGTGCTACCGAGATTTATTGGTTCTTTTATTTTGTTATATCGTCGGCATTTGTTATATGGTTGATTTGTGCCAACGAAGTTTGTTCTTCCGTTAATCTTTCCGGTGTATGGCTACCATTTTTGGGTGTTCGGATCCGACTTGATAAGGTTAGATTTTTTTGTCAAGGTTGGAATTTTTGTTTGAATATCAGGTTTCAGGCGGGATAGCTTTTTTAAATAGAGTTACATCATTAGTTACTAAATTATGGATAAATTTTCATTTTGGCCACTTAATTAAAAAAGTTACGATTTGGTTATTAAACTATTAAAAAATTTTTATTTAAGTTATTGAATTATTCAAAAGTTTTTAATTATGTTATTGGACTGATAAGTTTTTCTTTTAAATTTTGCAAGCGAGCTCCAAGCAACGATCTAATAGTCTGTATATTGGATCAATACTTATTGAGAAGTAAAAGAACATATATGAGATCTAAGTTGATTTGATGGTCACTGTCGGAGATCAGATAAAAAAACTGATTGGACTTTAGTTTATAAATTTATGACTTTCAAAGTTATTTTATAAAAAAATGAACGGTAGAAAAAAAAAAGAAAAACAGAACTTTTGATTGGTGCACGGAGTACAAACTGAGAAAGTCATATACCATCAATTTTAACAGTATGATAATTTAAATAATTTTTTTTGAATAGTTCAGTGGTCAAAATTGTAATTTTTTAGTTAAGTAATTAAAACGAAAATGTATCCAAAATTTAATTAATAGTGTAGTTTATCCTTTCAAATAAAAATATTGTGTCAGTTCCAAGTTGAACACAACCCGTATCGCCTACCTTGAGAAAATTACCAATGTATCCTCTTTTAATTCTATAAATAATTTTAGTAATTTTTAAAACTTTTATATGACTTTATAATATTTTAATTATTATTTATATTTTATAATTAGATATTTTCATTTTAAAAGATTTTAGAATATGCATTTTATTTAATTTATAAAATTAAATAATAAAATAAATTATGCAATGTTTCGAGGCAGGGTGGAGTTAGATAATTAAATTTTTAAGTCAAGTTCTTATGTTAAATTTTTAAATAAAATCGGATGAAGTATAAAACTCGTGTCAAGATCGAGATCAGAGTGGATAAAAATCACTTGTCTCGCTGTCATCTTATCCATTTTTATGCTGCTAATTTTTGCCATTGCTGTTCACATTTTTTAAGTAGCCGATGGAAAGAAATGAGATCAACAGGTACGTTACATGAGACTACAAGATGAACAGGAATAAGCTAAAGTGCAAAATATCAAGCCCTCTGATATGGAAATTAAGAGGGATTTTTATCAAAATAATATAAAATAAAAAATATTTCTCAAAATAATATGGGTTAGAAAATTATTTATCAAGTTAATATGTTTTTTACTGTAAAAAACAGTGTTCATACTGATTGTGCAACACTAACCCAAAACTGTACATCATAATAGTAAATTAAAAAATATATATTTAAATGAGTGTCGCAATAGATTTTGTTTGCTTCTTAACACATAATTCGTATTTATCTTAAAATAAAACTTAAAAAACAAACAAATTGCTACAAAAATGAGAAAGAAAGGACTCACAAAATTGTAATTATTTAACCCATTAAATGTGAGGATTGATTGCTTTAGATTGTCTGAATTATTTGTTTTCCACTAAAGTGGGTGTGGTTTTTGGAGTTGGTGGGTGGTTACAGTTTCATGGTTTATTCTAATTATTATTTATATTTTTAATTATAATAATTTCAAATTTCATTTCTCTATTTTACAACAGTTAATTAATTTACTTTAATTTGTAAAAAAAATATTTTCATATTTTATGGAAAATGAAAAATTAGTTTAATTGGATAATGTTATACCACCTCCACATATCACCCATAGACCCACCTTTGCAATACCTTTGTATCATTTATGACACCACTAGGCAACGCAAGGCAACTCCGGAAGGTGCAAGATGAGGGCATAATGAAGAGAGTGAGCAAGAAAGTGATAATTCATCTGTTTGAAGTGTACGACAACGAGGCCGCCAACGACATCAGCGTCTTAGAGATCGTGACCGTCCAGATGACAATCTTAAAAATATCTATGACAATTCCACCATTCCAAGGTAAGAATGATCCTGAAGCTTATTTGGAGTGGGAAAAGAACATCGAGTTTGTTTTTGACTACCACAACTATTCAGAAAGTAAAAAGGTAAAGCTCGCAGCTATAGAGTTTTCTGACTATGTAATTGTGTAGTGGGACCAGCTTATAACAAGTAAAAGGAGAAATGGTGAAAGACCTATTTCTACTTGGGCTGAAATGAAATCAGTCATGCGGAAAAGATTCATCCCTTCATACTACCATCGAGATTTATATCAACGACTCCAAAACCTTACTCAAGGTAATAGAAGCGCTGAAGATTATTATAAAGACATGGAGATGGCAATGACCCTAGCTATCATCAAGGAGGATCGAGAAGCAACAATGGCAAGGTTCCTTGCGGGTTTAAACCGTGACATTGCCAACATAGTTGAACTACAACACTATGTTGAAGTGATGGACATGGTCCATATGGTGATAAAGGTCGAAAAGCAACTCAAGCGAAAAGGAGTAAGTCGATCCTATGCCAATCATTCTACCAACAAGTGGAGCCAAAGAGTGAACAAACCTCCTGTTCGAATAAAGGAGTCGGTTGTAGCAACTAAATCCAATCAGCCCATTGGTGAGTCGAGTCGAAACAAAAATGAGCAAGT
Organism: Gossypium hirsutum; assembly: GCF_007990345.1. NCBI lineage: Eukaryota > Viridiplantae > Streptophyta > Magnoliopsida > Malvales > Malvaceae > Gossypium > Gossypium hirsutum. The sequence continues at coordinate 60,732,182 of NC_053431.1, forward strand.
GCCAAATCGCACGAGAGACATAAAATGTTTCAAGTGTTAAGGTCGAGGGCACATAGCAAGCCAATGTCCAAATTGACGTATCATGGTGGTAAGGGCCGACGGTGAAATTGAGTCCGAGGAGGAGAATGAAAATGAGTCTGAAGTACCATCCGATGATGAAGGAGAAGAAGTAGAACTACCGGTTGAAAGAGAAATTCTTGTGGTGAAACGAAGCCTTAGTGTTCAAAGTGTTGAATCTGATCAACAAAGAGAGAAAATTTTTCACACCCGATCCCACATCCAAGGCAAGGTATGTAGTTTAATTATTGACGGTGGAAGTTGTACTAATGTAGCTAGCAACATGCTGGTGAACAAGCTCAGTTTGGCCACAACCAAACACCCAACTCCATACAAGTTGCAATGGTTAAATGATGGAGGAGAGCTTAAAGTCACAAAGTAAGTTGTGGTAGCATTTTCCATCGGGAAGTATCAAGATGAAGTGGTGTGCGATGTTGTTCCCATGCACGCAGGACATCTACTTTTGGGGCATCCATGGCAGTTAGATAGGTGTGTGATTCATGATGGTTACACAAATCGGTACACGTTCAAGCATCGAGGCAAAAATGTTACTTTAGCCCCGTTGACCCCAAAACAAGTGTATCAAGATCAATTGAAATTGAAAGGAAAAGTGCAAGAAAAAAAAGATTGAAAAAGAAAAAGACAAAAAAATTGAAAAAAAGAAAGGAAAAAGTGTGAGAGAGGAGGTAAAAATACAAGAGGAAGAAGAGAGCTAAAAAGAAAATGAGAGTGGAAAAATAAGTGTATTTGCTAAGGAAAAAGACATTCGAAAGTCCCTATTGATGCGTCAGCCCGTGGTTGTACTTATGTACAAAGAGTGTTTATTCGATACTAACGAACTTGATAACTCTTTGCCTTTGTTTGTTGTTTCTTTGTTACAGGAATTTAAAGATATTTTCCCTAAAGAAGTTCCTAGTGGACTGCCTCCAATTCGAGGTATTGAACATCAAACTGATTTTATTTCCAGAGCTACAATTCTAAATAGACCAGCTTATTGAAGAAACCCCGAAGGAACAAAAAGGTTACAATGACAAGTTGCTGATTTAATGAAGAAAGGATACATACGGAAGAGTTTAAGTCCATGCGCAGTGCCCGTTCTATTGGTGCCTAAAAAAGATGGTTCATGGAGAATGTGCATAGATTGTTGAGATATCAACAAAATTACCGTCAAATATCGTCATCCAATGCCTAGACTTGATGATATGTTAGATGAACTAGTGGTGCAAAATTATTTTCTAAGATCGATTTGAAAAGTGGCTATCATCAGATTCACACGCGGGAGGGGGATGAGTGGAAGAAAGCGTTCAAAACCAAATACGGTTTGTATGAATGGCTAGTGATGCCATTTGGCCTCACTAATGCTCCGAGTACATTCATGAGGTTGATGAACCACGTTTTGAGGTTTTCCATTGGTTATTTTTGCGTAGTTTATTTTGACGATATTTTAGTTTACAGTAAGCCTTTATCTGATCATATTGAATATCTACGATTTGTGTTGGAAGTTTTAAGAAAAGAAGTGTTATATGCAAACCTTAAGAAATGTAACTTTTGTAGTAAAAAAGTTATTTTTCTAGGTTTTGTTGTAAGTGAAAGTGGTCTAGAAGTGGATCAAGAGAAGATCAAGGCAATACGAGAATGGCCACGTCTGACCAATATCAGCCAAGTTCGAAGCTTTCATGGCCTTGCAAGTTTCTATAGGAGATTTGTACCAAACTTTAGCACACTTGCTGCCCCATTGACTGGTATTATAAAAAAGAATACACCTTTTTTTTGGTCTGATGAACAAGAATCCTCTTTTGTTAAAATCAAAGAGTGTTTAACTAACGCTCCACTTTTATGTTTGCCGGATTTTAACAAAATTTTCGAGGTGGAATGTGATGCGTCTGGAATAGGTATAGCTGTAGTTTTAACGCAAGATGGGCAGCCGGTGGCTTATTTCAGCAAGAAAATGAACGGAGCTATAGTCAACTATCCTACCTATGACAAGGAAATGTACGCGTTGATACGTGCATTAGAAACAGGAAGCATTATCTTTGGCCTAAAGAATTCGTTATACATACAGATCATAAGGCTTTGAAGTATTTGAGAGGACAAACCAAGTTAAACAAATGTCATGCAAAATGGGTCGAGTTCTTAAAATCCTTTCCGTATGTCATCAAATACAAACAAGGTAAGGAAAATATTGTTGTGGATGCTTTTTCGCGAAGGTATGCTCTTTTAAATTGTTTAGATGTTAAATTACTTGGTTTTGTTTATTTAAAAGAATTATATGCTGACATTCTAATTTTGGAAAGATTTATAAGTTGTGTGTGCAAGGTGCGTATGATAGGTACTATCGGCAAAATGGATTCCTATTTCGGGAAAATAAATTATGCATACCCCAAAGATCAACAAGAAATATGCTGGTTCATGAAGCACATAGTGGATGTTTAATGGGACATTTCGGCATAACTAAAACTTTAGCCATTCTTCAAGATCATTTCTATTGGCCAAAAATGAAACGAGATGTGGCTAAAGTATGTAATAGCTGTATTGCTTGTAAGAAGGCGAAATCAAGAATCCAGCTGCATGGGTTTTACACATCATTTAAGGAGCTTTAAGGATAGGATGTGAGTGTTCAACTCCCATTGTCTACAATGGGATTCTAAATAAACTTTTTTTTTGATGAATTTGATAATGTCTACACTAGGATTCTAAATAATAAAGAATTTCAAATAAACTTTTTTTATGAATTTGATAATATCTTATTACTTTGTAAGTGTTCAACTCCCATTGTTCTCCGAAGACTGAGTTGGCTTATCAAGCAAACCTTGTAGCGTCAATTCTGTTTATTTTTTGAACTTATCACTTGTATCCAAGTGTGCCGTTCACCATACCGAGGTTCCTATCTTTGTAGATAGCGGGTCGAGTTTTACTATCAAATGATCCTTACCAATTTTTCATCACCCTTTTCAGCCTAATTGCTTTCTAAGTTTTGGGTCCACACGAATCTATTGTGTTGGTTCACTCTTAAGCTTTAGCCTACCATTTATCATTGTTTATTTAACCTTTTTTGCAACCTTTCCTTTTAACTTATCCTTCAACTATCTTAAGCCTATTTTTTTTCAAATTGTCAATCTTACCCAATTTAAACGATCAGGCAACAACACGACTCATGAAATCCATATCTGAGTTCGTATCAACACCTTTGTCATTAGCTACCTTCTTTAGAAATGCATCGGGCTCTTTAAATGTGATGAGATAATTAGTCATAGTCAAGTTACCTTATTGTCATGTCACCAATTTACAAGGTCACATCACCATGTCTACAATAGGATAGGATGTGAATTTGTTGCCAACAAGATATTTGTTATATTTATAGCAAAAAACTTTTTTCGAAATAATATTTGCACTTTGTGCGAGACGGATTCTAAACGTTTTAGGCTTTCAACCGAACAACCTTATCCTCTATTCTTGTATCAAGAATTGCTTTGGGTATGGGCTCGAACTATAACACCCTAAGCCTTACCCGATCACTGAGCCTAAGTAACAGGATGCCACATTACACATCATAACATCACACGTTACACACTGTCTCATTTGCATATATCTCATATCACATTTACACATTATAATACACAATCCATATCGCATAATCACATATCACACAAGAGTAATGAAAGCAATAAGAAAGCTTAGACTCAGAACTTAGGGTATAAGTTTAGGCTACCCCTAAGCTCCCATTTAACACTATGAATTGTGTCTACAAGCAACGATTCTAAACACTCACCATTCACACTTTTTCCTAGTTGCGAAAAGCCTAACTAGCTTTTTGTTTCCTTTTGCCTTGCTTGTCAAAGGCTCCAACGGTTCTGAATCTTAACCAAAATAAATCATGCAAAAAACACAATTAATATTCAGCCATAGACTCACTTCAAGCAAACAAAAAGTGTAGGCCTAAGCTAGTTCCTCTTGAAACTGAAATTTTCAACTAGCATAACTGAAATGCAAAAATCTCAATTACTACTTATTGCATTTGCTTAAAACTGATTCAAATCATCTAATTACTTACTTAAGAATGATTCACATTCTTCAAACCACTCTAAAGTACTCAGAATCATGGTTCCAAAATTTTGACATACAATGGCCATCTTTTATGAAAACTTAGCAAAACCTTAAAAACTTTTAACGAAACTTTAAGGAGAGTTTTGAAACCTTCTAATCACATTAAACCAAGTTGAAAAACACTTTGAAACATCGATTTCATTCAAAATCCTGAATTCCACCATGAACATCCCAAATTTCAGCATTTACACAACCTTTGATTCAATGGATAGAAACTCGATTTAAATAGCTAGATTACATTAAAAACTAATAGGAAAATGAAACATTACCTTGATTATGGGCAAAAACGACAGGTTGATGAAATCCAAGAAAACCCATAATGTGAATAACAATGGTTTTGATGGTGTTCTTGGTGTTTCTCTTTGAATTTGGAAGGGATTTGGTGTTTGAATGTTGATGGAAATCAAAAGGATTAAAGCAATAAAGATAAAAAATTGGTGAATGATATGGTTAGGGTTTCAATTAACGACAAAAAGGGGAAAGGAATGTTTCTATTCTCTCTTTTCTTTTCATGTCAATATTATGGTCAAAGAGGAATAAATGGGTTGATTTTTAAAACTTGGTATAATTGTTTTTAAGCTACTCTCAAATTAAACCCTTTTACAAAACAGTCATCTTTTAAAATTTAAAGCCTTTTTCACATTTTTTTTCATAAATTGGTTTAATTTTCAAAAGCCATAGAACGAAGGTATTTTTGGCTTACCACACATCTAAATTTTTGAACTCACTTCGAGCCAAAATTCCAAAACTACCCTCGAAACTTCTAAACCCAATTTTAGGATGTGACACGAATAATCATTAATCAAACATAGAACCAGAAACAATTAATTACTTTCAGTAAGAAAGCAATTCTCTCTAAATAAAAACCAGTTGAATTTTTATTCCCTAAAATAAAATTTATACATAAAAAATAAATTCTCTCTACTTTCTGGTAGAAAAACAATATCTCAAAGTTATGTGAAATGTAACAGCCTGTTTTCAGTGAAATCGGAACAGTGGTTTTGGGACCACGAATGGATGAGTAAATTATTATTATTTTATTATTTTGGTGTCCATGGGATGTTAATATGGTCATATTAAAATTTCGTTAAGAAATTTTAAGGTTAGCATGATTAATTAAGTGAAAAGGACTAAATCGTAAAAAGTGTAAAAGTAGAATTTCATTAGTTAAAAGAGTCAAATGACTATGGAATCTTAAATTTAGTGGACTTAAATGGTAATTAGACCATTTGTGTGGTTTTTGGATATTCATGGCAAGGTTTATTTGAAATTTTAAATGTTTTTAAAGGTTTAAAAGGTTAATGAGTAATTAAGGTTAAAGTAAATAAAACTAAAAAAATTTCTTCATCTTCTTCCATATTCTCCATCGATTTTCTAAGCAAAAAGAATCCATTTTTAAGCTTGAAGCATTCGACCAAGTGCCTTGCTTGCATGGTATGAATTTTAAGCCTGTCTTTAATTATTTTTATGTTTTTAGGATTGTTGTAGTTAATCTAGCTAGCTCGAGGATCAAATTGTAAAATTGTCAAAGATTGAGGGTTATGTCATGCATGTTTTTATATGATTCTTGATGTTTAATGATATATTATGAGTCTTTGTTGATAAATAAACAAGTTTTGTAAAATGAATTTTGATGAAAATTGCATTTAGGGACTTGTTTGTAAAACTAGTAAAAAATAAAGGTAAATTTATGAAATTATAGTTTTTATGGATTGATTTAAGTCCCTAGAGAATTTGGCTAGCTTGAGAAGAGGATTAAAATGCTTAGGTTTAAATTTATGAGCTTAAGGAGTAAATTGTGAAAAGTTAAAATATTAGGGAAAAATAATAATTTTGCAAAAATATGAAATGTGGAATAAATTGAAGGCTAGGGATATTAAATGGATTAAATATGTCTATTTAGGTCAAGATAGACGACATACGAATCTAGATCGGGGAAAAGCTAAAGCTTCAGATTAGTCGATTACGTTCCTACGCCCTAGTCGTCGAGGTAAGTTTGTATGTAAGGATTACTATATTTATGTTATTCAATTGTATGTTATTATGTATTTATAATGCTATTAATCAATGTAAATCCAAAGAAATGCCAGGAAGGTTATTAAGTCCTAGTTGAACCTTAGGAATTCGTAGGATACAAATGACATGTCATCAGGGATTTCATGTTTCGGGTGCTGATCTTGAATGTCCTACCGATGGCTGAGCTCTTGCATTTGTTACAGATACTCCATAGCTCATGTGAGTAGCATTGTGTAGCTTACATTCTAATCTACAGCTCGTGTGAGCAATGATGTAAAAGAAAGGTTAGGGTTATATGTTTAAGCTTACTTCGTGTGAACTTTCCCGAGTATCTGATAATATTCTAGATAGTTCAACGGGCATGAAACGGAAAAGAAATGGTAAGTGTTCAAATGAAATATATCATATACTTATGAAAAGGAAATGGTGATTTAAATGGTATGATCAATTATGTAAGTTACTTGTTATGGATGAATTCATTTGAACCATGTATAAATGCACTAACTTGTGTATTTGTTGATGTTGTATAGACATTGTGCCAAGTTGTGGTATTAATTAATGCTTTAATTATACTATTTACATTATACAAATGAATGGTAAGTTGTGTTTATGTTATACGAACTTACTAAGTACTATATGCTTACGTAGCTTTTTTTCCTATGTTTTATAGATTACCAAAAGCTTGATCGATTTGGAAGCTCATCGGAGGTCTATCGCACTATCCAGCATAAATATCGGTAGTTTCTGATGTTTTGGCCAATGTTATAATGGCATGTATAGGTGGACTTATAATGATGTTTAGTTGAATGTTTAAATGATGTTTTGGATATGTATAAGTTGTTTGGTTTGGTTCATTTGATGCCTTGCTAGTTTGTGTCAATGTGGCTATGTTGTTGCATGCTTAAATAGCTCAAATGGTATGTGTTAAGTTGGTTTTACTATGGTTAAGAGATGGCATGTTTTGGGAATGTATTGAGCTATATGGTGTTGATTGAAATGTGGTAATGTATACATATTTAGGTAAGTTTTGAATGAATGTATTTAAGGTGCTTTGAATGTCATATTGGTTGGATGATTTAGGACTCCTAAATTGGTCATTATATGGGCATGTTTTGGTAAGGTTTTGATGTCTTGGTTATGTTCACAAAATTCCTATAGGTGTATTGTAACATCTCAAAATAGCGCCTAAATGGAATAGTGGTTGCGAAACCAAAAATTTAAGACAGAAAAGTTTATTTCGATTAATTTTTATGATTTACCAGTGATTAGATGCATGTGTTAGAGTATTGATAAGAAATTTTATAGATTGCATGTTTAATTTGCCTATTAGGGCTTATTTGCAGAAGTTGCTGTAATAGCCCGATTTAGGGCCTAAACGGAGTGATGGTTTTAGAACCATGAATTCAAAGTCGAAAAATTTAATCCGATTAAGTTTTAAGGTTTATTTATTGATTAAAATATTGTGTGAAAATATCGTTAAGAAATTTTACTGATAAAGTGCTTAATTGGACTTTTAGGACTAAATTGCAAAAGTTGCAAAATATGTGTTCTAATTCATAAGTACTTGATTGAAATGAGGTTTTAAAGAGGAGGCCCTTAAATGGTAATTAGACTATTATATTTCGTTTGGACAAAAATGGGCTTGAATAGGACAAAATTTTAAAAAAAGGCCTTAAGGGCATTTTAGTCATTTGGTAATTAAAAGAAATAAAAAGGGAAAATAAAGCCAAAATTTACTCATATTTTTCATGGAGGCCGAAATTAGCATGGGGGAAGCCATGGCTAGGGTTTTCAAGCTTTCCAAGCTCAATAGTAAGTCCGTTCTAACCCCGTTTTTCAAGTTCTTTACGTTTTTAGAATCCCGGTAACTTGATTAAGCTTATTCTATCAATAATTTAAGCTAGGGTTCATATTTGGAAAAATACCCATAGGTGAAATGTGTTTATTTTGATGTTTTATGGTAGAATATGAAGGATGAAATTATGTTAAACAACTTTTGCTAAAAATGAGTAAAACGGCTTAATCGGTAAAAGTTGTTATTGTTCATAACTATGTGTTAGAGTGAGAATTTGATGTTACCATAGAAGGGAAAAATTATCAGCATGTCATAAAACATGAGAATAAAGGATGAAGTTTAATTCCCGAGCCTAGGGGCAAAAGTGTAAATATGCAAAAGTTTAGGGGCAAAATTGTAATTTTGCAAATGTTTGAGTTAAGGACTGTTTTGAATAGTACATTAATTAAACAAGTAAAATATGATGTTTTAGATCCTGGAAAATGAGATTTGAACCTAGAATAGGAGAAAAATCGAAAATCGGGAAAGTTGGTAAAATGGCCGTTTTAGTATCGAGGTAAGTTCATATGTATAATAACCATTAATTTATGCATGTTTCAATGTAAAATTGATATATTTACTATGATTTCTGAGGTGTTGAAAGTAAGTATAATTATGATGATTTAAATGTTCAATATTAATTCGACATGGAAATGAGAAAGTATGTAAGTTTGTATGTAAATAATACATTATCTTTATTACGTTTTTATATTTCAGCATATTTTATGTATTGTAGCTGATTTTTGAATCATAATTGACTATTAGAAGAATGGAATAAAGTATTAGAAAGTGAGATACTTCCCGTTTGAACCTTCGAAATCGAAACATACAGATGGTATGTAGCTAGGTCACATGTGTAATACGGGATGTATACCATGTGTACAAGAGAGCTACGAGACATTATGAGGTAGCTAGGTCGCATGGGTGATACTATGTGTATACCATGTAGACAAGAGAGCTACGAGATAAATGTAGCTAGGTTGCATGTGTGGTTCCAAGTGAAGGACACCATGTAAACAAGAGAGCTACGAGATAAAGTGGCTAGGTAACATGGGTGGTACTAAGTGTTCACCATGTGTACAAGAGAGCCAAAATTATGTGTACAATCGAGCTAGGGCACATGAGTGGTGCTAAGTGAAGGCCACTATGTGTACAAGAGAGCTTCAATGTAACACCCCTATCCCGTAACCATCGCCGGAATAAGTAAGGGGCATTACCGGACTTGTAACTCATGACAGAACGGTAAAACCTTTTTTTTTTGATCATTCATTTGGATAAACACTAAACACAGCCAGGGATAAAATGTAAACTTCTATAAGCAAACATTCAAAAGATGCCATTTTCATATGGCTTATATACAATAGTCAAAATAACATTCTACTATATTGTCTATCCTATACATGCCATAAGCTAAGTCTAATTACATAGTTGTCCTAATGGTAGATAGTGTGACGAAGTGCTGATGATCCCCGAACTGGTAGTCAGAATCCACAACCTATAAACCAAAACATGATCGAACGGAGTAAGCTTTTGTAAGGAAAACAAAGTGTTCTCATTCACTATCATTGGTCATTCATTTCAACTGTTCGATGAAGTTAATCTAGAGCTTCATCTCGAACTATAATATCAATAAACGCATCACTTGGCTGTCACATATATACTTTCGAATAATAATGACCTAGATGGTCAAATATTTCCAAAGCACATTTTTCATCAATTTTCAACTTTCAATAATCCTTTCCACTTGTTCATAATCACATCCATATTTTTAAGTATTTCAACATGACAAGTACTAAATTACCGTAGGCACATAAAGAACCAAACATATTCCTTATCACATATATGTAAGCTTACAAAACATAATCCTTACCTTGTACTGGCACATCTAGCTGAACCCAACCCATACTTAAATCATAAGGCTTTTGGGCAGAATATGCACTAATACATAAGAATATTTCATCACATACTTCATTATACAAGCATACCATTACCAATTAAATCATTCTCATATTTGGAGTTATAATATTAATCACATTTACCTACCTCTTTGATACTGATAATTCACCTCGAAATCACTCCACCGATGAGTAAGTAATACGTACCTGAACATCTTAAATACATAATACTTATTTGATGGTAACTTATTACAGATACTCAATATCAAAGTCTTACTTGAATCCTAGTATTTAGCCGTCGGGTCTTTAAAGCTCGGATGTAGTACGAGCACGAAGCCTACGGACATTAATCAGGATAATATTCTCGCATAAAGCCTGCTGGGTTTTAACCCGGATATAGTACTGACACAAATGCCCTTCGGGATTTATCACATTTATACACTTTCACATCCATCACATTGGCCATTCGGCCTTATCACATATATACACCTTCACATCCATCACATCGGCCATTAGGTCTTATCTCATATACACACTTTCACATTCATCACGTTGGCCACTCGGCCTTATCACATATATACACCTTCACATCCATCACATCGGCCATTAGGTCTTATCTCATATACACACTTTCACATTCATCACGTTGGCCACTCGGCCTTATCACATATATACACTTTCACATTCATCACATTGGCCATTCGGCCTTATCACATATATACACTTTCACATTCATCACATTGGCCACTCGGCCTTATCACATATATACACTTTCACATTCATCACATTGGCCAGTCGGCCTTATCACATATATACACTTTCACATTCACCACATCGGCCATTCGGCCTTATCACATATACATATCTTGTACATCAATTTCATCATAACAAAATTGACTAGGTATACTAGTCATTTACGGCTTATAGCTTCACTTTAATACGGATTTGGTACTTTGATTACCAATATTTAATCGATAGCTTATAAGCAACTCAAATAGTTTTATTAAGGTTTACAACATAATCACAAATTCAGCACAAGCTATTTTTCCTGAGCAACAGTCATTAAATTATTCGTAAATGGAGCTACGAAACTCCAAATGAAGTGCCATTAATTTTCCCTGAAAATAGACTCATACATATTTTATAAAACAAATTTTTAGAATTTTTGGTTTGGCCAATAAATTCCAGATTTTTCTTAAAGTTTCCCCTATTTCACTATTTGACTATGCTGACCACTCTTCACTACGAATGAATTTTCTCATTGTACAAAATTCAAAATATGTTCTAGTTTATTTCATTTGAAACTAGACTCACTAAGGCATCTAGAATATAAATTTTGTCTTTTAAAATTTTTTTTACAATTTATAATGATTTTCTAAAAACAGAACAGAGGATTACAGTGTCATTCTGCACTGTCTCACACAACTTTAAAATCTCCTTATCGGAAATTCCTTTGCTTACACGGTTTCTTTTATAAGAAACTAGACTCATTAAGATTTAATTTCATGTTTCATTCAGCCTCTAATTCAAGTCCATAAATTTATGGTGATTTTCTAAAGTCACGTTACTGCTGCTGTCCTAAGCAGACTATTTCAAATTACACTTAAATTCCCAAGCTCAAACACTTAAGAACTTACCATTTGAGCTTAGAACATAACATGGCCACATCATATCTTATTAAATCAACTCATCATGTCCTATTATAATTGAATTTACTCAACGTTTAATCACTTAAAACTTACCTCGGAAGTGTCGACGACTAGATATCCACGACTATTCGTTTACTTTCTCTTTATCCAAAATTGCCCCTCTATGCTCTTGAGTCTAATTAACAAAATTTAAACTATTTTAGTCACCTTGTTATATCATTAAAAACAACAAGGTAAATCTTCTCAATGAAACTCATACATAAGGCAACACCTTGATACATCTGCACACATTCGGTATTTCATAAAAACCATCCCAAATACATTTACCTAGGTATCACCATGTCGCCTTATATACATATACTAGTTATGTGGTCAATTTTACCGATGACCATGCATATAACTAATTACACCTTTAATAATATTCACAAAGCCGATTATCCACATGACTACCTTAGCATATTATTAGTTAGCTTCTTATCCAAATTTGCCATAAAGAAAATTAACTCATATACCCTCAAGTGCATAAGCAATTGCATCCAAAGGACACTTTAAATGCATGTTATGAAAGTAACCGAATGCACATATATTTATACCAAGACATCATATACTTCAAAACCAACTATCAAGGCATAAAGCCGAACCTTCAAAATCAATTATCAATACACGTTCAAACATGCCCTCCTACAAATATACAAGTTCTCCCTTGGTTAAACTAAATCATGCTTTAAGGTTTAACACATTTAACCATTAGAGAGTTAATCAAATTAGCATTCAATTATTCTATACACCCACCATTAACCGAATCTCATTTAATCAAATTTATTTCTTGACAATTTCATCACATTCGGTCATTCGTAATTTAATCCTATAAAGAGTCAAATTTTACTTCAATTCACTAAGGTGAGGTTATTATAATTTATCCTCTATTTCCGAATGCCCCCTTCTCCATAAAACCATCAAATTTTCAAATTATAATAGGTTCATAACTCATTTAACCACTAATTCCATGCCAAGCATAAAAAAGGCCATGGGTTTTACACCTAACTTACAAGACCATAAAACATAAAGGTTTAATGTTCATCTTTAACACAATTACCACACTTCAAACTAAATTTTCAGCTTCATATATCCCACACCAGATTTTTTTTCCATGCTCAATTTCCATGGCCGAATGAAATTATGCCCTAATTCATGAACTTAAACAACATTGGCCAACTTTCCAAACTCATTTGAGCCATCAAGCACATTTAGTTTGTTCATACTCAACTAGAATCAATTATCCTCTCAAAATCATCAAACATACAAAATATACCCCATTAAGCTCATGACCGATTGCTACATGCTTCATGAACACAAAAATTTTCACATGGGTCTTGTTGCAAGCTTCAAAACCAACCAAATTTCACAACTTTTCAAAGAAAATAACATGAACCTTACCTTATTTGAAGCCTTCTTTTGCCGAATGCCCTAAGCTCAAAGGTTTCTATTTTCTTTCTCAACTCACGGCAAGAAGAAGAAGAAATGGCCTTGTTATTTTCACCTCAAACATGTTTTATTCATTTATTTCATTAACTTTATTATTTCTATTTTATGAAACCATTTTCTTTAATATAAACAATATATTATTAACATTATTTACTAACATACAAAGCACAAAATGCGAAAAAGTGTCATTCATGCCCATCCTTGCCGTCCACTACCAAGAAAAGGAATGTTTGACATGCAAGTCCCTCATGCTTCAAACCATGCAATTTTTAGCCACTTCCAATTAACCTATGACATTTTCAAGATTTTTCACATAAGCCCCTTTTTATTTATTTCACATCCAAATGACAAAATTTAAAGCATGAAATTTTCACACATACTTATTCATAAATAATAAGCATAAAATATAACAATTAATTATTTTTGTGACTCGGTTTTGTGGTCCCGAAACCACTTTCCGACTAGGGTCAAATTAGGGGTGTCACATTCGATTTTAAAGGTGGGTTGTGTGCGATACCATCGCGTATCTATTATTATTCCGAAGTGTTCAACTGGGAAATTGATTAAATGAAATTGTGTATGACTTTGTGAAGATAAGTGTAACTATATACGTGTGTAACTTATGAGAAATATGCTCGATATGTGATTGGAAATTGGAAAGATTGTTATGGGTAAGTGATGAATACAATTGAAGTGTGAAAGATCAAAATTGACAATAAAACTATTCTGGATAGTTGCAGTGATGAGAATCTAAAAATTTACAAAAAATAGTATAAATTGAATCAGAGACTGAATGAGATATCAAATTAAAGATTAATGAGTCTATTTTCATATAACAGAAGCAGAGCAAGCAAAGGAATTCTATATTCTGAGATATTTAAGTTTCTATGAGACTGGTTCAGAATGACTACGTGATCCCTTGTTCTGACTTTTAAAAATCATTAAAAATTGTAAAAAAATAATTATGGGATATAATTTATATGTTTTAAATCCTTAATGAGTCTAGTTTCAAATAAAAAATATAACATCATATGAGTTCTGTAAGAAGAGAAAATTTATTTGTAGTGAAGAGTGGTCAGGGCAGTTGAGCAGTGAAACAGGGGTAACTTCAATGAATAAACTGTACTAATTGGCTAGACCAAAAATTCTGAAAATTTTATGGTAAGAATATACGTGAATCTAGTTTCAAGGAAAATTTACATTTTGTAATTTGAAGTTCTGTAGCTCTAGAAATAAATAATTTAGCTTCTGGTACTCTACCAGACAACTTATTTTGAACCTGTTTATAATTGTAATAGTGAAAGTATGTGTGTTTGTGATGCTAATATTCCGGAAACATATTGTGACTTTGTTTATGTATGATAATGTATTGTTTATTAATATTTACATATTTACTTACTAAGCTATAATTCTTACTCCCTTCCTTTCCTTTTTCCTATAGTGTCGCAGATGTTAGCTCGAGTTGGAGGTCGCCGGAGGTTAAATCACAATAGCAAACTATTGATCGATATATAAAGGTTTTAAAGCATGATATGGACCTTGTAAGTTTTTTTTAAGGGATAGCTTGAATATGTTTGAAAAGTTTAAAATTTGATGAAATTTTATGTCTCGGTTTTAAATGATTACAAGTACTCAAGTCCAGTAATACCTCGTACCCTGTTCCGGCGTCGAATACGAGTAAGGGGTGTTACATGTATGCATGATTTGGTGTTGGAAATGGCTTGATTTTGGGCAAATTTATGTCTACAAGACTTGAGACACAGGTGTGTAACTCAGCCTTGTGTCCCCTGTAGGTTCTATTGCTTGCAAGTCAATTAGTTACCGGCCTAGCACACGGGCGTGTGGGGCTATTTCAAGAGTTACACAGCCTGACAGACAAGTGTGTGATATGGCCATGTGACCCTACTCAGTAAGTTACGTGAGTGAGGACACAGGCTGGGACACGATTATGTGTCCCTAGTTCGAATGTTACAGGACCTGAGAAACGAATGTGTGACTTAGCTGTGTAAGGCACGACCTAGCCACATGTTTTTCTAACTTTTTCGTAAACTTTCCAAAAGTTTTCAATGTAGTCCTGAATTGTTTCTAGGGTGTTTCTAGGGCCTCGAGGGCTCGATTTAGGGACAATATATATGTGAATGAATGTGTTATAATATGTTTTCGATGATATATGAAATGTATGTTTTAATGTTCTGTTTGTACAGTAATGCTCTGTAACCCTAGTCTGGCGACGAATATAGGTTATGGGTGTTACATTTAATGGTATCGTAGCTACAGTTTAGTCGGTTCTCAGGTTGAACATAGCATGTATGAGTCTAGAAATACTTGCCAATATATAGCCTGTGATAGCCTGACTGAAATTGAACTATGTTTTCTTATAAATAAGATGTCATTCAACCGATCTAATTCTGGTGAAGTGGAAAGTAACGTGCAAGCCTTCGTTCATGGAGCATCATCTAGTGGTAGTAGGCTCGTATCTAAGGGCTGGGAAGGAGAGGCTAAAGAAGCCTTCTTCCAGATGATGTCTGAGTGGTTCTCAAAGTTCGTGTGAATGAACCCAATGGCTCAACAACTCCACCCTCACCTGTACCCTAACCGGTCCCCATAATTCTTCAAGGTTTGGAACCAGTGCAAGTAAGTAAGCCTCTAATTGATAAAATCTGAAAGTATGGGGGTGAAGAGTTCCATGGTGTTGCCGAAGATGATCCGGAGAGGGCTGAGTTCTGGTTAGAAAACACAATCAGAGTTTTTGATGAATTGTGTTGTACATCGATTGAATGCTTGAAATGTGTTGTTTCTTAGTTTAAAGACTAGACTTACTAGTGGTGGAACAACTTGATTGCGGTAGTACCGAGAGATCTAGTAAACTGGGAATTCTTTTAGACAGAATTGATAAAGAAATATGTGAATCAAAGATTTCTCGATAAGAAACATAAAGAGTTTCTTGAATTGAAGCATGGTCGTATGTTAGTATCGGGGTATGAGAGAGAATTTGTGAGAATCAATAAGTATGCTTAAGAATGTATACCGACAGAGGTTGCTATGTGCACTCGTTTTGAAGATGGGCTAAATGAAGATATTAGTTGGGATTCTCGAGTTGAAAGAATTGTAGTGCTGGTGGATAGAGCGTACAAGGTCGAGGAACTTAACAAAGCAAAGAGAAAATCCAATTCTGAGGCTCGTGACTTGGGAAAAAGGCCTACAGGAAAGTCATACTCATTTCCATCAAAGAAGTCAAAAGAATTTCACAGTCGTTCGTCAGCTTTAGTAGGTTATTCTGAGAAAGATAGAGGCAAACAACATTCAAGCGCTCATATGTACGGATTACTATATTTATGTTATTCAATTGTATGTTATTATGTATTTATAATGCTATTAATCAATGTATATCCAAAGAAATTCCATGACGGCTATTGAGTCCCGGTTGAACCTTAGGAATTCATGGATACAAATGACATGTCATTAGGGATTTCATGTTTCGGGTGCTGGTCTTGAATGTCTTACTGATGGTTGTGGTCTTGCATTTGTTGCGGATACTCCACAACTCGTGTGAGCAAGCCCATTTTACAGCTTGTGTGAGTAATGATGTAAAAAAAAGGCTACAGTTATATATTTAAGCACATTTTGTGTGAGCTTTCCCGAGTATTTGATGATATTCTAGAGGGTTCAACAAGCATAAAAAGGAAAGGAAATGCTAATAATTCAAATAAAATATATCATATACTTATGAAAAGGAAACGGTGATTTAAATGGTGTGATAAAATATGTAAGTTACTTGTTATGGATAAACTCATTTGAACCATAACTTGTGTATTTGTTGATGTTGTATAGGCATTGTGCCAAGTTGTGGTATTAATTGATGCTTTAATTATACTATTTACATTATACAAATGAATGGTAAGTTTTGTTTATGTTATACGAACTTACTAAGCATTATGTGCTTACATAGCTTTCTTTCCTATGTTTTATAGATTATTATAAGCTCGATCAATTTGGAAGCTCGTCGAAGATCTATCACACTATCCAGCATAAATATCGGTAATTTTGATGTTTTGGCCAAGGTTATAATGGCATGTATAGGTGGACTTACAATGATGTTTAGTTGAATGTTTAAATGATGTTTTGGATATGTATAAGTTGTTTGATTTGGTTCATTTGATGCCTTGCTAGTTTGTGTCAATGTGACTATGTTGTTGCATGCTTAAATGGCTCAAATGGTATGTGTTAAGTTGGTTTGACTATAGTTAAGAGATGGCATGTTTTGGGAATGTATTGAGCTAGATGGTGTTGATTGAAATGTGGTAATGTATACATGTTTAGGTAAGTTTTTAATGAATTTATTTGAGGTGCCTTAATGACATATTGAATGGATGATTTAGGACTCCTGAATTGGACATTATATGTATGTTTTGGTAAGGTTTTGATGTTTGATTATATGCACAAAAGACCTATAGGTGTGTGCATGATTTGGTATTGAAAATGGCTTGATTTTGGGCAAATTTATGTCTACACGGCCAAAGACACACGCGTGTGACTTAGCCGTGTGTCCCTTGTAGGTTCTATTGCATGCAAGTTAGTTAGTTACAAGGCCTAAAACACGGCCTGGTACATAGGCGTGCAGGGCTATTTCGAGAGTTACACGGCCTGACATACGAGCATGTGACATGGCCGTGTGACCCTACTTAGAGAGTTACATGGGTGAGGACACGGGTTGGGACATGGTCGTGTGTCCCTAGTTTGAAGGTTACATGGGCTGAGACACAAGCGTGTGTCTTAGCCGTGTGAGGCACACAGCCTGACCACACGGCCGTGTGACCCTTGTAGTCAAATGTTTTTCTAACTTTTTCCTAAACTTTCCAAATGTTTCCAATGTTGCCTCGAATTGCTTCTAGGGTGTTTCTAGGGCCTTGAGGGCTCGATTTAGGGATGATATGTATTTGAATGAATGTGTTATAATAAGTTTTCGATGATATATGAAATGTATGTTTTAATGTTTTATTTGTATGGTAATGCTCTGTAACCCTAATCCGGTGATGGATATGGGTTAGGGGTGTTAAATGAAACTTGAGAAAAACTTATGTTAGTAGTTTTATTTGTGCCATCTATTTATAGGAATTGATAGGAGAATTCTAGTTGAATTAGTAAAACTAGTGGTAAGCAAAACTCGATTCGATTCGAAAAATTCAAAAAAAAAATCAATTTTTGAGTTAATCGAATTGAGTTATTTGAGTCAACTCGGATAAGCAATACAAGTTTGAGTTTGAATCGAGTTGAATTTTGCAATTCGAATAATAGATTGGTGTAAATACCCTTTTTGTCTTTGTGAATTTTGAAAATGAGCAAATTGGTCTTTCTCTAAACAAAAATTACAAAAAAAATTTAAAATAATTTTCAAAAATTCAAAATATTTATAAAAATCCAAAAACAATTATTTTAAAAAAATTATAATAATTTTAAGAAATCTAAATAATATATAAAGAAAGTTAAAAATTTAAAGTTTTTCTAAAATAATAATTTTGAGGACATAAATAAGTTAATTAATGATTCAAGTTTATTATACTAAAGTATCTTATTCATTATTATTATTATTTTTCTTTGAAAATATTTTCAAAAATATATGATTTCAAATTTATATGCTCTAATATAGAATTAATTATACTATAACAAGATTTGAATTTGTCATGTTCAATTTTTTAATTTAACTCGAACAATTTCACTCAATTTGATTCGACTCAAATTTTATTTCACTCTACTCGATTCAAAAGAAAAATTCAAATCGAGTTAGGATGATAAAATAAGACTCGTCAACTCGAAATTTTTTCACTCGATCTGCTTGAACGGTCACCCCTGAGTAAAACATAAATAATCTTTATTTAATAGAAAAACCAGTCTTCTAGTTGAACTAGAAGAGGGGGGAGGGACAAACTCTAGCTAAATACACTAGGGTTGCCATCCCTCATACATATGAGGAAAGTTTGAGCCTCTCCTTTATTGGATCCAATTATGTGCTTCCTAGATATTTAACCTAACACTTTATAGTTTAATCTAACTCAATACATGTTTTTCTAGTTTCAGAAATAAATATGATTAATCAATTAAATTAGATAAATGATTTTTTTTCACTTAAAAATTTTTCTTAGCTCAATTCTAATTATGTTAAAGTCATGACAACTTTATCGTAAAAGAATCTATAAAAAAAAAGACGGCTTCGAAGCCTCATTTTTGTAAATTGAGTACGTAAATATTAAATATGAATATTTACGAGATTGGTATAAAAATATATCAATTTTGTCAATTAAATACTTAATTTTGGTGTAGAGAGTAAATTGTAAATGTCTCATCACTATAGGATTTGAATTGACCAAAAACTTGGAGACTTAAATTGCAATTAACTAAATGTCTAAAATGGTAAACAAACCACTTTCAAGAGGTGGAAGTGGATGGTAAGATTAAAAAATTACTAATGTCGATTAATGTTAAGTTTGGTTAATTAATTAATTTAAACTAAACCTTAATAGAAGTATATATATATTTGGAAGGTGGAATGAAAGAGAAATTCTTCTCTTCTTCTTCAACAAATAACTATCCACCATAAGTGAAGGAAGAAAGCTCTCAAGGGTTTCCAACTTTCGGCAATTATTTAGGTATTGTAATTAAGTCATTGTTCTTGTATTTTTTATGTTTTTGAAGTCATGAGAGCTTAAATTAGCTAGTCCATGTACCAAATTGTAAAACCGTTAAATTTTTTGAAAGTTTCCATCATTGATTTGTTGAAGAATTTGGTGTTAAATTAATAGATTTTAAGCTTAGATTATGAAAAAAGACTAGATTTTAATATTTAATTTGTAGTTTAGTACATAGGGACTAAAGTGAATAAAATCTAAAATTATTGTAAAATTTTGGTATAATAGAAAGTAGAGGGTCCCTAATAAATGTAATTGAAATTTTAAGCCAAGACTAAAAATTGAAAGTTATGGCAATTTCAATTTTAGAGACTAAATTGAATAAAATGTAAAACTTTAAGGGTATCGAAAAATGGAATTATATAGTTTTATTCATGTCATTGCATAATATGAAAAAGTTTGCTATTGATGGATTGTATAAGATAATTGTTTAGATCAAGAATTGAATAAAAGCGGAGTTAATTAGGGAAAAACTAAAATTATCGGTTAGTCTCTAAAGAATTAACTTGTTTGGTGTTTTGATCAGGTAAGTTCATATGATATTTAGTTATCTAGGTTGTTATGTATTTGATTTGTATATATATTTTAAGTGTCAAAAGTAACTTATTTTAGCTTCATTCTTAGTGCATTTTTGGGTGATTATGTGACATTAATTGTGAATTATATACTTCTAATCCTTTTATATTAATGTTTTGATGCTTAATAGGAAACTTGGGAGCAATAGGAGTGAAAAATGAGTGAAAATTAGAACATTGGAGCATTGCAGAAGTTGTACACACGTAGTAGGTTTTCACACAGACAATCCATATGGCCGTGTGACTATGGTATGTCGATATCAGGAACTTTGTGCACTAACAGCTAAAAGTTGTTATTTTTAGGGAAGAGATAACACTAAAATTATCTAAAGAACACCATTGAACACAAAAATTATCGAAAGAACACCATTGAAATCGATTTTCAAGCAGTTCAACATTAAGATTCAAGAGTTCACATAATAGCTCGATTTAAACCCTAGTCAGAATTGTGGTTTATGACCCACAAATTTGGGTCAAAAAATATTTTAATATTATTTTTTGAGTTTATAATATGTGAATTGATATCTGTGAAAGTTTCCTGTGAAAATTTTATCGTTTGTGTGCCGATTTGATAAAAAGGACTTAATCGCATAAAATGTAAAAGTGGCTTTCTATTTAATTAAGTGCTGAACTGATGTGTCTCTTTAAATGTGTCCTTATGTTGTAAATAGACCATTGAATTCATGAAATGTCATAGATGGAAATTAGTTAGTGGATTGTATATCATAATAATAAGGTTAAAAAGGTAATTAGTAAAATAAAGGTTAATTAAATAAAACCAAAGTAAAAATTTGTTCATTTTTTTCTTCATTTTTGCCGAAATAAAGAAGAAAGAAAAGGGTTCATGGCCATTTAGGGCTTTAGCACTATGAAAGATGAATTTGGGTATGTGTTTTGCTCGGTTTTTGATAATTTCTACGTTTTTGTAATCGTTGCTCTGTATACTATCATGCCCATGTCTAAATTTTGGAAATTGTTGATGATTTTGAATTGGGTCATTGTTGATAATGTGAGTTTTATGAAGTTTGATGATAGTATATGATAGATATGTGTTAGATTATCATGTTTTGTAATGGGATTTTTGATGAATTTGAGTAATTTGGACTAAATTTTGAAAATAAGAAATTGAGTTTAACATCCCAAACTTGGCCTAGATGTTATGGTCGAATCTGGCGATGCCTCATTAAAGTGCTTTTCGTAAAATAAAGTTCCCTTGGAAAACCCCATTATGTGTTAAACCTCTTTTTAATCTTAACTAATATTCAAGTCATCTTGTTTATTATTAAAACTCAAGTTGTTTAGCAAAAAGTTAATCATTTTTTAAACCATATTTACCTTTTAAAACGTTGTTCGTTGCGGAAGCTTTTTGAAATACGTTCCGCAATCGTGGTGTTTTGAAAAGCATTTATCTCTTTGAAAACCTGTGTCCTACTGTTAACAGATATTAAAAATAATAATCAAATCCCAAATTAAAAGCTAAAAATTAAAGAGGCCTTATTATATAACCAAATACCCAAAATGCAATTGTGTGGCCACCTCTGAGTCCCTCGCAGCACTGTCCCACATAAGACTGGGGATTACCTGCGTAGTTAAACAAAAAGGTGAGTTTACGAAAACTCAGTGTGTAATCCCTTAATAAACAGACAGTCATACATACAATAGGCAATTACAGTCTAGGCCTAACCCCGTTTCAGTAACAGTCCAGTATCAGTTAGGGCCTTAGCCCTTCCGGTAACAATATCAGTGTGGACCTTAGCCCAATCCAGTAACAGTAACAGTACAGAATGCAAACAGAAATCCTACCCAGCCAGCCCCTACACTCCACTTCGTCCAGCCCTACACTCCATGTGGGGATAAAATCAACCCACCCATCCCTACATTCCAGAATATAGCATCGGTTGCGGCACTAAATAGTATTTGCTGCAGAGCTGCTAGTACAGTACACTTCCTCCAATCATAATAATCCTATCCCCATGCAATATGTCATGCGTCATGGCTTAATATCATACATGTATGCAATATACAGATGGCATGCTCGAATATAGTCATATATATCAGAGGGGCATATTAATCATTTTACCTCATAGGGGCATAATAGTCATTTAATCAAATTGGGGTCTAGGTATACTTACCGACCCAACAGTAGTCCAGAGTCATCTTGGGCGACCCATACAACCTTATCAGTCAAACAGTGAAAATGGGCCCAAGGCCCATAATACAGGCTCATATGGGTCCACACACCCGTGTGGCCCACTAAGCCTAACAATGGCCTTGGCCATGGGAATTACATAGCCAGGCCCAATAATCTCCACACGTCCGTGTGGTTTACCAGTGTGGGGCCCACGAGCCTGTGGGGCCCACACAGCCCATTTTTGCCCAACATGGCACAACACGACCTACGTCTATGAAATCACTCATGGTGGCCTCTACTATCAAACAACTATGTTTTATGTGTTTGGTTTACCACACAAGCGAGCGCATGCCGTGTAGCGTCAATAGTCGTATTTCTCGGCTTTTGTCGATTTACAGTTTGGGCAGTGCTTTCACACCTAATGTGAAAGTGCGTAACTAGCCCACGAGCACTCCAACCTATATACAATCACGAATGTAACTCACGAATATAACTCACGAAGGTCTCGGTACATCTTATTTCTACAGGGATGCATAGCATATGGGCTACTATGCACCTCTCGCAGTATAGACTGCCTCAGTTCCATATTTTTCAGTACACAAACTCTCCCATAGAAACAGAGTACCCCTTTGCTATTCAGTCCAAAATTTGACGTACCACCACTCTCAACTTGTCGGAATCAAGGACCTAGTGACTCATCCTCCAACTATTTACCCTTAATCTGCTCAATCCACATTGGTTTAACTTAGAGCTTGGCCAATAGACTACTATCATCAAATAAGCTAAGTCGAGTGGACATCGCCTTTAGATCAGTCATAGCACTACGACTCAATGTGCCAGCCACCACGTTGGCCTTACCAAGATGATATTCAATTCAACAATCATAGTCTTTTAGAGTCTCAATCCATCTACACTGCCTAAGATTCAACTCCTTCTGAGTGAGGGATACTTGAGGCTCTTATGATCAGTGTAAATGATACACTTCTCACCATATAGGTAATGCCTCCAAATCTTCAGTGTGAATACCACTGCTGCCAACTCCAAGTCATGTGTTGGATAATTCGCCTCATGAGTTTTAAGTTGATGCAACGCATAAGCCACCACTTTACCTTCTTGCATTAACACATATCCCAGACCGACATGTGATGCATCGCTATAGACAGTGAATTCTTTCCCAGACTCTGGCTGTATCAATACAAGGCCCTCAGTCAGAACTTTCTTAAGCTTCTCAAAACTCTCTTGCTGTCCTTCAGTCCATTTAAATGGTACACCCTTACGCAATAGCTTAGTTAGAGGTGCAGTAATCAACGAAAGCCCCTCAACAAATTGTTGACAGTACCCTGCCAGACCCAGAAAATATTAAATCTTAGATACCGTCTTAGGCGGCATCCAATCCAGAACAACTTCAAATTTTCAAGGATCCACCCTAATCCCTTCAACAGATACCACATGACCCAGAAATGTTACCTCTCGTAACCAGAATTCACACTTACTGATTTTGGCGTACAATTGTTTCTCCCTCAGAATTTGCAAAACAACTCGAACATCTGCATCGTGTTCATCTTCAGTTTTTGAGTACACCAAAATATTATCTATAACCACCACAAACCGATCCAAATAAGGTTGGAGCACTCGGCTCATCAGATCCATAAAAGCTGCTGGTGCTTTTGTTAGTCTAAACGACATCACTAGGAACTCGTAATGACCATAATGAGTCCTAAATGCTGTCTTGTAAACATCAATCTCTTTCACCCTTAATTGATGGTACCCCGATTGGAGATCAATCTTAGAGAAAACCGAAGCTCCACGAAACTGGTTGAATAGATCGTCTATCCTCAGTAGGGGTACTTATTCTTAATAGTCAATTTATTCAGTTGTTGGTAGTCGATACACATACGCATGGATCCATTATTCTTTTTCACAAATAAAACTAGAGTTCCCCACGGAGACACACTAGGGCGGATGAACCCTTGATCTAGTAATTCTTGAATCTGAGCCTTAAGCTCCACTAGCTACTTCGGTGTCATTCTATAAGGGGTGATGGACACCGGAGCTATACCAGGCAGGAGCTCAATCCCAAACCCAACTTCACGGTTTGGAGGTAACCCCGGTAGCTTATCAAAAAACACGTTTGAAAAGTCCTTAACTATTTTGTTATCTTTAATAGAAGAAACCTCAGAATCAGAAATACCGATGTAGGCTAGATACGCCTCACAACCCTTTTAAACCAACTTCTCAACCCTTAGTGCAGAAATCACATTCGACAGATAATTCTGACATTCCCCAATTACCACTACTTCGTTACCCTCCGTAGTTTTTAGTACCATCCATTTGGTAGCACAGTACAAGTTCACCCGATGTTTAACCAACCAGTCCATTCCCATTAAATCGAATTCTCTGAAAGGAAGTTCCATTAAATTCGCCACAAAGATAGTTCCTTGAACTTCCAAAGGCACATCTCTGAACAATTTATTTACCCTTACAGACTGTCCTACTGGACTCAACACAGTTACCTCTCTCATTGTACTTTCAACCATTAAACCCAAAGTCTCAGACACAGTGCATGCTATATAAGAGTGAGTAGACCCAATATCAACCAGTGCAGTGTAAGGTACATTATAGATAAAGAACATACTAGTGATAACATCTGGGGCATCTCCGTCCTATCGGTGATGTGCAGCGTAAACCAGAGCTGGCTGTCTCGACTTAGTATGACCATCACCTCTGCTCGGTGCTCCACGACTGCGACCCATACCATTTCCACCTCTAGCCTGACCACGGCCTCTCGGTGGCTGCTAACCACCCCTCGGCGACTGTACAGTACCCATACCAGTAGCTTGCATCTACTCAGGCCTTCATGGACAATCTATGATTTGGTGCTCTAATGATACGCACCTCAAGAATGCCCTAATCCATTTCCAACACTCACCCTGATGGTGTCTCCCACAATCAGCACAGGGCTGCGGTCAGTAGCAACAACAGGGGGCCCAACTTTGACTGGCCCATCAACTCTGGCCTTCTTCTTAGGCCTCATAAATGAACGTGAGGGCTCTGAATCCCTCTTGTTCCTACCTCTATCCTTTTCACGATTCTAGCGTTCGACGCACTTCACATCCTTAGCAATTTTTGCCTTATCCACTAAGGCAGCAAAATCTTGCCCCCTCTGTGGAGCTATCAAAACCCGTAGACTATCTATGAGGCCATCCTCGAAATAAACACAGTGTTCATATTTAGTTTCCACCATGCCTCGCGCATAATGGCTTAATCGTAAGAATTCCACCTCATACTCAGCTACTGATTTATCCCATTGAGTTAAATTCAGAAACTCCGTCCTCCATGCATCCACATAACTAGCGCCCACATATTTTCCTTGAAAAGAAGTCTTGAAAAATTCCAAGGTTAACCAGTCGGGCTAAGTACCCTCTTTAACCGTAAGCCACCATTGATAGGTTTCATTTGCAATAGTGACACTGCACCTTTTAGTTTCTACTCAGGGGTGCAGTCGAGATCGTCCATAATCCTCTCTGTGGCCTCAATCCAATATTCAGCCACATTAGGGGTCACTCCAGCAATACCCCTAAAAATATCAGCTCTATTGGACCGAAGTTGTTTCGTAACTGACCCACGGCCCACAGTACCGATATTGGACCCAGCGACCCTCTCTAGAATTCTCAACATGGCTTGGGACAGGGCGTCGTCCCCAGCCGCTCGATTGTGGGACCCAGTCTTAGTTTTAGGTGAAGGCGGTGCCTCTTTGGCTTCAACGTTAGGCATGTGGCCTGATGAAGAAGACCCAGCACGAGCACCTCCACGGCCTCTGCCACGGCCTCTTATTCCCCTTCCACGAGTACCTCTGGTGCTCATTATTGATTTACGCTTTTATCTGTATTAATAATTTTATGCATCAGTTTATAGTTCCAATGTTTATTACAGGATATTTTATGAAAATCAATTTCAGTATTTTAGTGTTCGTTTTCGTAGTTCACTGTCTTACTATAGTTTTAGTATACCCTAGACAGGGTATTTCAGTACAGTCTACTATCTATAGTAGTCTCAGTATTTCAACTTAAACAGATAGTAGATTTAGTGTAACACCCGAACCCGAAACCGACACCGGAGTCGAACACGAGGTGTTAACTGACTTTAACCCCTTATAAAATTTATTTTCCAGACACTGCCCAATCTGTGTACTAGTCGTTTTAAAAATCATATCTTGAGTTTCGTAACTCGAAAATCAGTTTCGTCATTTTTCCCAGAAACTAGACTCATGTGCCCATCTATGTATTTTTTTCTAGAATTTTTGGTCGGGCCAATTAGTACAGTTTATTAGTCAAAGTCTCCCATGTTGCAGGGGTCGACTACACTGACCTTTGCCCATTACGACTTGGATATCTCCCTGCACGGGGCTTCAATACTGATGCCGTTTGTTTCTATGAAAACTAGACTCAGAGAGGAATCTATAAATATATGGTACGACCCCTAATTATCTCTGGTTAATTTATAATGAATTTCCAAAGTCGGAGCAGGGAATCCAGAAACTGTTCTGGCCCTGTCCCACAAAAATCTGATTATCTCTTAATATACTGCCCATATGATCTTTTCGTTACTTCCTCATGAAAACAGACTCATCGAGATTCGATTACATAATTTATTCATCAATTAATTCCACTCCTACTATTTTTAGTGATTTTTCAATCTCATGACACTGCTGCTGCCAGCATCTGTTACGAAAGTAACTAGGTCCATTTCATGCCTACCCTTGATCCAACTCAATCGAACATTCGTGCCATTTTCGCATGGCTTAAAGTTTACATGCCAAAGTTCAAACATAACGTAATAGCTTATACATGCCAAAATGTTCTTCTAAGCCAACTAAGAAGAAAGTACCAAAACTTGCTATCCGGTGTGATGACTTCGATGACGGCCCGATCACGCAAAAAGAGATGTGTCCAAGAAACCTAGAATAGGTGACAAGGAAACACCGAGTGAGTTTATAACTCAGTAAGTCATAAGCTATGCACTACCATCCATCAATAACATTATCACAAGAGAAAACAAAATGGAACGAGGCTAATTACTCCATCCATTCCGAACCATACCATAGTTCCTCCAACCTATCGATTCAATTTCATATCAATTCATGCATTCACATTCCATATACTCATCAATAGGACATTGAAGCATTTTCATAAATCAATTTATTTTCGTTACAATCAAACGACTAAACGGCCTTTCACCCATCCTACGATAAATTTTATGTACGTGACTTCAAGTATAGTTGTCACATAGGTTCAAACTTACCGAGCTCAACACCAAGTATAAGCATAGCACCTATTAGCCATGTACTCAAGACACTTACCCGATCCGCTGTCCGCGATCGACTCAATAGTGTCGCACACATAGTGTCCATAATGATTCACGAATGCATATTGAGTCTGCACACTCAGTGCTATATAATCAACTCGCACACTTAGTGCTACGTAATCAAATCGCACACTTAGTGCTACATAGTCAAACTCGCACACTTAGTGCCGCATGGTCAATTCGCACACTTAGTGCATCATATTCATTTCGCACACTTAGTGCAACATAGTCAAATCGCACACTTAGTGCTGTACAATTTAATCCCGCGCACTTAGTGCCAATCTCATGGTCATAAATGGTTATACCCGCACGTTTAGTGCCGAGATCAACAACTCAGTACATCTTACCTCTTTTCTTTTCATTCAACAATTTCATCATCACATACGTACATGCATATATATATATATGTATATTTATTCATTCCATTCAGCATCAATACATAAACATTATGACCATTTGAAATAATACCAACTACATGCTTAATGACTTACCTTGTGTTGGGTAAGACGGTTCCAACTCGACTACTCAGTGATCTTTTCTTTGCCTTTATCGGATCTAGTTCCCTTTTGCTCTTGAGCTTAAGTTCAACAAAATTTAAAATAGTCATTAATCGACTATTCAAGTATTACTTTCAGAATAATATATATATTGATTTGACCTTCACACACATAGATTATAGTAAGCTTTATAATAGTCAATAAATAACTCATTAGCAAATTTTCATTAATGTTTACAACAAAATCACATATTCACTACGAGCTGTTTTCCTGAGCAGTAGTCGCTAAATTGTTTATAACTGGAGCTACAAAACTCCAAATCACTAGCCGTTAATTTTCCCTGAATATAGACTCGTATATCTTTCATCCATAAAATTTTCAGAATTTTTGGCTTGGCCAATCAATACCAGATTTTTCTTAAAGTTTCCCCTGTTTCACTGTTTGACTATTCTGACCACTCTTCACTACGAATCAAATTTCTCATTTTACAGAATTCAAAATGTGTTGTATTTGATCTCATTTGAAACTAGACTCATTAAGGAGTCTAAGCATATAAATTTTATCTTATAATCATTTTTGTACAATTTATAATGATTTCCTAAAAACAGAACAGGGAATCTAGTAGTCATTTTGACTCAGCCCCACAATACTTCAAATATCTCAAGATCGGTAACTCTTTTGTTTTTATAGTTTCTTTTGTAAGAAAATAGACTCTTCAAGATTTAATGGCATAATTCACTCAGCTTCTAATTCAACTCCTACAAATTATGGCGATTTTCCAAAATCACCTTACTGCTGCTGTCCCCAAACAGATTATTACCAAATCAAATACTAACATTAGCATTTCACCTTAATAGCTAGCTTACCAAGCCTTAATTTAACATATTAATCTTTAACATATCTTTCACTTTTCATCAACAACTATCAAAAAGCTCAAGCACTCATCAATGGCAAAACACAAAATCATCATCAATCCACAAAATTGAACCATGGGTTTTTAGAACTCAAGTCAACTACTAAAACATGCATGCATCTCAAGAACAACATCAAACATACCTTAGTCTAGCAAACCACCATAGCCGATTTTCTCAAGCTCTTCCCCTTCCTTTCTTTCCTCTATTCGGCCAAAGGTGTTCAAGAATGAACACATTTTTTTTTTGTTTTCTTTCCTCAACTCACGGCAACAAGGGGGGTATGGATGAGACCATTTTTTTTCATCACCCTTCTTTTTCATTGTTTAATTACCATGCTCTTTATTTTATTTTTCTTAGCATACATCACTAGCATAACATGTTGGTGACATGTTTCCACCCATAGCATGGCCAGCCACTATGCTTTAATTTGGCTAATTTGACATGCAAGGACAAACACTTTCCCACATATATTAATGGGCCACTTGAACACTTGCCTAGCATATTTCTAAATTGTCTCACATAAGTCCCTACTAATAAATTCCACATACACTGACCAAATTAAAGTATGGAACTATCACACAAGCATTTACGCACATCATAAACACATAATATAATCTTTAATTATTTATAAGACTCGGTTTTGTGGTCCCGAAACCACTTCCCGACTAGGGTCAATTTTGGGCTGTCACAACTCTCCCCCACTTAAGAAATTTTCGTCCCCGAAAATCTTACCGGTAAATAGGTTTGGATATCGTTCTTTCATCGAGCTCTCGGTTTCCCAAGTAGCTTCCTCGATCCCGTGTTTGAGCCATAACACCTTTACTAGCGGAACTCTTTTGTTTCGTAACTCCTTCACTTCACGAGCTAGGATACGCGTCGGTTCTTCTTCATAACTCATATCGGCTTGAATTTCAACCTCTGATGGGCTAATTATGTGCGATGGATCAGATCTATAGCGTCGAAGCATCGAAACATGAAAGACGTCATGGATCTTTTCAAGCTCAGGGGCAAATCAATCTATACGCAACTGGCCCCACTCGTTCGGAGATTTCGTACGGCCCAATGAATCTCGGGCTCAACTTGCCCTTACGGCCAAACCTAAGTACCTTTTCCAAGGCGAAACTTTAAGA